>NC_041041.1:19171168-19774804 GCF_900634625.1 Parambassis ranga
CATAATAAAACAATGCTTTTGTGACCAGGGCATGCAGATTTACAACAGTGTAATTTGTATATATGAGATAGATGTCACTGTAGTGTGTGTGTTGATCTGGAGGAGACATATGCCTGCTAATAATGTATTCTTTGTCAGCGAACATGGATGTGTCCTTCGTCCAAACGAGATGAGTGTGTGTAGTCCACTGGAGATTAACAGCACTTGTCTGTTTCACACAGCTGTAATCCAGAAGCATGATCTTATTTAAACAAAAAAAACACAACAACAACAAAAAAAGACATTAGACCGAGGCACTGATGTGTGTGTGTGTGTGTGTGTGTGGTGCTTGTTCCAGACTTGGTGAGCGCATTTACACACCATCAGCCTCCTACTTCACACATACACACAGACATAGCTCTGGGTGCCTGCAGACCTAAATAGCATTACACTGTAGGGCACTTGTAAAGAAGCTCCATCAACGATGCAAATATCTGACTCTGACAGGCATCCTCTGATACTTGTTTAGTAAAAGACAAGGTACAGACACACACCATTAGACAAAACGTGTGTACCATACACATATAAAGTATACTGTAAGCGTGCACCAGGATAAATAAATCAGAAGCTGTTGTTTCTTTTAGTTCAACTAGAGCTCCTCCTCCTGGGAAACTGCTGGACTGTAAATGGATGAAGGAAAATCAAAGAGGAAGAAGGGGATAGGAGAAAAACCTAAGCAGAAAAAAGGGAGAGGGAGCGTCTAATGTATCAAACTGAATAGAGTAAAAGTGAAAAAATGACGAGGACAGGGAGACAGACAGAGAATGTGTTTCTCATTTCCACTGCACAGCGCGGAAGAAAAGGCAAAACAGAGCAAAGCGCAGGAGGGCCTTTTTCAACCTTTCAGCCTTTCAACAAACAGGCAGACGGTGAAATATTGATGCTGCAATTCCGACAAAGAAATGTCTGAATGATTTCGGTACATCTGAGTGGGGGGGAAATTCACCTATCTATAATTGATATGGCTGAAATGTTAATAACTGGATGGGAAAAGCAGCAGAACAGAGACGTAACAAGAGAGAGGCGGAAAAGTGTAAGTGAGTGTGTGTCTCCGATTGAAATCTCATGAAGGTCTAAAGCTGCCTCATCCATGATGCTGCAGTCAGAGATAAGAACCCGCCATATGTTTCTTACTTGTAGCTTTACATATGGCTTTTACAACTACGCATTTACATTTAATTCTGCCCAGCCTTGCAACAGATTTCACCACAGCTAAGATTAAAATGTGTCCAAAGGTCTTCCTGACCACTCATCACCAGCATTTTTCTATTACGTCTTAGCATGTCCATGCTGTTATCTCTCCTCCTCGCTGTGTATTTATTCCATGCTGCTGCCTTTCTATCAGCCTTACCAAAGCCAGGCAGCCACAAACAATGATGGACACCAAATCCTCTAATCTGTGTTAATTCTTTCCAAAGTGTGAAAACCATGCTGGAACAGTAAAATGTGTTGTAATTAGTCCTTGATAATTAGAGACAGGGGACCAAGCGAGGTCCCACAGTGATTATTATGTGATAGCTAAAGCCAGACAAACAGGAGGAGAGTGGGCTGAGGTTCACCATATACACCTCTCACAGAGACTGGCTGGTGGAGACAGAATCTAACTTTTTATGCAACTTTAAAACCCACAAGCCACCCCTATGCCGTCCACTTAGCTCGCCCCCAATTACCTGCAGTCCAGTTTCTCTATTTCAAAGTGCGGGTTGAAGTTGAGGATGATGCGTTGTGAAGGCTCGGGGGCGGTGATGATCCAGCGACAGTTCTGGTGAGGTGGGTACTCCAGCGGGTAGCCGGGGGTGGTGATGTAGCCGGCGTCGCTGGCGTCCAAGTGACCGCCGCATGGCTCAGATGCTGAATGGGAAGAGAGAGAGAGGAAAAGTTAAGAAAAATCAGGAAGATGCAATAAATAACTCTTCATGTTCTGTATGCTAAATTTCATGCATAGGTTAATACATCAGAATAAGGTCACTGATTTGTGTTTCCAAATGTGAAGAGGAGGGCTAAGGCTGAATAAGGAAAGGTGAAGTAAATAATTATATAGGTGGACAATGCATATTTTATATGAAAGGATGACAAATAAACACAATCAGATACACTTCCAATAACAGTATAACTATAATAACTTCCTTTGAAGCAGCAGATAAGGGCCTGAGTATGACCAGGGTCAATGCTGTCTGCTTATCAGCCCCTCACCAGAAGAATGTGTGAACCCATTCAAATGAATTTAAACCCTATTTGTTCATCCTCTGTGATTTCACACTGTAAACAGGGCACATCTAATGCAGATAAGAGATGTGTTTGCAGACACAGGATGTGAGAGACAAAAAACATAAGCGTATCTCTATGTGAGCCGTGCCAAGGGTCAACGCAGCATCAAGATGCACAAAGACTTCATTCTGACTAAGGAAGACTCACACACACACACTCATACACGCAACCTTCCAGATGCCAGTTACTGTCGCAGAGCGGATCCACTTGTCAGCATGTCATAAGTCTGCGTCGTGTCACCAACAATGCCACTCATTCACTGCCTGCAGATGTACCCTGACATACAAAGGGTAAGTCATACATATCTGTGACACCCAGCGGCATAACACACACACACGCACACACACACACACACACTAATCGCACTGTATGCCAACTATTGTGAAAAAAATGCTGGCTACAGTATTTGATGGACTGTTCAGGATATCTATGAGCTGAACTTCTTCATTGTGTCTGCAAGTTAAACCATCATGGTGGATGTACAATGAATGTAGCCATTGTGACTACTACACAACCAATATGTAAGCAGAGTTACACTCATGATTGTTAAATTTCTCACTTAACAAAATCAAAAATATATGAGTAGTAATGTAAAGTCTTTCCGCAATAATAAATATATAGAGAGAACAACACACAAAATGTGGTCATACAGTATCTCCAACACAGCAGATGGATTTTCAACAAACATTTTGAGGAAAAATAAAAAATATGGCCACAACAGACCAGGTTATTCTAATAAAAAAACAGCATTTGTGAGCGCCGGCTGTGTGATGTTTGTCCAGAAGGCAGACCTTTAAAATAATTTTCCTGTTTACTCACAAACAGGCTTCTTTCAATCATGTCAAAATATGCACCAAGATGGTGGGGTTGGGTAAACTTGTTGCTCCGTGCCACCGTCTAGCCCCGCTGTGTAATGACGTTTTATTTATTGCCACTGTGCTGAGAGCGGTGACATAGCCAAGTCAAACTACTCAGCAGAATACAACATGTTTTAATGCTATTAATAGACTGGCTACTGTAAACCTACTCTTGAGAGAGAGAGTCACACATGCAAACATTAACACACACAAGCACGGCATAAACACTTTATCTCTGAAATGAATTCAACCAGAAGGTCAAGCAAAAACACCCACCTTGGAAAATGTTAAGTTTTTTTGCCTTGACTGCAAAAATGAATGTCAGCACAGGGAGATATAAGTGTAGGTCAGGTTTTAGCATTGAGCGCACAAATGTGATTGACACTTTGGCATCTATATCTAGTGTCTGCCTCACTCTGCCTGCAAACAATTAGCGTTCACCGCTCTGCATCGCTCTGCCTGTTGTCTTGCCTCACGCTGGTCCCTCATGCTGGGACCAAAACTAGTCCTGTCGATCTCCTCCTATCTGTTTCCAGTCTCCCTGGTGACATACAGTAATACAGGAGTAGAGTTACAAGAGCTATGTAACCCACCCAGATGCATTTCATCTCAGCACCACCTGGATTAGTGTTTAACCACTCTGGAATCTCACAGCAGCATCAGCCAAACACCACTTTTAGCACAGCGCTTAGCTAACCGTACCTAAAGAAAACTCTAACAGAGGTGATGCAAGAGGTGTCAAAGCAAGGACTGATAGAGAAATGTGACTGAATAATTGACTTATAAAACCTCTTAAAATGTAATTCTGTGAATAGACTCTGGTTGGACTTATTCTTCCTTTGCTTCAACCAACTTACAGTATAAACCAGGTACTGTATAGACACATCAGCACATGTAAAACAAAGCACACAGTAAAATCTGCATTAGATTTTTTATTTCTTCTTCTCTTGGCTCCTTCTAACAACCCTCTCACCTCTGGCATAGAGCCGATAAACCTCCAAGTGTCTGATGAATAAGGCTGTTGTGATAGCAAGACAGGCGCTGTGTGCGCATGAAGTATTGTGTCTTCTCCACTTCAAGAGTCTATTAATCTACACAAAGCCATTCAACAATTATCGCATCCAAAACAGGGCAGGAGGTGACACACAAAGCGAGGCGAGAGCGGCACCACATCCTCCCGCCTGAGATGCCATTTAAAGAGAATGTGACGCTTAAAAAGTCCCTGAAATGACACGGTGAGTATACGACTACCTTCACTGTCTTAACACAGGATCTGAATACAGCTTCTAAAAATACATCTACACCAACGCTAATTTGTATTCCACACTACAGCATTCAGACCTGCCTGCTGTGAAGGAAGTGCAGCCTGACAGTGGAGATGCTGAGTGGGGGAAAAAAGCCTGAGTTCACATCAAGAATGATCAAACAGGTAAACGGCGGAATCATCCTTTAAATGCACTAGGCCAAACCTGGGAGAATTCAGTGCAACACCATACTGTACTCCAAACCGCTGTGGTCTGTACCACAAAGAATGTACCACATAATAGCATCACCATATCCCTTGTCTCAGAGTGTCCGTCCTTCACGCAAACCTCTTGACCCCTATTTCACACAAGGCCAGCCGAACCACATCAGCATGTGAGATCTTCAGGGAGCGCCTGTATTTAGACCGCATATTTACAACAAATGTGCAAACACAAACCACTGAACATCACTTATCCCCCTTCTGGTTTAAACATCACTGGATTTAGACCACACACACACACACACACAAACGATAAGCAGCGTTAAATGGTGCTAAGCAGTCAAGAAGGGATCTAAGACAGGACCCTGCATTATTTATGGCTCTTCAGCATGTTTAGTATTGCATCCTGATAACACCTATTCAGCAACTTTTCCCCACAGAATACACACACACAGACGTGCCTATGCAGAAATGTGTTACACAATTCCAAATATGAAGGCTGCTTTTGCACAATTGAACCAGATCCTTGTTTGTTGGCCCCAAATGCAAATCTTCTGACCTTGTTTCTAAGTTCTCTTACAGATCCGTTTTCCCTCTGAGTCTTAAACAGACATTTTTCCAGCCTGTAGCAACTGATTTGCAAGTCTGCAAGTACTCTGCTAATGTGTTGAAGTCTGCATTTAGTCCCCATAATGAAAGCATTAGCGGTTTGGTATGTGTTTATGTATGAAAGTGAGAAAATGTGTTCACCCAGCTAACCAGAAAAGAAGATAACAAGTTATTATCCACCGAGCACAAGTGAGTCACTCGTTCTCATTATTGTGACCTTGTAAAAAAAAAGTTCTCTAAATGTAATAATCAATATATTCTAACCACTTGCACCAAAGCCTGGGGGGAAATGCTAATTCCCCCATTGATTTGTATGCATTTCGTTTTGCTGTTTATAATGCATTCTCAGTGCGCTGGCTTGGTTCCAGTGTCAGGAAGTGTTCACAAAAGGTTTCAGGCATCATTCCCTTAAACGGTAGAAGTACAGATCCACGTGTAGTTTATTAAAAAAAAAACCTTTGTGTCACTCTGAGAATATGTGAAACACTGACAATAACAAACTGAAATGTATTGTTTGGATGAAAACCAAAGAGCTTTTAGTCACTGAAACCTGGGAAACTTCAGAAATGGACAGAAAGAGAGGGAGAGAGAGAGAGAGAGGGAGAGGGAGGGAAAAAGGCAGAGCAGGAGGAAAAGTAAGAAAGGGAGATTAATGCCAGAACATCTGTCTCTCATCATCTGAAAGGAGAAAGTCAGCAGCACAAAAAAGCTCACTGGACAGAAAATGCAACCGACGCACACACAGAGGCGCAGGCACACACACAAACAGGTGGGGCTGTGTTCTCCAGGTGCCCTGCATTAAAAACACAGTGGAAAACTACAGAGTGTGTTTGTATCTGTGTGAAACAGAAAGAGAGGGGTGGCAGAAGACCACAAACCAATGGAAAAATGGAAAGAAAAGACAAAAGAGAGAACAAGAACTGACGTTACAACAAGCCTCTCAGCTCAAGACACCACCTGATCTTATGGGCTTTAGGAAGCGGGGAGAGAGAGAGAGAGAATATAAGGCAAGACAAAAGAAGATACAGAGAAAGATTAAAGATCAATAGCAAGAGGCAGAAATGGCTGTGTGAAACGCTGACGGGTGGTGTGGGAACGGATGTGGAAGTGGGGATGTGACATCATTTGTCAGTGCCTTCTGAAACAATTGCAGACTGTTTAAAAAGTAAAGACATCAGCTACAATAAAAGTCATCTTGGGACACTGGCTGAATTCTCCTCACAGAAGGAGGAATATTAGCAAACAAAACGGAAAACGAAACAGTGATCTGTGACTAGTAATGATGCTGGAAACAAAAATAATAGTCCCGCAGGGAAGAAACTCTTCATGCAGAGAGTCCTGGGTGTGTTTAGATCCTCCTTCCACCTTCAAATATGAACTTTTGTCCTTTATTGGATCATTACAGCTGAGCTTTCTCTCATCAACATGCAACACTGCATGTATTTGAAAAGGAGGCCCACTGCTTCTGCCAATAAATGCTACAGATACCACAGAAAGTTTAAAATTTAAATTTAAAAGCATGTGTTTGCATTCTTGCTCCATCTGTCATATGGTCAAAGGTTAATTATGTAACAAATTAGTGTTAATCAGAGTTCCTTAAACCTGATTTATAGTGAACCACTAATGCATTACGTCAGCCGGTCTGTCCTAAAAGCGTGTGAATGGATGTCCAGAGAACACTGATTGACAGGAGTGAAAGAGAATCAGCATAAAGTGAAACAAATACAAACAACGCACGTCTGAAAACAGTAAAGAGATTCTCCCCGGCGTGGAGAAAAGAAGGTGAGGGAGGTTTCTTAATCGGGGTGAGGGAAAACACTGACACTGGGAGGCGTGGAGAAAGAGACAGAGCTTGCTATTAAAGAGGAGCTGAAGTGCCCGTGAAAAGGGGGGAAAAACAACAGGATGATTCAGCGTGAAGGGAAAAGAGAAAGAGGAAAACAACCTGTGGCCTCGCGCTGCACACACCGCTCTGAAGGGACTCAGCGAGGACACTGAGGGCTTAACTGGCACACAGACAAACATTCGAAGGTTTCAAAGGAAGGACGGGCAAATATCCTCATTGGAAGGATTTTCATGATCTGGCCTGTTCCCTCTGAGGACATTTGTTCCTTAGTGTACAAACACACAAGAACACACACACATGCTGATCTCCCCATTCTCTCTAATTACTCCAGTCATTACCAATAGCCAATGAAGACCCTAGAATACTAACAGTTTACTAATGACATGATAACTGTAATTAGAACATCCTGCTGGAGCCACTAATTGTCCTTTCCTTTTTACAGACGAGAGACAGAAAGAGAGAGACAGTGCTAAAGGTTAATTGACCTAATGTTTGTTCGTTCATTGCAAACTAGGTTGTTGATGTCAGAAGAACAACCTCCCTGTTATTACACCATGATAATATAGAAAGAACCGTCTTTGTTTGTTGCCTGTGCATGGCTTTTTGGAGCACTAATTGACTTATATTGTATTGAAATACAGAAAGAAATAAAAGCCGAGCAGATGAATAAGGATGATGCTAAATCCTTGAAACCTGGAAGAGAACACCTGCTACCTGCACGATGATTAAATTGTTTTGAGGTAAGCGTCACCTGCCGCAGATCAGCAGGTTCTATTCTAAGCTTGAGAGTGAAAGCCAAATGAGTTCACTTTTCACTTCATCGTTATCCAAACAAAAAGCCTCCAGTCAGGTTAAAATGAAGGCTAAAAGTAACTGGTATCATTAAGATCATATAGAAAATTGAATCTTCCATGTTAAGCACATCATAATCAGAGTCTAACATTAATGAATCAATGTACCTTGGCAGAGCAGAGGAATAAATCTGTGTTGGTTTACTGCAGGTGGCTCCACTCAACTACTGCTTCACACTCTGCTGCGTTCCCTCTTATTTCGCTAATGCCCTGTAATACTCCCTGCCTCTCACTTTCCCTCTCTGTTTCCCACTCTTTGCTCCATCCACCTCTCCAGTTACTCCTCTTTTTTTTATTGCCTTATTGTGGAAGTGCGAGAAAGGGAGGAAAGTTCAGCCTCGGTGTCAGCAAAGCATCATAAATAGTCTTTATACTATAGTATCCTCCCCACAGCATCAGTAAATTATTCACAATGCTGTTGTAATAAAGAACGACTCAACTGGGGCTAAAAATAATCTGAGAAAATAACATGAAGTGATGGGAAATACACAGACAAACACCAAGGAACTGATTTCAGAGTCACTAATTGGCCTTTCTTTTTATAGCTGTGTGGGATATATCATGCTGCTATAATGTCGATCATTCATTCACTCAGCTGATGCTTCTTCTTCTTCTTCTTTTATGTTATTTGACTTTCCCACAATGCACAGCTGCATTACAGCCTTTCTGAAGTAGGCTTAATTATCCGTGAAATCGCATTGGAAAGAACAAACACAGTTAAATACATATTTATAGAATATAATATCTGTAATATTGCGAGCTAAAAACACTGATCTGTTCTAATGTGTAATAATTACACAGAATGACAGTGTCTGTGGCTCAGAGTCTGTTCATTATGTTCTGAGCTTGTGAAAATGGGGGGGTATAACCCCATTATGTGGACAAATGACACGGATGATTTGTTTTATTGATGGCCAACTGACGCTTACAAAGCACTATGACCCACACTCATGTAACATTTAATTATTACAAGGCGACCCCACGGGGCATCACAGTACCCGGTTCTGTTACATGTGGAGATAGAGCTTGGAAATAACAAATAGACTGAGGGAAAGCCAGTAATTAAGGATAGCATAAAGAAAGTACTACTACTACATCCATTTATGTTTCAGACTTCACACCAGGCTGGTTGGAGCCATCAAAAACAATCCCAGTCTTTCTAATGCATACCTGTGGGCAAATCAGCCCACTGTTAGAGCACTTCTTACACTCTGTATCATGGTGATCCTGTTTCATCATCCAGCATATTTCAGCTGAGACACTATAGAGGCAGACAGCTGGTCTTGAGTGGCCAATTATGTCCGTTTATCTCCCTTCCAGGCACAGCTGTGATCAAACGGAATGAAGAAACAGGATCAAACAGTGAGGCTAAAAATCATTCTTCCGTTTCGTTCGCTTCTTTTTGCAGCTTCCCTCTGCCTGTTTCTGTCTCTGTTACTTCCTCCCTCCCTCTGTACTTCCATCCCTCCCGTCTCTCACTATATATACACACACACACACTTTTCTGTCTCACTATCCTTCCCTTGCTCATCTCTCCGGAGACAACAGAGTAGAGGGATCTATAAAAGTTTACTGCTGAGGAAGCGTCATTCTGCATAACCTACTGCTGAGAATGTGTGTACCAGTAGCACTCACTGTACCAGGATAGGTAGATCTCGAGGGGAGTTCCCCCTCCACCCCCAGAAAAATGAAAAGTTTCACCTTTTGTCAGCAGATATTCTGCTGTCAAATAAAAAACATACCGTAAACACATCCACATATAAACTAGGTCAAAACATACTGTTTGTCAGCAGCTTTCTTGTTGATTTGTTGTTTTATAGCCTATACACAGTTAACAAAAACAATACCAGACTCATTTATCTAAGCTGAATGTCACAGTTTTGCTTACAGTTGTTAAGATTTAAGTAACATTACATTCCAACCAGAAAAGAAAAGTGGCTCAAACTCACTTAAATTCAAGATATTAGCAGAAATACCCACACAGTTGCTCACATCAGAGGTGAGTGTGAGGTAAAGAATGTCTCCATTGTGCTCTCTCTGCTGTAGCTACTGTGGCTCTCCAAAACAACATTTGGCAGACGGACCACTCAATCCAAGTCATGAGATCTGCAAAATCTGAAGGAGCCCTAAATCAATAAAAGCTAGAATGCAACACTTTTCTCCACATTTATGTCTTTTGCAAAAGCACACAAACTTAAAGTGGACATTGAGGAGTTTGAATATGACACTGTTGAGCTGTGTTTTGCAGAGACAGCAGGGTGACAGTTTGTTTGTGGGGAAACCCCGTCTCGGTCCCAAAGTTAGTTTTCATTTGCTCAGCCTGCCCTTAAATGCACACCTGTGGCGGCATAACAGCGAATTGAAGTATGCATTCCTTGAACTAGTGGCAGGGAGGTTGTTTTTACTCGCAGACTGTGCCTCACTCACTATACACAGACGTTATCAGTATTCACTTCGTGCGTAAAAATCGTTTGGATACTATAAAAACGCGCATCAAACGCATTAAAGTGCAGAGTCTGTGCGTAACGAGGGTTATGCAGCTTGAAGACTTATCAGTCACATATTTCAGTGCGTCTGCAGGAGGAGCGGCAGGCGCTCTCAGCCTCACTCGTTAGAAACGGAACGGGACCTCCGTGGAGCGCTGGAGCGGACCTCCGATACTCAAGAGACGAGCAGCCCGGTCAGATACGCCTCGCATCTCGCATGCTGCCGTTCACTGTGGAGCTTCGAAATTCATTTATCTACCAGATTTTAAGTAAAAAAAAAACAACTCTGAGTAGGAGGATAAGGGGTGACAGAAAGAGTGACAGTAGCAATAAGCCCGTCCCGACAGAAATGATTATTTTTATATATTTTTCAAAACTCCTCTCGTGAGATCGGACATCGAGCTGCATTTTCTGTATATGGATGAGATGTTTTTCAGCACGACAGGATCAACAGCGATACCAAGCCAACGTGAGTGGACGGAATATCTGTTGTTAAGATACTGTAAAAAAAACGTTTTGTTGTTTGAGGAAAATTTGGTTACATGTTTTTATTTTAGCCTAAGTATGATGATGATAAAAGAACACAGATATCCTGCACAAGTGATCCCGCACTTTAATTGATTAAAAAACTAACTTACAAATCAACTTCAAGCAGTTACATATGACCTGCAAGGGGCTGGAAGTGGTTGCAATATACTGAAGCCAAAATGCGTAATGATGGTTTTCCAAAAGCACTTCACAAGAAAACTACTTTGGAGTTTTTAAATGCTTTTTGTGGCTTGGAAGAGAGAAATTCTTCCTCCCAGAAGCTCGTTCGAATTTGCATTTAACACCTAGGGTGACACTTGGATTCAAGCGGGCAGCAAAAGTGTCAAACTTACCCCCTTCCTCTGCTTTCACCGATGAAGGCAAAAGAAAAGCCAGAATACATCCACAGAACCATGTGAGTAAATCCATCTTTCCTACTTTGGACGTGAAGAAAAAAAATACACCTCTGCTCCTCCGGTGTGGTTTTATTTCGTTTTTCAGTCCAGAATCCACACCTTGTTGTTCTTTTCTCTGTTTCTCTTAAGCGCAACACGAGTAGTGCCCAAAATCCAAAAGCCGGGTTGAGTTCACCGGGCTCTCCAAGAATTGTGACGCCGGTTGCAAGCAGTGCACACAGGTCGTTAAGAGTGGTGTCAGTGTGTGTGCGGGTCACTGATTATTCTCTTTAGGAAATTTGTTCGTCTTAATTTGATCTAAAAATCAGCGTAATCTGTACTGTAAATACAGTTTTAAAGCCGCCAAATCCATTGCGATGCGCACAGTCTGCAGCGCCGCGCGAGCAAGAACGCGCGTGGGAATATAGACCTTGTCAGAGACAGATGACAAATTCAAAAATTGACTAAAAATCAGTTAAGTGTCCGCAGAGAACCATCTGCCGAAAACCAATAAGTTTGGAAACAAGGGAAAAGCACGTGTCTTTCCTCCTCTGATCGATAATATTCCCAAATATTTCCCCGTGTCTCTTTTCTTATAAGGGACGTATTTTCTTGGTAAAAGAAAGCACTGTGTTCCCATCGATTTTGCTGTCCCAACTACAGTCCGCTCCTGCGCAAAAGATGAGAACAAGATCTCCTGGTAGAGGCAGCTCCGATCTGCGTGCGTAAAACTGGTGGGTAGAAAATAAACGTGGTGCCTCCACTCTCCTCCTACAAAACTGTGCGTTTCTTCGCTAAAACACGCTCCTGTGTGTCCGCGCTCTCTCTCTCTCTCTCTCTCTCCCTTTCCCTCTGCCGGCAGGCTCCAGCAGTGCGCTCCCTCCCCTCCGATCTCAACGGGTCTGTGGCAGCGAGCAGGACTGCTCACTCAGTCCCCCTGTCTACGTGTTCGTGCACACCGTGCGCGCGCGCGCGTGTATCGGATTACAGCAGGCACCTCGGCCCGCCTCCATATAGCCCCCCTCACTGATTAAAGAGCAGTTTCATCTCCCTCTCACTCCTCTCTCTCTCTTTTTGCCTGACCATCTCTTCCTGCTATCTTCCCCTCTCTCTCCCTTTTCCATTTTTCACCAAATATTCTCTCACTAGTTTCGTTTATTTTTTTTCTCTTTTTCTGTGTCTGGATACTTTATTGTTTCTTTTTTCCACCTCCACTCATTCTGATATTAAAAAGAATGGAGGGAGGATGGAAGAGAAAGGGAGAAACAGAGGGAGGGAGAAGAGGCCCACAGCACAGCTTTATGAGCCTTTAAAGGAACCTGCTGATGGAAACACTGACCAAAAAATATTTTATAAGTTGCTTGGTGTAAATACAAAAAAAACTCTTTATACATTTGAAGCTCTTGAATCAAGCTTTTAGATACAAAAAAATACACACATATTCTGTGCACACATATGCAAACACTTGCCAAGCTGGGACAAAAACGCTGTTCACCAAGAGCACAGAAGTGCACAGAGTCTAAAGAGGGAGCATCAAATAGACAGAAACACAATGCACACACACACACATTCACACACAGGCATGGACACGCATTGATACACACATGGTAATGGGGTTGAACGACAAGGTGACTGGATTTCTGTCGATCTAAAGGCCATGATGCTGTTTCACTCTCTTTTCTCACACACACACACTTGGTTCGCTTGCTCTCAGTAGTAATAGAGGCAGTATGTCAGTGGGAGGTGTGTTTTAGCAACACCAAAGCTTGTGGTCTGAAAAAACCAACCCAATCTTAGCTCTTGCACTGCACTTCCCAGGACACACCCTGCACCAATTCACACACACATAGAGGCCATAATGACACAGCTGAAGTCAGCACTGACCGCTCAGTAAAGAAAAAAAAAATCACGTTGCATGGCGAGATCTCTCGGAAGGACAACCACACACCACTGATTATTTTCTCAACATGTGATAAACATTTATAGCTGCCTGAACTTAACAGAGATTTGTGATCACTTTACTTGCTCATGGCAGGTAAATATAAATCACTCATGACACATGGACACACAAGCAGGCGGCATACTCACCATCAAACTGTCACTCAGATGTTTTCGAACATCATTGGAGGTCTGCAGGTATTAAGTTCTTTTTCCATGACAGATTGGTGTATGTGTGTGACAGAGAGAGAGTAACTGTCGCCCTCGCGGTGTGACCTCTGTAACCTGTCTCGCTCGCCTTCGTCCTGTGTCTTTCCACTGAAACCGAAGCCTCCGCGGTCCACTGGAATCTGTCAAGTGGCGAGAGCACAGAGCAGTCACATGGTAATATCAACGTAACATCCATCTGAGCTCTCAGAGTCAGTGTTTGCAACAAAAATGTCTTAAGCAGCAGAAACAGGTACGAGCTCTGATCTGTGGTGAATTCAGTGAAAGAACAACTTTCTGCAGAGTTACAGTGAAACACCAAAAAGAGCAGAGCATGCTGAATGGGGGGGAAAAAACTGTTTAAATCTTACTATCCACAAGCTGGCAGGAAGAATTTAGAGCGGAAAAAAAGAAAGAAAGATCCTCTGCGAATCACTGTGAATCCACACCACCGCATCACATGGATCCAAAACACTCCGGACTTTCCCTTCACACATTCTTCTGTATAACTTACAACAGTGTTGTGAAACTAGGCTATACTAATCCATGACACCTTTTCTGCTTGCCAAGCAAATAGACCGGGCTTCCCAGAAGTCAACACTGACATCATCAAGGATCCATTTTAGGGCAAATGGACAGAAAAGCTGTTCATTGCTCAGGGTGCAGTCTCACCCTCACCCTGTTGATTTCTAATAGCACAAACACATCCACCCACAACACACACGTATGTGTATGCTTTCATGTTCAGTTTCAAGATCTCATTTTGGCACGATTAGCCTGTCTGCCTTCATTTCATGGAACTATTTTCTACCGAACTACACCCAATTTCCAAAAATAAATTGGTATGTTGTTTCCTAATCATATCTGTTAATATAAGCACAGCAAACTGAGTCCCATTTCCTCCAATATATTGACTCTGCATATGACATCAAATCAACATAGGCAGCAGAACAAATATGAATATTTTCAGTGAACTGTTTACTTTAAAAAAAGTGCATAATTTTACACAACATATAAAACAGTCAATATCCAAGAGTAGTTTCATTGATGCTAAACTTAACCACAAGAATCATTTTCAGCAGTGCAGACAGTAATTAAGTTACTGTTGATCCCCTCTGTGCCAAAGTTGATTCAGGTTCAGTCATGGAATGGGGAGAAGTAAAACATCATTGCATTTCATAAAAAAAAACACACTCCTGTGTGTGTGTGTGTGTGTTTCAACAGAGCTGTGAAACCAGCAGAGAGTAAGGCGATCTCTGCTCTGTGTCAAGGGAAGAACTTGTCGGCCGGCTTGTCGACAAGTAATACCGACCCTGTCCTCACCTCCCCAAACACACCGCACCTCTACACTTCTCTCTTTATTTGATGAATGAGTTGATGAATTCATTTCTTTCATTTTCAGTGCTTTTAAATTTTGAAGGATCAGATGAAGAATCATCTGATCCTTCACTTTCATAACTTTCAATAGGATGCACATTTTTACAATTTTAACAGTGTAGCTTTGAGAGCCACTGGAAATAAACAAACATAAAGTCCTGGCTTTTGCATGAGAATACTGTTTAACAGTTTCACATCTGAAAGCACCTTATTGTATCAATGTCTTTACTTTGATCCATCATTTATCTGTAGTTGTTTTATGTAACTTTTACTGCTGCTTTTGTTTTTAATTGCTGATGGTGTAGTTATATATACTTTTTATGTCTACTCCCATCCTGTTTTTTATTTATCTTTTTATTTACATATTATTTGATTTTAATTTCATCTTGTCATTGCCATCTTATCTAAAGCACTGTTAATTGCATGAAAAGTGTTATAGCTACAGATAAGATCTGCAATATTACTTTATTATTATTAAAGGCCAACCCCAGATATGACTTGATAGCTTACTTTACACGGCTGTTGTTCCCCTCTACAGGTTCATCACAGTATCAGTTTATCCTGGAATTAGATGTAGAAAAAGGTGGCTCAGCAGTCAGTTAGGGTTAAAATGAAAATCAGAAACTGTACTGCTACATGCATGCTTACCTTTGAAATCATTTTTAAAGCATTCTTGAGGTATCAGGTCAAATAATAAGTGCTGGGCCACTTTGTGTGTAGGTTCCATCATGTACTCCCCCTGCTGAGTGGATGTCTCTGTGTTCACACATTGCTTTATCAGTTCAGGCTGCCGTAAAATGTTAGAAATCTCCCCCAAAATGGTCCACTGAGACTTCTGTCAAGCCTTCTATTTACCACTCCGTCGCTGTTTCTCTAACTCCCTCCATCTATCCATCTTTGAGGTTAATGGCACATGGAGAATGTGGTGATCTCACACAGACCAGCAGCTCCGTGTCCGTCAACCCCTCCTCATTTGTGCATATGTTCGTGCCTTCTGAATAAATGTTTGTGCATGTGTCTGTATGTCAAAGAGTTAAATAACGCCTGAGTGCATAGTTGGAAGGAGTCAGGGTAAAATGTATTATTTTTTTTATCTGTTCATGAGTGTGTGTGTAGTATCAACCTGTTGACACCCTTTAGGCTCCAGGGACATGTGCATGGCTGTTTTGTTCCAGGAATTCACTGCTATCCAAAATGAAATTTCCTGTTTAAGATCTCTCAGTGGATCTTGTTCCCCCTCTTCTTTACAGTCATAAATTCAGTCCAACAGAAGAAGCAGAACAATGCAATCATTGGGAAAACGCTTTACCAAAAACATACTCATTTCACTTTCAATGTGAGCACACACACACAGGGGCAGGGACACAGAGAGAGAGAGTGAGTAAATATTTACCATCACCCGTGGATTGTCCATATTTATCTGTAGGGCTGCAGATATTTCATCTCTGCCGTGGATACTCTAGCACTGAAAACACTCAGTTATGCAAACACACACACACACACACACACTCTCTCCCTGTGGCCTCATCAATAAGCTATATTACTGAGCAGATCTTACGGGAAGCCACCGTAAATTAGAGTGTCAACAGTTAACATGGGCTGCACTGACACACTCATTTAGAGCCAGAGCTACTGTGTGTCGGTGTGTGTGTCTGTGTGTGTGGTGCACAACTAAGTAGTGATAATCACAGTACAGCCTGTAGAGACTGCAGGGAGTCCGCTCAGCTATTAGCAAGGACACAGAGGTGATATAGAGACAAATACATACACAACCCCCTGCAAACGCACACAGACATACACTGATACACTCAGACACACAGTGCTGAAAAATGTCTGCTCTCTTTGTAATAACAGCTCTGCTTTCTCACAGCTTACTGTATCTACTGTCTTTCTCCTCTTTTCATCACTGAACCATAGTTTACTCTTTAATTCCACACTTTCTTGCTTTCATGCCTCTGTCATAACATTTTCTTGCAACTTTTTATACTATATTTTTTTTCCTGTTGCCCGCCCTTCGTTCTCTCTCTCTCTCTCTCTCTCTCTCTCTCTCTCTCTCTCTCTCTCGCTGTGTTGTTGTAGATAAGGAGGTCCTCTCTGGATGTTGGACTCAGCTGGTAGCACAGCAGCAGCATCAGCTAGCAGCTTAGTGTTCCACAGTGGGGAAATGACAGGTGCTGCAAAGATGTCAGACGGGCTTTGGAGCTCCTCATCAGTGTCTGGTAATTGAAATGTTAGTGTGCACATGAAGGGGATATCACATTGATAGGCTTTTTCAAATAGCAAATAAATTTACATAAATAAATGTAGTTAGATAAACCCTCTGTGACATCACCATAAAATGTATATGGATCAACATCACTCATAGGTGTGTGAAGAGCCGTTATTTTTATTTATTATTTTTTTTAATCCCTGTGGGAGGTGCCGACTGTCGCCATGTTGGCAGCCTTACAGGCCCAGATTCCCAGATACACCAAATACAGGCAAAAAGGTGACAATCACTTGGTTTGATTTTATAGAGACTACAGGTTTAGTGAATCCTCTCTGAGATTGTTTAACACATTTAGGACTGAAATTGTATCTGTTTTTTTTTTTGTTTTTTTTTTTTCAAAAAAATGTTTTATTAAAAAACAATGTTTTTGGATTCATTTTTAATAAACTGAAAAAAGTCATCTTTGTGCCCTTACACACACATACACACACAGTATTTGTTTTCTTAATTCCATTAAAGTTGAAATTTTTCAGTTACTGTCTTTGGATGTGACAGCTGACTTATTGTCTGTAGCACCATCAGTCACTGTCTGACAAGACAGAGTTTACAATGAGGAGAGAGGGGGGAGAGGTGAGAACACCCTTTAAACTCCACTCCTCCCCTCACAGTCCCCTCCTATTGTTTCCTCTTTAGTCACCCCATTCTCTGTTCAAGCCACTGCCAATAGAATTTCGGTAATTGGAACTAACTGTACTTTAGTGTATAGGAAACGCACACATACAGTTTCACGACCCACTACCTTCCAATTGGACACAGTACAGTCATATGTATGGTGGTATTGTTACAGAGAAACAAAAGGAAGACCTGTTTATAGGCAAGTCACTCAACTGTAACAGTGGAATTACAGAGAAGCATGGGTCACTGCTCACTAGTATGTATGTATACACACACACACACACACACACACACACACACACACACACACACACACTTTCAATGACAGGATGCAGAACATCTTCACATCCTTCTCCGTCTAATGGCATTATCAATAACAGCAGCCTGAGGGGGATGTGTGAGTGTGTCTGTCTGTGTCTGAGGAGTGGACCCCTTTGGCTGTGGAAAGCACAATAACAGGTTTTCTTTGCATGGGGTGGGGTGGTGGTGTTGGTGGGGGACTCTTGTTTATCTTAGATGACAAAAACTGATAGGATTATCACTAATGGCTTAATCATGAACACACACAACACCAACACACATACACAAGAGACAGGGCGGCCTCCAATCATGATAAAAATGATGGGTCAGGAAACCTAACACTGATTAAGTGGCCTCTAACCTCTCAGAGGGCTGATAACATAGTCTCTATCAGCGTGTGTTTGTGTGTCATGTTACAGCATTTGTGTCTCTGCCTCCTACACATCACTTTTCTTCTTCTCTACTCATTACCTCCAACTCATAAGCACAGACCCCATTATCTCTCCCACTCTTTCCCTCCTTTATATTTACCTCAATGCCCTCTGTATGCTAATCTTAACTGCAAACACCTTGAAGTGATTCGGCTTGTAATTAAAGGGAAAGCACACTCAATTACATGCAAACAAACACACAGTGAATCAGGCTTACCACACAGTGGGGATTGTAACACATATCACACCACACTGCTTCATGTTTGTATCGTGTACTCATGGACTTTCAGTTGCAGAGATCACGGGACTGTTCACGCAGTTTACTTCCGAGCTCATATACAGCACAGGTGACATTTCCATCTTCTATAGTTGATTGAAATGAAAAAACATTTTGACCTTTACACAAGCACACACACATACACACACACACATACAGGGCTGCAGTGATGGTGGGAGCAGTGAGACAATGGAAGGGCTGTGGAGATGGAGAAATCGCCAGGCCATCGGATCACAGAGCAGGAATGGGAGAAGGAAAATGCAGGCAGCGCAGGGTGAGGATTGAGAGGGATATTGGAAAGGGTAGTGTTAAGGCTGAAAATAACACAAGGTCGAACAAAAATGAAGGGCTGTGCTGGTGTTGCTTGCTTGTTGCAATGCATAAAAAGAAATAAAAAAAAGTCCTGGTCACTGGGAAGGTTCACATCCAATGAAGAAGAAGAGCAGTACATTTTATTTTAAAGCAATAGTTTTATTAAAACATTGCTTTCATTAGCAAGTAACCATGTAGCAAGTGTTATAATGTGAAGATGTGATTTAACCTAAACTCTTAAGGTGATAAAGGGGTTAAAATTTGCTCCCACATCATCTTCCGGATGTATTATTTAAGTCTAAGAGAGTAACGTATATATATATCCAGTCGTCAGGTTATGCTGGCAAAACGAGGTTTTGCAGTTTGAAGAGCAGGGAACATTCATATTGTTTTATGTTATGGTAAAACACAGGGATGAGTCACACTGTGGCAGACAGGAACTTATGAGCTTGTTTGGAATAAATACAAGTGGGAGTTTAGCAAGTGCTGCAAGACACCAAAACAAGCCTGCCTACAAAAATCAGCATTGCAAAATGACAAACTTGGGGATTACCACTTTGATGATGTGAATTAAGGAGGGAGTTACCAGTGAACAGTTGTATCTATTTATAGCAAAGGAGGAGGGAGATAGAACAGAAACGAAGGGAGGTGATATAATAACTGGAGTTACTTCCAGGAAAAAATCCTATTTTCACAGTCTGGCAGAGATAGAGGAACATGTGAATAGAAAGAGGATTGGAAGGAAGGGGAGGAAAACACACTTGGAGAAAGTCCTATTTTTTCCAGTCTAGTTTGGAGGAAAGGATAAAGCCAGAGAGAAGGATGAAGGGAGAGGTGGAGGGATGGATGGATAAAATTGAGATGAGGGGGCAGTTGATGAGGTCAGATGAATACATCTGAAAGCGGGATGAAGAGAGTGTTGACTGGATATGTTAAACGGTACAGATGGATGGATGGATGGATGGATGGATGGATGATTGGATGGCTGGATGCTTCCAGTAAAATCCTATTTTCTGCAGCAGGTAGATTAGCACCTGGAGTTGTCAGATTACCATAATAATCTACCATGAGGAAATAACCAGATTTTGTACTGTGTGTGTGTGTGCCCTTTATTGTAATGCTGCAGGGATATAAATCTATTGGCAAGGTCACAATAACCTTACATAAAGGTTAGGGCTGGGTAAGCAATGGTTATGGTCAGGGATAGTGTAATAAGTCACAAGAAAATGAATGAAAGTCAGTGTAAGGTCATCTGAAGTTATAGAAACACATATGTTTGTGTGTGCGAGTTTGTGCATGTGTGTGTGTGTGTGGGGGGGGGGAATTGCTATATTGGCCCACAAATTTGATTTGGCACTGCCACATCAATGAGATGGTTGACTGCATCTTCCTCCACCTTCCCTCCCCACACACACACACACAGATATCAGTGGATGCTAATTGATTGAGGAGCATTGGCTGATGGACAGCGTCTCAGATGGGTGGACGAGATGGAGGGAGGGGGTCAACAGCTGTTTCATTTCCCAGACCTACTAAAGTGTGTTAACAGAGAGCAAACGTGCGCACACACAAACACACACACGCACATCAGCGTGTAATGTTGTCACTGAATGGCTTGATGACACAGAAAGAAGACAGATACAACCACACGCGTGCACACACTTATAATGCTATCATACAAGCTTGACTGAGCACATTTAAAAAAAAAACACGTGCGCACACACAGAACACATACTGAACCGTGGGAGTGTAACATCCGCTGGTGTCAGGTCACCTTTAGGTTGTTAACAGGGAGCATAAGTGATTATGTGTGATCACGAGACAAAGACTGAAATGTGGGTCACAGACTCAAAGATCATCAAATGTCGCTGACAGGCTGCTGACCCTGTGACAGAACAATAACTCTACAAGTCCAGATGCCTCACTTCAACCCTTTATTAATTATTATATATAAATTAATCAATTATTTTGTTAGGGACAACAATTGGGGAAAAAAAATTCCAAAAGGACACACAGATGGCATTAAATCCACGGCTTGTTGGTAATCACCAAACCCACCTATGTGCATCATTTTGTGATACAAATAAAACTGAGGTCTACATGTGCAACCCGAAACCCTGACTTAGGCTTTATCGTCTTCTGAGATAAGGGTAAATTTTGTAGATTTATTGATATGAGAAAAGCGTATAGAAGATGGAGGGAGTCGATGAGAATGGAGAAGAGCACTGTAACTCAGTCTTTTTATGTTTTCTTCTTTTCCATTTGGCTCTCTCTCTTTTCTTTATAGCTCTGGATGGCCCCAGAACAAGGCACAGGATGAAATACAAAGGGTTTAATGAAGCATCTCTCTTTCACACACACACACACACACAAAGTCAAACTGCTCCTCTATTTACGGTCCGATCTTTTTAGGGTTCTCCTCTCACTCTGGAGTTTTATGACGGTGTAATAAAACGGACAAAAGACAAATGGTCAGTGAAAAATTGCTTCTGCAAGGGATGTTTAGTAGTCACTTAGTCATTCAGCTGGTCAGTCAGCCAGTCAATAAGTCGACCATATAGTCAGGCATATATAGTGGCAGTGGGCAGTCACTTGAGAGGAGGTGTGATTTAGATGGCAAGTCAGATTTGTCTGCAAACAAAATCAAAACACACAAAACCAGACAAAACTGTCAGATTGTGAGTAATATTCACAAGCGTATTTTCTCCCGTGAAACAAACCCAACTGAGCCTAATAAGCACAGCTGGCCTCTTGGCCTGCCCCCCTACTGCTGCCCCATTTCATCACTACTAATTAAATACAAACACACACAAACAAGGATGTAATCACAGTGAGAAAATACACTGCCTGTCTAGGTAAAGCCCATTACCTTTATATTACACACAGAACAACAAAGTCCACTTGTCCTTTGTCCAAGCCAGGATTTAAGAGGCAAACTGAGAAGCAGAGCAATTTGTCTCCACCACCAAGCTATGCTGGGAAATGTAGTCCCCAATTCTGACTTAAGAATTACTGAGATACTATATATTACTACTGTACTTTTTTAATGAACAACAGTGCAACGTAAAGAAACACTGGATCATTCTCACATTGTCATGTGAAGTAAGAAGGAGAAACAAAGAGGCACAACCACAAGAAAAGTATCAAACAGGCACTAATGTACATGTGGGGGCCTGTTTTAGGTTAATCTGACAGATTTGATTGAACGATCTTTGAATGAAGGAAAGGTCTTTATATGCATTATGTAGAGGTATGACTGCATGTATGTGAGAACAAAAATTAACCGAATGAGTGAATGGAGAAGTACTTGAGAGAGCTCAGAGTATATCTGCACCAAATAGGCAATTTATTAGTTGACTGCAATGTGCAAGCAAAGGTAACTCTGATCAATGTGCTGACCTTATTCAGTGATTGATTCATGAGCAAGGCGACTTTGAGATAATTCATTTATATGTTTCCAATCTTAGCAGTAACAATATTGAATTCTACAAGTAACATATGTGCTAACAATGAACGCGGTCCTACAGCGGCCTGAACGGACTCTGTATATTACGAGGCGCCACCTAGTGGTTTGGAGGACTGCAAACAAGCCGGATTCAAGCCGAACTGAGCACAGACACACATGTGTGATAGCCAGATTTAAAAATAGGTCTGAACGTATCCAGTTTAAAGGATATCCAGATACAATCCTACTCTAGCTGGATTGATTTCCTCCAATGTGAACTTAATGAAATCTGTTCTGGTACTGTTTAAATACACTAATAATATGCCCCTGCTACTGGAGGTAATGAGCTTTGGTCATGTATATATTTTTGTTGGGACGATCACTACCACTGTGGGTCTTCACAGTGTGTAGCAGGTTCTTCCTTAAGCTGAGAAGCAGCTACACATTCTCTGACCCCTCACACCAATTAACCATGTCCAAAAATCTCACCCTGCAGATCTTTCAGTAGGAGCCTCCTAATGTGCACCACGTGTCTCCTCTCAGAGCAGGGTGCAACTTCTCAGCTCTGTCCTTTTCAACACTTTCCCAAAAGAGTTTTCCATTACTGGAGGTTTCGGAGAAGAGTCAGCCGTTATGTGATGAAAAACATGATTAACATGTTTAAAATACTTTTCAAATCTTTTAACGTATAATGACTTTGAGATCAACAGTTTGCCTCGCAGTGTATTCATCATTCATGGAGCACGTGTGTGTGTGCACACTTTAAGTGTACTCAGCAGCCAGCTCCAAATGACACCATCATGTAGTCCTTTTTAGCCGTGCAATCTTTTCCCTTAACCTGACAGCAATTAAGCTTCTTTTAATGCTTCAATTTAATGCTTGAAAAGTCTGTCACTTATTGGGGAACAGTTCTGGTGTTACATTGCTGAGTTTTAGAAATCATGATATATCGGTTCTGGCACAAACACTCATCTAGCACTTCAGATCATATTCCAAATTTTTTCATGTGGATTTTTCAGCAGCCAGTCCTCATTAGGAAAAGGTAAACATGAAGACATTGACATTGCATTGCTGCATCTCTATGGGTTTATGGGTGGCGGGGACTCACCACAATGGCAGCCAAAAATGGCGACAGGAGCTTTACCTTCCCCCTCACTTTTATTGTCTAACCTTAACCTTTTTTTGTTTTTTTTTGTTTTTTTACAAATCCAACATAAAAATTGACTGTGGGCAAAAACAAAACAGCTCACTGTGTCAGGGGGATCTCAACCTCAGACTCCATGAATGAAAGTCCACTGTGTTGCATGTACCCCAACTGCCCTCAACCTACCTCCTTACTCTTGACTTTTAAGGCTGTATTGGTCCCATGTTCAGGTTAAATTGTCCAATATATTCTAGTAAATGTAATATAATATTGTCGGGCATAACATCTAGAATGTCTGTTTATGTGTGAGGATGTGCTGATTTTTTAAAACTATGGGTGAATACTTTCATGAATTTGTAGTGTGCACACCCACCTCTAGTGTTCTTATTAATATTTTTATCAGCTTTGAATGAATTCCCTGAGCAAACATTTTTAATAACATGTTATTAAGATGTATCATTTCATTATTTTGGAGGAAAATATCATAACAAACTAAATGTCTGCATGGCATTAATCCAACAATTGATGAAGCAGCACTGTTACATAATGTAAGTCTTGATTGATGGTTGATAAAATCACACATATTATTGCTTCTTTAGGGTGACACCCTGTCTGTAAATATGCCATTTCTCAATGTTTGTCAACCCTGTTTACTGACTCAGCACAACTTACTGACTCAGCACAACACATTTAACAGAGGTGAACTGAAAAGCATTCAAATTAATTAAACTGATTTGAATGGCAGTGAATTTATAAATGAACTGACTGAATTGAGAGGAGGAGGGGAAACAAGTCCTCCACAGGTGATGAAGTGCGTGTGTGTGTGTGTCACTTAATGTATTGTTAGGCTAATTTCCCAGCAGCCTCCTGCAGAGACACATTGTTTCATTTCAATATCAAACGGCTGTGAAAGAAAGCTTTTTAAAAGGCGCACTAATTGTTGTAATGGTCTGCTTTTCTGCACCTCTCCTGCTCTCTCTCTCTCTCTCTCTGTCTCTCTCTCGCTGTCTCTTTCCTTTTACAACCCCTCTCTTCTCCTTTCACACTGTATTATAATGACCTGCTTCCATCTTTTTTCTCTCTCCCTCTCTTTAGTTCTCTCCATGCACACATGAGCAGAGATTTGTGAGTGACAGTTTAATAAGAAGTGCTTTTCCATTAAACAGACAAAAGGAGAGAATGCATCAATTAACACCCACTTACAAACAACACGCACTTCTAGATGGCTAAGATTTGATGTGTTTGGTTCATACAAACATACACACGGATGACTGATGTATAGACGCATCAATTAAGTCAGTCACAAGTAACCAATGCATCCATTCCACTCACACTTTATGCTGATGAATGGATCTTTATGTCTCGAACTCTCTCTTTTGTGTAGATGTAAGGATGTAATTCTTTTGTCTGGTCTCTTCCTAGTCTTTTTGCACATGCCATTTATGTGCTTTGTAAGGATATGAAAAGAAATCAAAAGATGGCTGCAGCACTACTGTACGTATGCGTTTCTTCCTAAACATATGGTCTTCTTCATTTCACTTATTTACATTTGAAGAGGAATCATAATAAATGTATTTCCACATATATTCTGCGGTTTATTCCTGGCACAGCTCAGTAGATTGCCAGGCAACTATAGGGCAGCTGCAGCATGTGTTATTGTATTATAGTGTATGTACTGTTCCAGTGCTGGCTGTATATGTGTTTTTGTATTTTTGTGATGCAAGGATAAAATTATGCACTATTTACTGGAACATGCTGGGATTAGGTACAGAACTCAATACAGTAACATGACATGTCCGGGTACTGATTATTGGCAGTAACCTTCCTTTCCTGGAAGTGTGTGGGCTGATTTTTATTTTTTTCAGTGCAGCCAGACCATAGATCCTATAGGCTATCTATGCAAGATGTGATGTCACTAATTGGTTTCTGAAGAGCCAAAAGGCGCAGACTGCGGGCCTTTTGGCAGTGACAAACTGCCTGAACTTCCAGGTGATGCAAATACAGGCAAAGAAGTGGAGAGCAAGTGGAGTAAAATTGTCCTTTGCACCTGGCTGTAAACATGTTTATTTCTGCTTTAAATCTGGACCTTTTAACATGGAAGTCTATGGGGATTGACTCACTTTTGGAGCCAGCTCTCGTAGGCCACGGGGGGAACTTCAGTTTCTCCATGGGCTTTATTTCTCTTGGGCTGGATTGAGTACAAAGCTGTGCAAAGGAGATGCAGGAGAAGGCTGCATAAACAGTGTGTGATGAAACTACGAGGTTCATGATCACCACGTGTTCTGGATGACCTGACTAAGTAAGGCTCACACCATCCATCCACCCTTTTATCTTGATCATCTTATATGTCACATCACCATGCTCACCTCAGCCAACCAAACTATCAGAAGTATTCAGGAATGTGCAATTCTGTGTTTTTTACAGTACAATTATATAGCCACTAATCTACTGTGCATGTATAGAAGCATCTACACATGCATATTCAAGTATATACAATACCATATATATTTATTTCTCAATAAATGGAACATGAACAAACTAATGAGCAGTGTCTTTCTTCGTAGGGAAAGAAAAACATTTTTCTGTAACTGTTAGAATACTTAACCAGTTTTTCAGAAGTAACTGAAAAACACGGCCCTTCTCAACGTACTCATCAATCTGTGCAGCAGCTTCCATCAAAAATATACCGAACGTGCCTGTTTTCGATGGAAGCTACCACTGAGACGCTTCGGAAATAATTCGGGAACAGCGCCTCCTGTGGATTCTAGTAACACAGTCACCGTCGGTCTTGAGATTTAAAGCAAAATTGTTCATATTAGTTACAAATCAAGAAGCTATTTTGCCGCCTTAAACACAAGTTTCAGAGACTGTCAATCAATCATAGTACAGCAAACACCAAAACTCGTGTGTGTTTTTGTCTTTCTGTGTTTCTCTCCTAGTTTACATGTCTGCATCAAAAGCAAATAATCCACTTTTAATCAGCTTAATGAACAAACACACAACAGAAAAGATGGGAATGTTTCCATGACAACATACCACAACAGCCAACATTCAGCTAATCTTTTCAATCACAAATAAACAGACATGATATTCACCTCTGTATTGGAAGCCATGAACAGCAAGTTGTTATTTTCTGTTTCTGATTTTTTTTTAATAGAAGTTAGAATTACACATAAGCTTGCAGTAACTCCTATGCTGCTGCACGTGAAGATAAAATGTATAATTACGCTGCACACATTATACATGTGTAAATTCAGCTTGATTTATGAATTAAAGTATTTTTCTTCCCATAATTCATCATGATTTTTTGGACTACTACTGTGAGAGTTCTTTCATTAAGCCTCTTCACACAACAGCCGGTCCATGTTGGTGGACGGAGTGAGTATCTGAGAAGGAAAGAATAAGGCTGTGTATGTGTGAGTGTGTCGGTGAATGACTCTCAAAGACGACATTCAGACTTTGAGGCAGTTCTTTCTTTTTTTCTCTGTGGTGAGAGGAAGCGAGATAAGAGGCGCCACTAAAAGCTTCCTTACTCTCACACACTGTGTTGCTTGTTTATTAAACAGGGTCACGTTTTTTGGTGTGTTTTTGGAGTCAGACAGGGGGAGAGTAATGGAGAAGAGGACCGTAGAACTCACTCGGGTGTCGCTATGACAGAAGGGGAGGAAGAAGAAGTGAGGAGGGAGACAGAAAGAGCAGCAGATGAAACGAGAGACAAGCAAAGGTCAAGTGTTTGAAAGAGGAAGGAAGCATGTGTGACAAACAATCCCTGATCTATCTCTCTCTCTCTCTTTATTTCACAACTTCTTTAAAAGAAAAAAAACATTTGTTTTCTTTCCTCTGTCACGCTGACTGCTGGAGCTGCCTCTGCTCGCCCAGCCCTCTGACCCAACCTTTCTGTTTGACTTGGAGAGAGACGCAGACAGAGACAGATGCACGGACACACAAACAGAGTCGTGTTTCCACCACTTCAAAGAACACTACATTGACTTATATTCATGCACTCACAACGGACTGTCCATTTATCATTCAGCTGGTTATTTAATCTCTGGGCCTGTATTAGGAAAGACGCTAGGTGCCACAGTTCTGCCTTGAACTGAGCACATTGCTTTGCCATTAATTGTGTGTTTGAAAATTTGGAGAGCAAAAAAAAAATGGGACATCTTAAAGATAGAAGGCAAAAGAGAGAAGAATTCTTATCTTGCTTTAAAACAGCCAATCATTTACCGTAATTATTTATACTTTGCCCCCCAGAGAGAAGTTAAATAAGAATTTAATGTACACTGGGCAGTTATAACCTTTTTGAGCTCTAACAGGTGACATGAATACCACTGATTATATGGTTACCATGGTCACCTGTCCTGTCAGCAGGTGGGATACATACACATGGCAAATTAACATTTTGTCCTCAAAGTCAATGAAATAACCTACTCACCGCATGCTCACTATAAAGTTTGCTGTAGCCGACTATATTAAATAAAAAATAAATTTTAAACACCACACACATCATTTTCTTAGTGATATTAATTGCATCACTGTATCGCCAGCAGCTTAATAAATGTTGCACTTAATGCATGTGTGATTCTCACAGCCCCACAAAATGGTGAACACACTATGCAGAAGCAGGTTATATAATCAACTTTAACAAGGACCACACTGTCGTTTAAAGGTGGGGACAGAGAGTCTCCAGGACTGCTGTTTTTGTGCGGTGTTCTGGTCTGCCATGATCAGCACCTATCAAAATTGGTTACCTGGCTATGGGGTCATGGGTTGATGCACATATTAAGTGAAGGCTGGCTCCTGTGGTCTAATCCATCAGATGAGCCGCTGAGTGCTAAAACTCCTGAAAAGGTCTAACTGGTTCTGATAGAAAGGTGTCAGAACACATAGTTCATTACAATCTGCTATGTACTGTATGGGGCTGTGCCGCTGCAGACCAGTCAGAGTAGGGAGGTGGTCATAATCTTATGGCTGACTGAAGTATAATAGTTTCATGCTACAAGTAGCCAAAAAGATGCAGTTGAATTTTTTTTTTCAAGAATTTGTATAATGTCCATCTATAGAAAATCCGAAGATGATCCATTTTAAACATTAAACAATAGCAGTTGCCTGTAGCTTTGGCTTTAACACTATTTAGTCTGGCACAAACAGACTCTGGCTGAACTTTACAACTGCAGCTGCTGTTTTAAACGTCTGAAAAAGCAGATTGTTTTAAACGTTTGGGCTTCTTTCAAAATGTGTTTACAGACTTTGGCAGAAAAACCAAACAGATAGGCGACGGGGTCACTAAAAGAACACTCTTCATTCAACTCTTATTTTCTTTCCAACACACACACACACGCTCTTAGGAGTACTGTTAAATTGCTATTTTCACCAGTGTTAGACCAATTGAAACAGTGCAAGCAGAGTGAGTGCTGCTCGGCTCGGCTGGCTTTTGTCAGTACTGTTCAACTGTCCTGATGACTTTTATAGACTTCTGTTTTATTGCTGTTGAAGAAGACTTTACGTTTCTGGCTCCATTTTATTGTCGGTGCTGTTCTTGTTTGCTTTGAGCTGGCACGTTGCTGTACTAACAAAAAACTGTAACTGAAGTAATGAAGCAGTTTCATGTCCCGAGGCTGAGTTTGATTCTCATTAGAGAAGTTTTGTTTTTGTTGTATAATTACCATTGTTTTTTTTTTTTTTTTTTTAAATTTCATGTACCACTGAGCATATAAATCCTCTGTGATGTAAATCCAAAGCCCAGGATGCTTGTCTCATTCTGTTGTCAATAAAGTTTCATGACAGGTTCAGGGCAGTTGATCTTTGAATGTCTGCATCATTGCTAATAATGCTAACAACAAAAATAAGTCTTTGTCACACACACACATACATACAGTATAAATAGATAGATAATAATTTTGTGCGCCTGTCAGCTTCCTGTGTCAACACGGCACACACAGATCAAAGATCTCCTAATTTGGTGTGGCAGAACCTGCCTGTCCTGACCTCATCACAATTCATTAGGCTTTACAAATGGGCTGGAGTGGAAACCAGAAAGATGGAGGCCAGCAAATCCATATGGTGGCCAGGTGTCCACATAGGTCTGTCCATAGAATGTGTCTCACTGTCATGCCCATTTTAGGCAGGGGCAGAGGGACAAAATTCACTGAATCAGCTTGAGGCTTGGTTTGAAAAGTCCTCCTCACTTCCTGTCCGAAATGAGCAATAGACATTTCTCATAGTTCTTATTACTAATGCATTTATATTAAAGTCTATTAAACTATTGTTCAACTTCAATACCGATTTAAAATATATATGTAGTAACAACCATGTGTTCATATGTGCTGTAGTCAACATGAGACCGCTCTTTTAGTTCCTCTTCTAAAATACCCTTAACACATCACTGCTATCTTTAAATCTGCCTGTGTGGCATAAGCTTATAGTTGATATTAGGGCTTGCTTATCTCCAAGGAAACATAGGCAAACAACAAGGTCAGCACATCTGGTATGAATGTGCATCAGTACACATATTCGACAGACCTTTAGTAACATTACGCAGTTACAATTATCTATATAAGCTATCCCTACAGCTGCTAATGACCAGTTATTGCTTTACTACGGTTGCTGTTTGCAGATATTTTGCTTTTAAAGTTTGATACACACACAAACTTTAATTTTATAAACTCCAATAGAACAAAAGAAAATCACACACAACAGTGATTTCACCCTGAAGTAGATCCATGAACAAATCTCAATGTGTGGAATTGGTGTGGCCATGATGGGTGATTGTAACACACTTGACTATTCAAACACGCAAAAATATTCAGTACAGCACTTGAAAAGGTAATCAATATTATTGATCACAGTGTTTCCACACAGGTGGATGGGGCACAAGGAATTCATCATTGGCCACTGAGGTATGTCATGATTTGGATTCAGACAAAAGTAAATGAATGCTTACTATAAACTGGATCTCAGAATAGAGTAGAAACAGCTGAGGCAGATTTACCCAGAGTAGCTGGAGAAGAATGGCTCATTACTGTGTGTGTGTGTGTGTTTATGATTATTATTCATGTGGAGTTGCTACGATACAACCAAGCCAGCTGGGGAGCAAGCGCTGTGCTCAACCTTTGTTGCCCTTCCTCATTTATTAAGCACACACACACAGAGAGAAATGCATGCAAGCAAGAGCCTAAACACAAATCAGTAATCTACCCGGGCAAACCAAACACAAACAAGCAACATCTTGTACCCTCGCTCATGTTAACATTCAGTTTACGCTAGCAGACTTTTTCCTCCCGCCTACACGAGCATCTGAAACTCTGGTACATACATAAAGCAATGGCAACGACTACACAGGACGACACGGCCATTCGTTTGGATTCACTTTCTGATCAGCAGGTGAACACAGCCCATACGGGGAGATACATCACACAGTGGCGCTGCATGGAAACAGGTCATTTTTATGATGGAAAACACAATAAAATAAAAAGTGTGTGTATACACTTAAAACGTGTCTTCTGTCAATGTATTTGTTTGCACACAGTAGGTAGTGGGATTATTACTCAGTAAGCATGAAGTAGGTCAGTGTGGTTGTAAACACACAGATGTGAATGTGTCTTCAGGTCAGTGACACAATGATTATTGAATTAATTCAAATTGTTGTGTGTCCTCACTGTCAACTGGTTCTAATATATTGGTTCTGTATGTCTTACATCAGCTACTTTACACCTAAACTAAGCTGAAAGGGTGTCAAGATGTTCATCTATAGGAGCTCGGTCCTTACAACTACAATAAAAAGGCAGGCATGGACACAGTGAGCAGCGTGAAAGCATAACAACAGAGGGAGACAGGCCCTCCACAGGTGATGACGACTGTCTGGGGAGCAGCACAGGGTTCAGTAAAGAGCAACAGTCCATGACCTGTCTGGACAAACACACACACACGTATAAAACCCTGCCGTGACATGGCAGTGCAGTCAACTAGGACCTCATTATCACCTGGCTCTGAAATGCACTGCTGACCATCCAGGAACAACACACACACACACACACACACCTGGTCCTTGTATCCGTTAAGGGTTACTGGGCAGGATTTGAACCACAGCTCTAGCGCCCACATGGATCGTGGCTTTGTGTGCATATATTTGCAAGTGAGCCTGTGTATGTGCTTTGTGTGACGTGTAGCCTTCAGTGTGTTTGTGTGTCTGACAGGGCCAGCCAAACCTGCCCCCTGCTATCGATACCCTCAGAGTGTCACACACGCCTCACTGACCAGCTACAGGAAAGAGGAAATGAGAGGATTTAAGTGTGACATTTGCGCCTGCATTTATGTGAGTGTATGGCTCTGTGTGTGTTTTTGGGTGTTGAGCGTGGGCTCTATTTCCTTGTCAGTCGGTGAGGTTACATGGGTCAATGACTTGGCCTGTATATATAGTATAAGCGAGCGATCAAGCATTCACTCTGGCTTCTTTGCTTCACTGCTAGTGTTGTGTCAGACAGAGAGGGTTCAGTTTGTGTCAGAGCGGCAGCAAGTAACTCTATAGGTGGAATTAACTGAGTGGAAGTAGAAAGGGTGTGTGATGAAAGGGAGTGGCATAGAGAAACAGATCTTTGCTTGAGTTTTACTACAAACCAGCATCACATGTTGTAATTTCAGCCCAGTCTCACAGAAAAGGTTGGTTCATAGTGCCAGACGTTACAGGATTGTCCTCTTCAGACTTCCCAATGAATGGTTATACTTGAGCATTATTGACGTGCAATCGTTAATATATCAGTGTTTAATAGGTGTCTCCATTAACATATCATCTACACCTACACCTACTTTTTACTCAAATCTGATAAATCGTCTTTTAACTCTTTGTTGTCTTTATGCTGGTTGTAAGCAGCTGACATTTTTGCACAGCATGTGCTGCTATTGTCTTTGTAGCTAGCATTTCTATAAACCACAAAAATCAGTTGGACCCTAGTGCACTTGCGGGTGCAGAAAGTATGGAGTTTAACTATTCATTAGGATTGTTTGAACAATCCAGTTACATGGTCACATGGTCTTTACAGTGCCAGCTCTGAAGGAGTTAATTACACGAATACTTACCTTTCATTTCAGAAAACTGCTGCTAGTTCTTTTTGTACCCCTTTCTCTCTCACTGTTGTCCCTATAAAAGGCATAATAAGTCAATATGTGCACTCATGTGACGTATGAGCTGGAGTATGTGGGATGTTTTATTTTGAAAATCAACTGGATTTGTTTTATCCATCAGCATCTAAAAATTGCAGGACTTTTATTTTGAAATACATAAGATTTTGAGCTATAGCCCTAACATATTTGTTTCATGTGAGATTGCAGGAGTTTTGGAACTTTATCCAAGTGGTTTATATATTTGACTTATATATGGGAAACTAAATTATGGTTGCCAGAGAGCCCTCTTTTTTTCTACTACATTTTTTTACTCTTTTTCAAATAGTTGAATGTGTTTACAGAACATTCTCCCAAGAGTCAGTTGAGTTATTGCAACAATAGCCAGAGTTTTATCCCTTTGTAGAACAGGGGGAAAGAAATAAGATTTAACAAATTAAAAGTGACTGTAAGAAAAGGTGAAAATGAGAGGAAACACTAAAAGGAAAAGGTGGAAGGCGGGAGAAAGAGAGGGCAGGTGAAGGTTTCTGTGATGAATTGGTTTGGAATGGGAGCAGAGCAGTGAAAACAAACTGGACTGAAGCATTTATTTACACTCTGCTCTTCAATTAAGTCAAATAGGCCACTTTAACGAGGCTGACATTTAAACAGTGTAATGACATACGGAGAGCCGAGGGTCCTTCTGCAGGATGTGCACTAACTGTGAGTGTGTGTTCAGAGATGCATCTCTGCACGTGCTCTGTGCACGTCAGCCTGTTGACTTTGAGTGTGTTACATTTTGCCGTGCCTCGCTCCTCGCCTCCTGTGCGTCTCCGCTGCTCCTCTGTGGCAGCGTTTGTCTAAACAGAACAATCTGGAAAGCTTCAGCGGACCAGGCTCTGGGAATGTTAACAGGCTGCATCGTAACATTACACCTACAGGAGGGTGTGTGGGTGTCTGCCAGTGTGAGAGAGGCAGCAAAAGAGAGGGGATGGTGTCATAAAGAAAGAGAGAGAGCGATTGGTTTGATGGAGACAGAGATGGAAAGTAAAGGTTTGGTTTCCCCTGGGTGTGTGTGTGTGTGTGTGTGTTTGTGCCAAGAGGAGTGTATCACAGGGAAACTCCCTCTGTGGTAATGTTTTAAGCAGCAAATAAACTCTAACGGCTGAAAGGATGAAACTCTATCCACACCAGGTTAAATCCATTTCTCACACTTTTGTGTTTAGATGTAAGCAGACACACAGATTCCTCTGTGTGTGTGTGTGTAAAAGACATTCACAAATGTTCTGTTTATGTGTGTAAAACGCCTGCATGAAGGTGTCTGGATAAAAGCATGATTCTCAGAGGGGATCTTTGTGAGCATGTAGGCCGTATGTTTCATGTTTAAAGTGTGTGTGTCTCCACACCTTTTGGTGAAACGTAAGAGGCTATGAAAAGCTTCCATAATTGGACACATGGAATATTTTCTCTCTAGACAAGCTCACAGAGAGAATTGAAAGATCCAAAAAAAAGAGGATGCTTTAAAATGTCATCTATTACAGATTCGTGCTGTCCTTACTTCAAAATGTGAACATAAAACAGAAATTGTGTGTACTTTTTACCACAGAAAGCTATTATTTGAGACATTTAACAGACACTTTAATTGGAAAATCAGCCACAAGCAGGATTCAGCAATTGTGGCACATTGATTGAAGGGGGGGCATTTTTGTCTGTAATTTTCAAACACCAAGATTTTCCATCATATAAGGGAAAAAAAATCCAGCAATTTTGAATTTTTCCACTTCCACAAAGGAACGATGTTTGCATGAAGAATTACAAAAAAAAACGATCAGAGATAATATAAACAACAGATATGAGTGAAAACATGCAGGAGTGACAGGAGACATTTTAAGTGGAGGAGCTGGTGTTAGCATACCTGTCAGGTCTGTTTATGTCCCCCCATAGTCATCCCTTGCTCTCTGGACTCTGTCTCTGCAGTGTGTGAATGCATCTCAAGTGTTCATGCACGCAGCAGGTCCTGCAAAGTGTGTCTGTGTGTGTGTGTGTGTCCTACTGAAGACGGATGACTCTCTATTCAGACCACAAACCACTTCATTTCTTCCAGCCTCTGCACGGACATTTTTGTAGGAGTCATCAGTGGCAACATTAGTCTGTCTCACACACACACACACACACTACAGATTCTTAAAAAGTGGGATCTGTTTTCTAAGTGTCTCACTCTCTTTCTCTGATTTGGTCAGTTGCACCTTTATCACATTACAATAATCGTTGAAGTGATTAATGAACGAGTGGCAATTGCCACAGAGCTTAAAATGAAATGACAGGGAGAATAATGTCACACTTTGCTTGTTAGCTTATTTGCATTTCAGACTCGGCTCGCGGAGCAGAGCTGCAATGGACGCTGCATTCTGGAAAATTAATTAAGCCCCTGTTGACTTAAAAAAATGTTTCTCAGTATCATCAGTGCTCTTAAATGCTTGTTGCAAATCTAGTGCTCTTAATTCTCCTGTGACCAGAGTGTGTGCAATGTTTCTCCATGGAAACAATGTTTTGTAAGTGTGTGTGTGTGTGTGTGTGTGTGTGCTGGTGAACATTATTGAAAAAGCTTTCTGGAGCCCACTCAGTTTCAAATACTGTAGGGCTCTACGGATTAGTTCCGTATCAGTTTGCATGAGAAGAAGAAGAAGAAGAAGAAGAAGAAGAAGTCAAAGCAAATGCCAGCGGTCTTTCATCATAGCACACAACTAAAACGTGGTTTGGCATGAATCAAGAGGCTTTGTTGCCGGTTTTACCCAAATTCACCAAAACCCCCTCGTCACAAAATCCTTTCATACCAAAGAACACACTTGCAGCTTAAAGTTGATCCACATACAGAGACTGTCAACAAAAACAATATCCTAACCTCAAACAGGACTCTGTCTTCCTCTTCAGTTGTTTATTTCTTTCTCGGTTTCTAAGCGCATTTCTTACAGAGCAACACATTCATACAAAGACACAATCACACAAACAGGAATATAATCGATATGCCAATATCTCTCTCATACACCGGCAGAACCAATTTTGTTTCCCCAGCAGCCAATGTCCCGTATCTGAAGAAAATGTTTATTGTGCAACAATGAACTTTGACCTCCAAATTGTATTCCACAAATATAAAGAATATATATATATATATATATATGTGTGTGTCACACAAACCTGCACACACAATGCCTCCGACCCTGGCTGAAGAAAAGGAGAAAACATAATACTTTTTCAGGTTAGTATCAGTTATAGAGTTCTGTTTAAAACATGCTCTTCTCAGTGTATTACAAAGACCTTGTATGCTCTCATTTCTACCTTAAGTGTCCATGTCTCTCCCTCTTCACATTCGAATGAATGATGACGCTGAATGAAGTGACACTATAAGAGCTTCACCTTGTCCTGTTTTTGTTTATGATTTTCTATAAAGGACTGGCATGTTTCTCCATATTTGCAAATGGCACCATATACTCACTGTGATACTAAACACTTCATACAGTCTGAGGTTCTCTCTTTATGAAATGAAATGTGTCACTAATGCAAAATATCACTCTAAAGGGTAGATTTCTAAAGGGTTAATATCATGCAAGTTGCTAGTCATTATCTGTTCATTGATTACTGTCCAGTTAATATCTGAATATATTTAACAAAAGCACTAAGGTGTCATCCAAAGAAAATGTCTTAATGTGTAAAATAATATTCTTCTACTAATAAGAAAGTGTAAGATAATCACAAAACACCACCTTGACAATGTTGTATTGAATTGTGCCCTTATTATAAATGGTATGTATATAAGATGTGATGGTCCTTTCCTTTTAAATATATTATGTGCAGACTAGCACGACTCAGAAACACACACACATATTTCACATAAACCCACATTATTTGTGTTAATGTACACAAAACAATACATTTAATTACATGACTATTTTGCATAATTTGATGAGACTCTGAGTCATAATAATAATAAAAGTCTTTCACTGATCCTCTAAAGAGCAACAATGGTATACATAATGAAAGCAAAACAGCTGCTAAATAATCCTGCAAATGACTCTACCGGCCTTATTTTTGCCACTGACGCATTCAGCTGTTATCCCAGGTGTTATGTTATGGAAAAGATCCTAACATGTGGCAGAGGTCTCACTCGGAAGTCTCATAGGAGATGAGCTGTTTTAAAAAGACAAGAGCTGTCTTGGGAGGAGTAGAGCATCATTACATAAATACAGAACACATAACTGACTGCATGTAAAAGATTAAACACAGTCGGTGCATTTTACAGTCAAGATAACAAAATATCACCCAATAGCATGCAGATACTCTTACAGTGGAGGTAGGCTAATATTATTATCTCAGGTTGGGCTAGCATCACACAATGACCCCAAAATAATAACATATATTTGAGAGGGATCGCAAGATTGGAGTCGTATACATGAGAAAATCCTAAATATATTTTTCGAAAAGAGTCATAAAACACTACTGCATTACCACACAGACAGAGGCCCTTAGAAGAGCAGATTGCGGGTTAGTGAGCTAATGATGTCAGCGCAGTAGGCAACATTAGCATGAGCTAAGAGCTAAGGAGTAACCCACATCTGGTTAGTGTGACCACAGCTGGTTAAAACTCAGCATTGAATGTGGAAAAAATAATTGGGTTTAGTACCAAATCATAAAATACTGTAACCATTACATGCACTCCCTCAGATGAATCATTCAATAGCTTTTTGAGAAGCAAATACAGACTCCCGAAGACCAACACAGACACACAGACACACTCATCGCAATCCGCCAAAGACAAAGACAAAAACAGCTAATCCTCATCCTGTTGCTCTCTTTATCCTTTTAACTCCTTTATCCTTATTTAACTTTTCCTCCCATCCCTCAGTCACTCTCCAAACTGATTCCTGGACAACGATTTACCATGTGACCCTATCACAGACTGGATATGGAGTCATTCAGAGATCATCCTAGTGTCCACAAAACATGTCGGCTGTGACTTGTTTGCTAAGACTGGACCTACAGCGAGGCAGACGGACAGAAGGAACTGGGTGACATTTGGAGGGTCCTGACCTGATAAACCCTTCTCTCTGATCTCCTACTCTGCACATCTTGCTCCATCACAGCCTTCCAGAGGATTTAAATGGGCTTTAGGAGAGAATCTGTCCACCACTCCTCCATGCCAGCACATGGCACTCAGCCCCGTCGTGAGAAGATCAACTTGTGGCAATACCAACAAACTGGTATGAAATGAGTCCTGTAACCAGAGCTGCACTGGCCATCTGGAGTATTAGGTGCATTGGAGAGATGGCATGGAGGAAGGTTTTACAAGCTCTGACCCTAAACCTGAACTCTGAGATGACAAACATCAAGACAACAAACTTGAAACAAGTTTTTGGTTCTAGAGTTGATGATAACAAGTAGTGTTTAAAACCCATAGACTGTTTACAGAGCTGGATAAACTCTCTTTGACATCAACCATGCTTCTTGTAGAGCAGTTTGAAGCCCACTATGGCTTCACCACCTCAAACTTACAGACCAGGCTGCACAGTTGGCTATTCTAACATAGGAATCTATCAAGATCAACTCCTGCTTTAGGTGGCCCCTGAGGAAGTGCAGTTTTTTGAACTTCGGTGTTGGCTTAACTTTTCAGCAATATTGAAGTGTCAAGAGTGTAAAGCACTCAAGTCAAACAGAAAATAATATCGCTGGCTTATGCACAATTTTCACGTTTTAGGCCTATACAGACTCTGTTTCAAAATTAACTATCCAGGTGCGGGGGTGCAGGGGCAGCAGTCTAAGCAGAGACACTCAGACTTCCCTCTCATTGGACACTTCTTCCAGCTCTTCCGGGGGAATCCCAAGGCATTCCCAGGCCAGTCGAGAGCCATAGTCTCTCCACCGCATCCTGGGTCTTCCCCAGGGTCTCCTCCCAGTGGGACATGCCCGGAACACCTCTCCAGGGAGGCGTCCAGGAGGCATCCGAAACAGATGCCCGAGCCACTTCAGCTGGCTCCTCTCGATGTGGAGGAGCAGTGGCTCTACTCCGAGCTCCTCTCCCTATCTCTAAGGTAGCGCCCAACTTAACTAGCTACATTAATTCAACAGCATGCAGTTTCTTTGCCTTATTTGTTGTTATGCTATCTGCTGCATAGAAGCTCTTGAAGCTCAGCTTGTCACTCCCTCCCATTTGCGCTGACTGTTAGTCTGTGTGATAAAGGGACATTGACAGATGGTTCATCCAATCAGCAGCCAAGCATTCTTTTTTGAAAAAGTACAGATCCTCTTCAGCCTTTCATCAGCAGGAAAACAGCCTGTGTGCTGTCAAGGGCGGGACTTATCACCATATAAGCTGTGTATAAACCCTGCAGTTGTAGTGTATACATTACTGACTGAATGTTTCTTCTGTGGTAAGATTATAAAAAATACGTTTACATTAGTGTTCATCTTATATGGCATACTTATATACTTAGATTTAGTTAGCCTTCAACACTACGACTCCTGAGATTTTACACATTTGTTGTGTTGTGTCTGGTTATGAAACAAAAAGGCAGAGTGCGGCTGAGGTTTGTTCTGACAGGTTAACTTGCTAAAATTAGAAGCCATTTAAATAATCTTGTTTCTGGAGTGACATCGTATTAAATCCACACTGTGATTTATTATTGCATGTAAGCATGAATTCTTCGTGAAACTAATAAAGGCAGAGGAGATAATAGATCAGAGGACCATCTGCATGCAATATCCTTTTCTTGCCACTTTTCTCCATCTTTCATTCCTTTCAGCTCGCTGTCCTCATGTGCCCTTCTCCTGGGAAAAAAAAAAGCTCATCACTTTTTTCTCCTGCTTTACAGCCTTCCTCGGTAAGTCTGGAGTAGTTTGTTGTTGCTAGTTGAGTAAAATGAATCTATACATTTTAGGTGTTTTTTGGAATAAAGTGAATTATGACATGATGAACAATGGAGGGACAAAGACTTTCTGAGTAGAGACTCACACAAAATATCCGGTCAGGATTCTAACAGTAAATCTGTGCTTGTATGTTTAGACCTTTTCTTCCTCTCTACCTCTCTGGCTTCCTTCCCTTGAGCGGTGTGAACACAAATTCTCGACTACAGAGTCTATTAGCTCGGACAGGGAGTGAATAAAGAGGGAGATGTATTTTGGGAAGATTATAATTGCTCATGTCATGCTGGTCCCAATCCTGTGACTGACTGTAAGATTTCAGTGTGTGTGTGTGTGTGTGTGTGTGTGTGCACATATAGGCTGAAAGCTCCCCACGGCTGTGTGAAAAATGTGTGTGTGTGTTGAGAGACAGAGAAGCAGTGGTGACCCGCAGAGAAAAGCTTTAATCTTAGTTATTAATAAGAAAAGTATTTTACAGTTTGTTTGAAAGTGTCAAGTTAAGGCTCCCTGCACCTATGGTTGGTTTGGAAACTTTAAATTGAAACTGTTTAATTGGTGAATGATGTTGTTTGGGTGTGTGTGGAGTCTACACTCAAAAGCTAAACTCAGAGAAATCAGCACCACTTATTTGGTGGTGCACAAAGTGCCATAAAATGGCTCTTAAAAGGCTTATCATTTCTATTTTCAAACACATAGTTATGACCGGTAAATTGACTGTGTTTGAGCCTGAAAGTCTACCCAAAAAGTGTTTATATCCAAAGTGTTTATGTAAGACTCACATCACATTTGGCTCTTATAGCCTGATGGAAAAATACCACCATGCTGAGAGGAAGTGTGTTTAGAGACAAAAATGAAAGAGTGCAATAAAAAGTGCACAATGGGCACTTTTATTTTCTTTTAACCTGAGAGGGCAGAGGGTTTGTTACACAGATCCATCTGGGCAGACGTCCCTGGAAACAGTTTGCATTCTCTAAAAAAAATAGTTGGCAGGTGATTAGAGGGAGCAGCTGTCCGTCACTGGCTAACTTCAAAGGTGAAGCGCGCTAAGATGCAGAGACAATTCTGCATTAAAACATCTTGGCTACCAATTTAGAGTTTTATAGAGGTTAAAAAGGTTACGAGATTAGAGGAGAAGTGTCAAAAACTGCAGTTCTCCCTGCAGCCTCTAGGGCCTGGCTCCAAAAGTGAGTCAGTCCCCATAGACCTCTAGTTTACAGCAGTAATAAACATGTTTATAGTAAGGTTTGGGTCCCCATTGATAATGCCCCCTTTCTATGACAACTGTATATTATAAAAAGCCAAGCAGTAAACATGTTTATTTCTGCTGCAAAGATGGCCATTTTAACATGGGGGCCTCTAGAGGCTGTGGGGTGAACTGCAGTTTTTAACACTTCCACGTGGGCTTCATGTGTCAGGCCTCCGTCAGGTACTCAACATGCTTTTTTTTTTTGGAAACTTATAGGTGACATCACACATGCTTCCTCAATGGTTGTGTGGATACCTGCAGGTTCTTCCTAAAAACATTTAGAAATACTACAGATAATGCTTCATCTTACCACACAGCTGCATCATGAGCAATGTAATAACATGAAAGCAGAACGATGTGTCTGTTTGTGTGTTGAAATGTCAATCACGACTCTAACAGTATGTCCGATGGGTGCTGACAATTGGGTAGTTGTCGCAGTAACTAATCTGTAAGTCTTGTTGGTCAACACTTGTTTTTATTTGTTCCCTATAAATAACACTGAATTCAGTAGTCAGTCGTGTAATTACAGTGGGAAGGTTGGTCAAGTTATTTGCTTTTTTTTTTTTACCCCTGCAGCAATTATTTCACACAGAACAATGTTATTCACAATAAAGTCTGAATTGTCAGATAAAACAATGGCAGCGCTGTCACAGCAGCTGAGTGACAGCTTCACAATTACTGACTGCCTTTCGCTAATTGAAATTTCACATTAGCTTGTGTGCTGATTTGTTGTGACCGCGGAGTCCGTCTATGCTGGAAGCTTTAGAGTCGAGAAAATGTTTGTGTTTGTTAAAAGGATCACAGAAGAAGAACAGGTGATGGAAGGCTACACTTTCATTTAAACTTATTACATAACAAGGTTAGAAATGCTGCATGAATGAATAGATTTGATGTTTTTTTGCACAGGAAAATATAAAGAAGATGACAATTGAGCTGAGTAGAGCAACTTCATTTCCTTTTCAAAAGATATCAACAGCAGAGATCTCCTCTCCTATTGTTATTATTCTATCTTCCTCTCTCAAAGGGATGATGGATGTCATTTCCCCTTTTTATCACCTTCGCCTGACAAACTTAAGACTGTTGCAGTGAAGGAATATGTGTGTGTGTGTGTATGTGTGTGTGTGTGCCATCTTTGAAGATGCAAGAACACAAGCACAGGTGCTGGAAATTGTGTGTAGACACATAGTGTTTCTCATGTTGAGTAAAAATTAAGCTGACACTCCAAAAATGAGATGGGACTCAGGCCGTTTGATAACAACACCAAACAGCTGTAGTACAAGTCTTTCTTAGAGGAAATAAGTGCATCAATATAAATCCAACACATCTGATTGTGAGTCTAGGAATCTCTGGCATACTTTATTCCTATAATTCAGAGAGTTTTTTCATTTTGTTTTGACTTTTTAATTAATCACTTCTATTCAATTCAGTCTAGAAGTCTGATGTTAATGTAGAATTTAGACTTTGATCTCCTAATTCTACTTTAATGTCTGATTTATGACTTTAATCTTTAAATTGTTACTTTTTCCCTTAGAATAAAGATATATTTTTCAATTACTTAAATCCATTTTTAAAGAGAAGCAGAAGAAAATAAATCAGATTTGATTTCCCTCAGAATTCTCATATATCATTTTTAAAAAGGTAAAGAGCAAATCCTCTGCCACAGCACTACCTGTGATTAGATTGAACTTACAGTACAATACAGCATGATGACTGTGTGCACATTGTTGTTACATTAACAATGTGTAGATTTAATAAGTAGGATATTTCTGGATACTGCTCATCATTCAGCAGAGGGAATGTGTTCTATTTAATAATCCTAATACACTTCTTGAGTTTAATGTTTCTATCTGTTGCATTAGTGTGAGCAGTAAGAGTGCATTAAACAGTCAAATGAATTAACGTATGATCAACATCACATGTTTTTCTTTCTTTGCTGCATTGCGTTTTTGTGCTTTTTTGTGTTTGCTAATTTGTGCTGTGACACTGGTTCCCCTGAAGTGTCTAGATGATGGAGAGGAGGGTGGACACCAGCACCGTAGGACACTGTCACATGCTGCAGTCCATCTTCATCTGTGGTCGTTGTTAATGTTGGACGGTCCAACCTCTCCCACAGCTTCTGCTTGAAGACACGTCCCAGTTCCAAACTGTACTTCCGCAAGTGGCCTTTCTTGGTCCTAGGAGCAGGTACATATGAATTAAAAAGTACTTTAGGCTATAAGATTAAGATTAAGATTAAGAAACCTTTATTAGTCCCACAATGGGGAAATTGCATTTTTGCAACGGCATACAGACAGCAAGGGATAAGTTAAGAAAAACATATATACATTATAAAATAGACTACCAATAAGACAGATAATAAGTGATTATCCATGACAGAGCTCAGACATACCTCATCGTTTCATCAAAAGCTTGGTGGTAGATCCGCTGGTACTCCTCCACTGATCGGCCGTGTATTGTCACAGCACTGTCACTGTTGACCACAGAGGAGGCCTGGAAGCGAGGAGCCACACTGGAGACCACCGGCAGGTCAGCTGGTGGGATGGTGTTATGGGTCCCCTGCTTTCTTGGTGGTTCTGCATCAGGCAGGGAGTCCTGCTTCCTCTTCTGGGGAGTGGCTGCAGACCGCTGGGAGCTGGAGTTCGGTTTGTCCTGCAGAAGGTCATCAGAGAGCTTAGACTGAATGTACATGGAGCTTGAGGAGAGAAGAAAGTGTGTTTTTCTCCCCTGTGTTCAGACAGACTTCCTGACATCTTACCTGGTCGTTCCTGCAGTGTGGAAACCTGAAGCAGCCTGTGGATCTCTTTCGTGCAGAGATTCTCCTTCTCTGAGCGTAGTCGTGCTCTCTGAGGTGGATTTGCTGCAACACACACAGGCATGTTCCAGTCATAAACACCTAAATGTGACAGTATAAGGGCCTGACCTCCAACCTCTACTGCTGATTATGGAGTAGCCGAATCAAACCCTTGCATGTAACTATGTAAATGTATATGTTGATAAAGATGCACATTTAATTACAACATAAGTCACACTTCAGGCCTCTCTCACGTGCAGGGACATAATTAAAAAAGAATGAATAAAACCTGAAAGAGTGTACAGGATCTGAATACATTTACTTTTGTGTCAAATGGCCTTATTTAGGTCAAACTGCTTTGTGTATTACTGCCTGGCTGTATAGTTACAATGGTCCCACAGTCAAATATGTCGTGTCAAGCCAAATGTAGTCTTTGCTAAGGAGTGTGTACATACTGCACAGTCTGGATGTTGCAGCATCAAAGAATATGTGCAGCATAGGTGATTATTCATGTGTAGTTTTAGCAAAATAAACCACTGAAACACTGCACATTATAGACAGGTGATGCACATTGTAGCTGGCTGAATGTCTAGCCTTGCACATACAACGAGCCTTAATGGCCTCTTGGTATGAAAATGCTATATAAATGTTTATTTAAATGATTTGAGTCTAGTACATGTAGGCTAATTGAGAATAGTAAGTTGCATGACAGATGCAGCTGCGTTATCTATTAGCTGTGTGGTTATGGCAATGCGTCCATAGTTTTTTGAATAATAGGCTAAAATATGGTCATATTGTCATTAAACTGCCTAAATACACTTGTAAAGTGAGGTAGCTAAATGCTAACAGCTCCTCAAAGTGCACAGATTAAACTATAAATAAACAACAGTAAATGATTTCAATAATTAGATTTTACTCAGGCCTGAACAGCTGCCACTATTCACCACTCGACACATCACATGTACACATTCATATTATATTACATTCATATTTGTATTTTGATTTTGACATGAATATATTTAGTTTCTGCAGCAGTGCAGCTTCAGAGCTAACATGCATAAAAGACAATCGACAATGAAAAAGTTCCGATCTCACATTTTCCATGCTGGAAGTTTTGCAGGGTTTCAGTCTCTGTTGAGTTTTTCCTAGATGCCAAAAATCCTTGTACGTCGGTGAGAAATGTTCGCTTTCTGTCAGAAATCGCAGTGTCAAGCTAGATCTCCGTCAGGTGGAATCCTATCGCATTTTTTAAAAAGTTTGTATGTAGTGTGGTGATGACATCATGAAATCGTCACAGCAACAAAAACATTCCTTTAATGTTGAGTTTTAAATGTTTGGATTATAATTCAACTCATAAATTGTACCATTTCTTTTTCACTAGAAGTGACTGATTTGACTTTTTTGTATTTATTAGCAAAAACTACAATATAAAATATATTTTGTTTTTGTCTCACCTGCAGGAGTCAGGATTGTGATCTCACGTGTTTGTATATTGAGTTTTATATTGACATTTGGTTTCCACAGCAACGGACGTTACGTGTCACCTCATCAAGCTGTCATTCATTTGGCGGCTACTTGCTAACTATTTGCTAGGCTATATGCTACATGCTAACATTAACTGTCACATCAAGACAGCAGATTGACGTCACCTTCAGCTAAATGACGGCTGTTTGCATGGTGGCAGCTCCACCACTAACATCTGTTCAACTTGTAGTTATTGTCAGTGAGTTGTCAATAAAATGCAAACAGCTGCACACTAGGAGCACATTTCAGCTTTAACACATGAACTTTGAAGACAAAGTGTTCACTGCCCATGTTCACAGGTGTTACAATGACTTTAATGTGAATGGCTGATCACTTACACCCCACCATGTTTGTTATAATATTTTCACAGTGGAAAGACGAGGCCTCCGTCTCTGCAGCCAGCCTGATTTCAGTCCATCTACTCTGCAACTTAGATCTACAGCCACGTCAAAATACTTTAGATGATCTAATAAAATACAACAATTACACAAAGAAATCCAACCAGTGTCATGTGATTATAGTTTTTTCATCTAAGCATGTTAAAAGCCAGGTTAGGCCTCAAGCTACTGTGTGTGCTGCAGCAGTTCAGACTAATCAGTTCCTTTTGAGGAACTACTGGCTGCATGGGCCTTTTTAGGAGTGACTTATATAAGTAACTTATAACCTAAGTTACATGCAAATGGTCACAATGACATGTTTTCCTTACTAATGCCATATAACCCTCTTTTACATCAGACTTTATGTTTTACTGACACTGATCGTGGTCTGGCCACAAGCTGGTCTGGTCTGGCTGTTCAACAACTGTCATGTGTGAACTGTAGCTGTTGGCACACCTGCCTTTCCTGAGGCCATCGTGACATAGATAGGTGGTGGTCAGGTCTGTCTGTCTCAAAGACATGTATATCATACTTTAACCGATGGGCCCGCCGAAGGGCCGAAAACGTACAGGTACTATTACTTCAAATTCTGATCAAATTCCGCCACGGTTGCGGCCATGTTTGTAGTCCAATGAAAGAGGACAAGCTACAGAATCGAATGGTACAAAAAATCTAATGGACTACAATACCCAGCTGACGTAAAATCCCTGTGTAAAGACTAGACGCAACAACACTAACGCTAGCTAACTACGCGTATGTGTTTGTGGAGGTTGTAGTTGCTTTAGTGTGCTTCAGTGACTTTCGGTGAATTTCAGTGAGTTTCAGTAAGTGTCAGAGGGTTTTTTTAGGTTGTTAGCTAGCGTATCTCTTCATGATACCGTGACGAGAGGGGCATGGAGCAGAATTTCAACGGCAGGAATTTCCGGATTCGTTCGACCCCGTTGCCAGCAACGTTGAACGTTGGAAAAGATAGACCCAGTTTGAGTAAGTTGAGTAAGTTTTGTACATTTATTTTGAAGTGTAAACTATTTGTTGCTAATATCCGTGTTGATCGATAAAATGATTTATTATATATATACGTGTACACAATATAGTAGACAGCAGGGTGGTAGTTGGGGTGAGAGAGGAGGATGCAGAGGATAGTGGTGATGATTCACTGTGGCAACCCCTAAGGGAACAGCTGAACAGAGATGAAGAAGGATGATTCAATCCTATTCAATACTGTCTTTACATATTATTTACATAATATGTGTATTTCAATATGTATGCAATTACAGATAATAATAATTGTTATTATTTTCACAGCCAACAAGAGGGAAGAGAAGAGGAAAGCGAGGTTCCAGGCCCATCTGGGCTCAACACTGAGGCATCACCTCTCCTTGTTGTTATTTTTATTTTCTTTACCTAATATTTGGTTGGACTTTCATTAATGTACATTAGTTATTAGTTATTATAATAAAAACTACTCTATTTGGAGACAAAATCATACATTTTGATGTTTTTTTCTATTGATTTGACACTGTGCATAATGGTAGAAGTTGATGAAGTGCAAGGTAAATTCATACCCAAAAGCTCCAGTAGATGGCAATAGACTAGTGAAATGGATATAAATTGTATTTTCCAGCCCGTTTCCACTGGAAATGAGTAAGCTAGCTATAGCTATAGTAACCTATTTGGCAATGTGGTGCCAAATTGTGCCAAACTGAGTGTCCGCCTGGTGATATCCTTACTAAAACCTTTGTGAAGGCTTTGCTCTTTGTTCAAATTCTATCAAATTTGGTATATTTGTAGCCAAGGAATAGCTGAATGTGATCAATGGCATCTGTGTACATAGAATCATTGTTAGCATAATGTTTTCCTCTGTCAAATAGGAAAAAAACTCAGGCGAGGAAAAATTGTTACATTTCTCCTGTAGTTTTTTCTAATTTACTCAGGCATACTAATAGACACAATATTTTAAACACTGGAAATGCATTCTCTGAGGTCCCTAGATGTCCCTAGACACCAAGAACATGCATATGCACATTATTATTGTGGTGCATTTCCTCATTTTCTTCGGGAATGTCTTTTTAGGTGATTTTTTCTTTTAATATGGCCAGGGTTTTGTCAGGAGTCAGGTTTGAGCCAGGGCTGTTAGTTTGGTATTTTGTTATGTTATCCTGATTCTGGCTTTATTTTCTGTTTTTGTATTTACTTCCTGTTTTATTTTGAAATCACTGACCTCCCTCTCGTTCCAGGTGTCTTGACTTCCCCTTCCTCGTGTGCTCCCTCCTCCTCCCGGGGATTACCTGCTCCTCCCTAATGTGTGCCACCTGTGTCTCATTGTCTCCAAGCCTCCCTTGTATATCTAGTCTGTCTTCCCTTCACTCGGTGTCAGTTTGTTTTGTGTCTTTGCGGGTTCATGTCGTCCTCTCTATGCCTTGCCAGCCTTCACGGACTTTGACCTCACGCCATGGTAAAACCTTGTTTGCCTTGTACCTTTTTTTGACTCTCATGCTAAGAAGAACCTTTTTGAATTTTGGAACTGACTGGAGTTCACTTTGATTTGTTTATTTGTGAGAAATAAAAGACTGATTGTTGAGATCCGCTCCTGTCGTGCACTTGTGTCCTCTCCTCATCGCTTAGCCCTGACAGGTTTAAAGGGTTAAAGATGAATTTCAGTTTTAAAAACACACACTGTGCTTCCTGTTTTATTTTGATAGTCCTGTCCTCCTTGTGTCTTCTCTGTGAATTCACTTCCTCTTGTTTCCCTCCACTGTGATCACCTGCTCCGCCCTAATTGTGTTGACCTGTGTGTCGTCACCCTTGTCTATTTAAGTCTTGTTCCCGCCTTTGCTCTTGTTGGTTCGTCTGCTGCTTCACCTGCTGTCTGTCTCTCCCCTGTGGTCAGCCTTCTCCTCCCATCCTCCTGGATTATCGTTCCTTTGGTTGGTTTTTCTCTTCTTGGTTTTCATGTTGTTCTTTGTTTGAACATTTGGACTGAGTGTTTAGTTGTTTGGCTTGGAATAAAGCTCACCTTTTGTTGGACTTAGTTTTCATCTTGTCTGTTCAACCATGACTTTTTTCAGAGTTTTGAATATTGCAAAATGTTTGAATTTTCTTTCCGTTTTTGTGTTTTTGTGACACAATCCTCACTCGAACAAGGAAAAAAAAAGTTGTTTGTGTATAACTCCTAACTGCTCTTTGCTGTGTTCTATAAATTGAACTCACATGATCATACAATGCCAGCAGTCAGCCAAATACTGCAGCACAAATACACAAACTGCCACCCAGTGCAGCCTTGTAATGCGCATCCAAGTCCAAGTTTAATTAATCACTTCTATTCAATTCAGTCTAGAAGTCTGATGTTAATGTAGAATTTAGACTTTGATCTCCTAATTCTACTTTAATGTCTGATTTATGACTTTAATCTTTAAATTGTTACTTTTTCCCTTAGAATAAAGATATATTTTTCAATTACTTAAATCCATTTTTAAAGAGAAGCAGAAGAAAAGAAATCAGATTTGATTTCCCTCAGAATTCTCATATATCATTTTTAAAAAGGTAAAGAGCAAATCCTCTGCCACAGCACTACCTGTGATTAGATTGAACTGCAGGTTAATACAGCATGATGACTGTGTGCACATTGTTGTTACATTAACAATGTGTAGATTTAATAAGTAGGATATTTCTGGATACTGCTCATCATTCAGCAGAGGGAGTGTGTTCTATTTAATAATCCTAATACACTAATACACAGTAAAAACATTTAATGAACAAAAACTTTTTACAACAAAAAAATAGCAAAATTAATAATAAAAGTTAATAAAAATCTTTACAGTGTCAATATATAAAGTGTCCTTATTTACACTTATTTGCTAATTTGTGCTGTGACACTGGTTCCCCTGAAGTGTCTAGATGATGGAGAGGAGGGTGGACACCAGCACCGTAGGACACTGTCACATGCTGCAGTCCATCTTCATCTGGGGTCGTTGTTAATGTTGGACGGTTCAACCTCTCCCACAGCTTCTGCTTGAAGACACGTCCCAGTTCCAAACTGTACTTCCGCAAGTGGCCTTTCTTGGTCCTAGGAGCAGGTACATATGAATTAAAAAGTACTTTAGGCTATAAGATTAAGATTAAGATTAAGAAACTTTTATTAGTCCCACAATGGGGAAATTGCATTTTTGCAACGGCATACAGACAGCAAGGGATAAGTTAAGAAAAACATATATACATTATAAAATAGACTACCAATAAGACAGTGATTATCCATGACAGAGCTCAGACATACCTCATCGTTTCATCAAAAGCTTGGTGGTAGATCCGCTGGTACTCCTCCACTGATCGGCCGTGTATTGTCACAGCACTGTCACTGTTGACCACAGAGGAGGCCTGGAAGCGAGGAGCCACACTGGAGACCACCGGCAGGTCAGCTGGTGGGATGGTGTTATGGGTCCCCTGCTTTCTTGGTGGTTCTGCATCAGGCAGGGAGTCCTGCTTCCTCTTCTGGGGAGTGGCTGCAGACCGCTGGGAGCTGGAGTTCGGTTTGTCCTGCAGAAGGTCAGCTGGTGGGATGGTGTTATGGGTCCCCTGCTTTCTTGGTGGTTCTGCATCAGGCAGGGAGCCCCGCTTCCTCTTCTGGGGAGTGGCTGCAGACCGCTGGGAGCTGGAGTTCGGTTTGTCCTGCAGAAGGTCATCAGAGAGCTTAGACTGAATGTACATGGAGCTTGAGGAGAGAAGAAAGTGTGTTTTTCTCCCCTGTGTTCAGACAGACTTCCTGACATCTTACCTGGTCGTTCCTGCAGTGTGGACACCTGATGCAGCCTGTGGATCTCTTTCGTGCAGAGATTCTCCTTCTCTGAGCGTAGTCATGCTCTCTGAGGTGGATTTGCTGCAACACACACAGGCATGTTCCAGTCATAAACACCTAAATGTGACAGTATAAGGGCCTGACCTCCAACCTCTACTGCTGATTATGGAGTAGCCGAATCAAACCCTTGCATGTAACTATGTAAATGTATATGTTGATAAAGATGCACATTTAATTACAACATAAGTCACACTTCAGGCCTCTCTCACGTGCAGGGACATAATTAAAAAAGAATGAATAAAACCTGAAAGAGTGTACAGGATCTGAATACATTTACTTTTGTGTCAAATGGCCTTATTTAGGTCAAACTGCTTTGTGTATTACTGCCTGGCTGTATAGTTACAATGGTCCCACAGTCAAATATGTCGTGTCAAGCCAAATGTAGTCTTAGCTAAGGAGTGTGTACATACTGCACAGTCTGGATGTTGCAGCATCAAAGAATATGTGCAGCATAGGTGATTATTCATGTGTAGTTTTAGCAAAATAAACCACTGAAACACTGCACATTATAGACAGGTGATGCACATTGTAGCTGGCTGAATGTCTAGCCTTGCACATACAACGAGCCTTAATGGCCTCTTGGTATGAAAATGCTATATAAATGTTTATTTAAATGATTTGAGTCTAGTACATGTAGGCTAATTGAGAATAGTAAGTTGCATGACAGATGCAGCTGCGTTATCTATTAGCTGTGTGGTTATGGCAATGCGTCCATAGTTTTTTGAATAATAGGCTAAAATATGGTCATATTGTCATTAAACTGCCTAAATACACTTGTAAAGTGAGGTAGCTAAATGCTAACAGCTCCTCAAAGTGCACAGATTAAACTATAAATAAACAACAGTAAATGATTTCAATAATTAGATTTTACTCAGGCCTGAACAGCTGCCACTATTCACCACTCGACACATCACATGTACACATTCATATTATATTACATTCATATTTGTATTTTGATTTTGACATGAATATATTTAGTTTCTGCAGCAGTGCAGCTTCAGAGCTAACATGCATAAAAGACAATCGACAATGAAAAAGTTCCGATCTCACATTTTCCATGCTGGAAGTTTTGCAGGGTTTCAGTCTCTGTTGAGTTTTTCCTAGATGCCAAAAATCCTTGTACGTCGGTGAGAAATGTTCGCTTTCTGTCAGAAATCGCAGTGTCAAGCTAGATCTCCGTCAGGTGGAATCCTATCGCATTTTTTAAAAAGTTTGTATGTAGTGTGGTGATGACATCATGAAATCGTCACAGCAACAAAAACATTCCTTTAATGTTGAGTTTTAAATGTTTGGATTATAATTCAACTCATAAATTGTACCATTTCTTTTTCACTAGAAGTGACTGATTTGACTTTTTTGTATTTATTAGCAAAAACTACAATATAAAATATATTTTCTTTTTTGTCTCACCTGCAGGAGTCAGGATTGTGATCTCACGTGTTTGTATATTGAGTTTTATATTGACATTTGGTTTCCACAGCAACGGACGTTACGTGTCGCCTCATCAAGCTGTCATTCATTTGGCGGCTACTTGCTAACTATTTGCTAGGCTATATGCTACATGCTAACATTAACTGTCACATCAAGACAGCAGATTGACGTCACCTTCAGCTAAATGACGGCTGTTTGCATGGTGGCAGCTCCACCACTAACATCTGTTCAACTTGTAGTTATTGTCAGTGAGTTGTCAATAAAATGCAAACAGCTGCACACTAGGAGCACATTTCAGCTTTAACACATGAACTTTGAAGACAAAGTGTTCACTGCCCATGTTCACAGGTGTTACAATGACTTTAATGTGAATGGCTGATCACTTACACCCCACCATGTTTGTTATAATATTTTCACAGTGGAAAGACGAGGCCTCCGTCTCTGCAGCCAGCCTGATTTCAGTCCATCTACTCTGCAACTTAGATCTACAGCCACGTCAAAATACTTTAGATGATCTAATAAAATACAACAATTACACAAAGAAATCCAACCAGTGTCATGTGATTATAGTTTTTTCATCTAAGCATGTTAAAAGCCAGGTTAGGCCTCAAGCTACTGTGTGTGCTGCAGCAGTTCAGACTAATCAGTTCCTTTTGAGGAACTACTGGCTGCATGGGCCTTTTTAGGAGTGACTTATATAAGTAACTTATAACCTAAGTTACATGCAAATGGTCACAATGACATGTTTTCCTTACTAATGCCATATAACCCTCTTTTACATCAGACTTTATGTTTTACTGACACTGATCGTGGTCTGGCCACAAGCTGGTCTGGTCTGGCTGTTCAACAACTGTCATGTGTGAACTGTAGCTGTTGGCACACCTGCCTTTCCTGAGGCCATCGCGACATAGATAGGTGGTGGTCAGGTCTGTCTGTCTCAAAGACATGTATATCATACTTTACTAAGTTAAAGATGAATTTCAGTTTTAAAAACACACACTGTGCTTCCTGTTTTATTTTGACAGTCCTGTCCTCCTTGTGTCTTCTCTGTGAATTCACTTCCTCTTGTTTCCCTCCACTGTGATCACCTGCTCCGCCCTCATTGTGTTGACCTGTGTGTCGTCACCCTTGTCTATTTAAGTCTTGTTCCCGCCTTTGCTCTTGTTGGTTCGTCTGCTGCTTCACCTGCTGTCTGTCTCTCCCCTGTGGTCAGCCTTCTCCTCCCATCCTCCTGGATTATCGTTCCTTTGGTTGGTTTTTCTCTTCTTGGTTTTCATGTTGTTCTTTGTTTGAACATTTGGACTGAGTGTTTAGTTGTTTGGCTTGGAATAAAGCTCACCTTTTGTTGGACTTAGTTTTCATCTTGTCTGTTCAACCATGACTTTTTTCAGAGTTTTGAATATTGCAAAATGTTTGAATTTTCTTTCTGTTTTTGTGTTTTTGTGACACAATCCTCACTCGAACAAGGAAAAAAACAGTTGTTTGTGTATAACTCCTAACTGCTCTTTGCTGTGTTCTATAAATTGAACTCACATGATCATACAATGCCAGCAGTCAGCCAAATACTGCAGCACAAATACACAAACTTGTAATGCGCATCCAAGTCCGGAACATAAAGACAGGCCTGTCAGCGCCGCCTTCTCAGCAGCCTGAAGGATCCAGCAAGAGTGACAGAGTGGACGTGGACAAGCAAGCTGCCTCAAGGTTGTGTGTGTGTGTGTAGTGGGGGGCAGGAAAAGGGGAAACAGCTGCCAGCGGAGTTTACCACAAGTCATTACTGCGCACAAGGGACAGAGGAAATGTAATTTTTACACACAGACACTTAATGGGATGCACTCAGTGTTCTTAATACACTGTCCATGACCCTGTCAGGATGTGAATCTTGACTCACACACCAAGCAGAATTTACTGTAAGCAACACATCACCTCTGCTCTTGCTCTGCTTTTTTAGTTGTGGTCACTGGGTTGTTCACACATTCCCACAGTCACAGTGTGAATTACAGTGGGATCTGATGGACAGATGGGACCCTTCAAACATGGGAAAACATGTTTTTTTTCTAGCGTAGCTATGGCACTCCAATGCTGGTTAGTTTGCCTCCTAACATAGAAGAATGGATACACAAATATCTGTGTATCCATTCTTCTACCAGGTACACCACTGATCCAACCAACAAACTGTTACGACCCTGCTGAACAGCTGATCCTGTTGATTCTTAACCTGCTGTGTTTTAATGCCTAAAGAGCAGGTTGGACACATTGTTCTATAACTCCTCCTGATACATTGACAAGGAAAAACAAATAAGATTTGTGTGTAATGTTGATTCCATCCATCCATTTTCTGAACCCACTTTGTCCTGTAGTACATGGTTACTGAAAGCAGGAACCTATCCCAGTCGTTGATGGGGGAGAGGTGGGGTACGTCCAAGTCACCAGTCTATGAGCAGGGCCAACACAGAGACACAAACAACCAGTCACACTCACAGTCTGGGCAAAGCGTCCAATCATTGACATGATTATTGATATGGAGGAGAAAGCCAGAGTACCTGGAGAAACCCACACAGGCCCGGGGGGAAACATGCATGAACTCCAGGCAGAGTCCAACCAGAGACCCCCGTGATGTGAGACAGCAGTGCTCAACACTGTCAACACTCGGCTACTAAATTGATGGACTTCTCCTTCTGTCAAAAAAACAAACCCAGGAAACGAGAGAAAACAAAAAAGATGGATGTGAGATTCAAAGTCAAAGACAAGATCCCAAGGACCTGATGTAGGTTTGTAGAACACAAAGGGTGGATGCTAAAAGTGAACATTTCCCTCAACAAAAACTGCTGTTTAAATACACATTTCTCCAAAAGAGACTCTGACAACATTTCATAATCTTTCCTAATATTTCCTACTGTGGCTTTGGGTCCTGTATTAGAATATAAAATCTGATGACTTAATGGAAAACTGACAAATGACCTTGTGTGCCACTTCTGCATATGAGTGCTGATTTGCACAGAATTGAATTGCACCATCACTTTCAGTCAACGTTGATCTTTCAGTTCCAGAGGCAACGTTCCTGAAGCGAGTGGTAAATCTGCATTAACGTTTCTGCAGAAAACATGACGGTACACTGACAATAATAATTACTGAGGATTTTTTTTTTTTTTTTGGGGGGGGGGGGGGGGGGGGGGTCTGGCAGTTCCAAGGACGGCCTTCAAACACAGTGTGTACATAAAGAACAATCAGAAGTCAAGGGAACAAAAAGCAGCTGCCAGGCCGCCAATAATAGCTACAACTGAACAATACCTTGCCAAGTAGACACACACACACACACACACGTCCACAAGCTGGCAACCACTCATAATAGGAAATCCTAATTACAATGGCTTACAATGCTTATTAAAACTACTAATAATAACTGCTAATAATTACAGCATGCCAAACCTGCCCTGGGAAGGAGGCTGGAGCAATTACACACCCAGTCAGTCAATGATTATTTCATCCAGTCAGTCAGTGAGTCAACCAGGCAGTTTGACATTCTATCATACAGGATAAGTCAGAAAAATAATAACTAGCACAAAAAAACATCAAAAAGTCTCTCTCTAGCGTCTTCATGTCTCAGCAAAAATCGACCAGGCTAACTATTAGCTTTCCAAGAAACTACAGTTTTCAGGATTCAATTTTTGGGTGCTTGATGAGGAGGACCCCCTGTGATGTTGTTAGACACAGCCAGCTGGGTGGAGGTCCCGGCACCAATCCAGAACCCAGTGGAGGAATTATGTCTCCCAGCTGGCCAGGGAGCGGCTGTGGATCCCCCCAGGAGGAACTGAAAAGATCACTGCCTTAGACAGGGAGGACCGGGCATCTCTGCTCCACCTGTTGCTACCACGACCCTGACGAACTAATCTGTTTAGATAATGGATAGATGGAAGAGCAACATTTAGCTTGCAGAACAAGCAGGAAGCTAATGTGGTTCTCATCTATATAAAGATCTTTATGTAAATATGCAAATAAATATCCACGTGATGAGGAAAAGAGGGAAAATGTTACAATCCTAAGCACTTTATCCAAAATCCAAGCACTTTCAAGGATTTCAAGCGCCCGTACCAACCCTGCTACCAGAGGTACAATGCAATTAATCTTTACTTAATTTAAATTGGGATGTTCACTAATACAAACACCAGAACTTAATAGACATTACAATCACAAAACTGAATGTGGAAAATACACACACCCACACAAAGACACAATTTGTAGATCCATACTGAACCTTGGCAGTGACTCAGGAGAATTTAATTACTTCCACTCCCTCTCCCTATTGGCCAAGAAGTCTGGAATATGCTAATTAAGCCTTGACTGATAAAATGTTTTCCTTGGCCTCTGTGTCTCATTACTGCTAACTTCTCTGATTGCAGCCAGCGTCCTGCACCCACAGTGTCTCTGACAAATAAGAAAGCACCTTATAGCACACGCACTGTGACTAAACACTTATTAATCTGTAGGATATGACCTATAGCAGCGTGATGGCATTCCGCCAGACAAACTAAGAAAACTTTGCTGCAATCAGAGTTCCTTATCTTCTTTTTTTTCTAATTGATAATTAGTCTTACATTAATTTGGGGCCAACGTCTATCTCTTATCACAAAGGTACAATTTATCAGCTGCTTAAATGATGGACTAAATTGGGTTGGCAATGTTAATGATTCACCTTGCAGGGTATGGGGAGGGGGGGGGGGGGCATGTGGGAAATAATTTCTCCTGACTCATATTTAATTAACCTTTGCAGATGTGCTGGCCGTGCACTGTAACTGAAAGAGAACATTATTTACATTTAAAATATGACATCTTCAAACAAATGTGTTTTCAAATTTGGCTTTTAATGCAAAAAAGTTGTTATATACATAAATATAAAATGTTGAAAAACAATAATACAATTGTTACAACATTATAAAAAAAAGAGATTTGAGTTTTTAGATACAAGCAATGTAATAATAAAAGAGTTCTAAGAGATCTAAGAGGTTATTTGCTGGTTCCTTCATACACTGGTCTCTGTCAAGACAGAACCATGAGTACCAGAACCTCGTATAGAAGATTCTATTGAGTACCTTCAACTTGTGCAACTCATACTGCTAAAAACATCCGTCCAGAGCCGTGCAGGATGTTTGACTTTGACTTTACTCATGCTACTGTGCCTTTTGTGAAAAAATGCTTAATTCATTTATTGTAGATTGTTCATATAAAACACTGAATTAGTTCGAAGTGTGATCAGCGTACCTCGTGCTCACAGTAGCATGCCGACAACAGCCAAACACTCTGCTGCTCCCTCCAACTCAACCAACAATTTCAGTTAAAAAGAAACAAGAGGATAAATGCTTGTGATGAGTTACATACATATTAGCTGTGTGCTGCTAGTAACAGAAATACAACCGAAAAGCTTCACCAGGCACTGACCCAGCATATACACAGCTGAGAAGACGGCCATCTTTGATTGATTGATTGATTTTGCTTTTTCTGTCTTGAAGGAGTGCGGTGTTATTGAATTAATCGCACCAAGATCAGTCATGTGATGCCACTGGGTCACTCTGTTGCTCCATGCTAACTGGTTAGCATTGTTACCTATTTCCAAGAACAGAAGTTCCTGCTTGGCAAGTATCAAACAAATTTTTATGCTTTTTTTTCCCCCATAAGAAATAAGGTTCTATTAAAATAGCGCCCTGCTGTAAGAACAGTGTTTGCAGTGTGTGAAATAAAGCTAGGTAAACAATACTCACCACCGTACTGCTGTGCTACCCTTCCATGTTAGCAGCGAGCAAATAAATGACCTAAAGGGACAGGAGTTATTTTGGTGTCAGATCCCCTGTTCTAGTATTTTACAGGTGAGTTTAATCCCCTAAAAATAAGCTTTGTTATTATTCTTTCATATTATTGTTTATTATTATTATTCTTGTCATATATTGACAGTTGATTTGGAAAGTTTGAGTGTCCATGCTGGTGCTGAAAAGTAATACTAGTATAAAAAGGACAAGTATTTGTGCATAAGTCACTACATTCAGTCAGCAAAAGCCTGCTCTTATATCCTCATCTACTGCAGAACAAAGGCTGCACATTTATATCAACTCTCCTCTTTCTTTCTTTCTTTCTTCCTTCCTTCCCTACCTGCTTTTCTTTTTCCTCCTTTTCTACTTCTATTCCTCCCTTCCCTCCTTTTCATCAGACCTTCCTTCTTCCAGTAAAAATCCAGATTTTGTTGAAAAAAAAAAGAGTTTTGACACAAAATCTAATTTACATTCTTTTGCACTGGTTCCAGTCAACATTCACTTTAATAAAATTTCAGTCATATTAACAGAATCATAACCTACCTAATGCTGAAACATAATCTCCATTGGAATTAATACTGCTGAGTATTGTGTTGAGAAACACAGTAATGCTATGATAGACTCTAACTCTTAGTCGCACTTATATGATGGTTTAGTAAGTGGCTAAATGGATCCACGGTGCGGTGCGCCGCTGACAGCACTCTGAAGCTCACTTCAGCGATGCCCACACCATCGGGTCACAGAGACATGGGATAAGTGACACAGAGTGGAAACGACCTCTGTCACCGCTCAGTTAAACACCCGCACATATAAAAAACAAAGGCTTTGCTGTCAGGTTTTCTTAAAGAGACATTTCACCACAAAATCTAATATTTATATTTTTCTGTTTTTTTTCTTTTTGCATGCAATGCTCTGACTGCGTGTCAGTGCTGGTACACAATGCTTGTCTTGTTCTTATTGAGCTTCTTCCAGAATGTTTGTGCTGATATGATATGAACATTCTGACAGAAAGTGGTTTTCCTGTATTCACAGCAGCGGAGTGGATAATCTCTGAGTGACACAGGCTGGATTAAGATGACCAAGCATGTGTATCATACATTCAGATCTTTTCAAATAAGGATAACAATTAACAAATTCACAGAGAAGTGGAAGTGCAGTACTGAAAAGCCCTGACATGTAAATAAATAAATGTCAATGTCAGATTCAGTACTTCTAAGTGGTAAGAAATCCAGCAACATGCTCCGTTCATCAATCAAACTTAATGTTTTGTATAAATGAAGCATTATTAAAAGCATGTGTTTGACAGGTATATTAGATAATTGTTGTTTAACTGTTTCTATAATTCATTGACAAAACAATATGTAATTCATCAGTGGAGTCATGAGATTGGTTTAGTGGCGTTTACCCTGTTTGGCAAGTTGCAGCCCATCCTGATAAAAAGTAGTGACAGTAGAGTCACTGGTGATGTTTATGTAGCTGTGTGAGTGAAAGTGCATGTTGAATATTCAGCCGAAGCACGATCAGTTTAGAGATGGCAAAAAATGGCATAGATACTTGTTGCAGATGGGAAGAAGTTTGGGTAAAAGCCTGAAGTCGGTTTAATCTCATCAGCCCACTTCCTGCTTTTAAAGGGAGTCTTTAAGCCACCTTATATATATTGCATTTCATCGGCAATTCACTCTATATGTCTTATAAACTGAGATAATAGATGTCAAAATCAGCCTTTCATGTTGTTATCTTGTTTATTTGTCGTGACTAGATGCACTGTTTTATGATGCTAACACATTTTCTTCATCTCATCTGGCATTTAAGGGGCTAAGTGTTAAGAATAAATGTTACTTATTCATAATAATCATATCTAAATGTGCTGTGAATGTAACGTTATAAGGTGTAATATTATAGATATTTAATGATCAGTCTCATTTGGTCGGCAGTATGTGAGTAGGCAGAGCTGTATGTTTGCCCTGTAGAGGCTTCGTTTAAATGGATCCAGTTACCTTTGTGGCTCTGACTGATGGAGAGGCGACTTAATGGTGAAAAGTAAAAAAACCCTGCTAATTTTATACTCTGTGATGATTCAAATGACTTCAACCAACAAGACATTGCATTGCATTACGTGTGCCACTCTATAATTAACCTCCTTTACCTTGCTCGTCTGTGTATTACCATATACTTCAAACAGCACCGGCAGTGTTTGATAATAATGATGATTCAAATCGCATCATTAAGAGGTTTCGACTGGATTTCACCGAGTGCTGAAAGCAGTGCTGCAGTTAATGTTGGACTTATTTTAATCTCTGGACCTGATCTGTCTACACATGCTGCAGTCACGGCATTCTTCACTCCTGTGTTGATTTGGTGTTGCTGCGTCTAGCCACCCCCTCCTGTATGGTCCCACTGGTTTGTACTGTTCTCCACCAGGTGCCTGTAACCAACCAATATATTAAAATATAAAATATTTAAGTAATATATTATACATTATATAGTAATCATATTTTTTTTTCTTTTTGGTTAATAAGATTTTTTGCTTACCTGCAATTTTTGTCATCCACAAATCGCTCCTACCTGTAACCTCCACCCCCTGTTCCACGTGTCATAGTGTCGTACCGCAGGCCACGCAGAGGAGGGGTAGGAGATGGAGGCACATCCTGTCGTAGGGGCCCTCTCTGTTGGGAGCTAAGACAGAAAACAAGGCATGGTCATACAGAGGGAACGCATGCAACATGTGACCAAAAGTAAATGGACAGTATGTGCAACTTTAGTTGGATCCACATTTTACTGACAAAATGTTGTGATGCACTTGATTCTAGACTTAACAGTTCCAAACTGACTAATTGTTGACTTAACTCATATAATAACTACACTGCTGAAAAACTAAAGGGAGCACTTAAAGAACTCCAACTCCAAGTCAGTCACACTTCTGTGAAATCAGCCTGTCCAGTTAGGATCAACACTGATTGTGAATCAGTTTCAGCTGCTGTTGTGCAAATGGAACAGACAACAGGTGGAAATGAGGCAGTTATCAAGACAGCCCTATAAAGGAGAGGTTCGGCAGGTGCTGACCACAGACCATTCCTCTGCTCTCATCCTTTCTGCCTGATGTTTGATCACTTTTGCATTTTGTCAGTGCTCTCAGCCCTAGAGACAGCATGAGGCGGTGTCTACAACACACACAAGTTGCTCAGGTAGTGCAGCTCATCCAGGATGGCACATCAATGAGAGCTGTGGCAAGAAGGTTTGCTGTGTCTGTCAGCACAGTGTCCAGAGCACGGAGGAGATACCAGGAGACAGACCAGTACACCAGGAGATGTGGAGGGGGCTGTAGGAGGGCAGGAGCATGCCCAGGCGTTGTAGGGAGGTCATACAGGCACGTGGAGGCCACACACACTACTGAGCCTCATTCTGACTTGTGGAATTTCCACTCAAGTTGGATCAGACTGTACTGTGATTTTCCACTTTTATTTTCAGTATGATTCCAAATACAGACCTCCATGGGATAATAACTTAGAACTGGAACATTTCATTTATTGAGACTTGGGATGTGTTATTTTAGTGTTCCCATTATTTTTTGAGCAGTGTATTTAGATGACAACTTTGCCAGCTGCTTGTTTCAACGGCCTCAAAAAACACTCAAAGAAATGATCTTCCCAGGTTGGTGCAATAGAACAAGAAGGCCACCCAACACTTGAAGAAATCACCCACAAAGAAAACCAACATATGGTGGCTAGATGTCCACATACTTTTGTCTAAACATAAAAACAAACAAATATTAGACACACCTTGGGTGTGGATAGTACCCAGGATCGACTCCTCGAGGGTCACCAGGTCGTGGGTATGGCTGGGTGGGTGGGTAACTGGAATAAGGCTGACCAGGTTGGGAGTTGGAGTTAGGGTAAGTAGGGGATTGGGGGTATCCTTGCTGGGCTTGAGGAGGTCCGGGGTAATGACCTGACCACGGCTGGATGGGGTACTCAGCTGGATCCAACGGACCTCGTCTGGAAAAAAAAGGAAAAAAAAAAGGAAATATAACTATTGTCAATTCAACAGCTAAAGGAGCTTTGACAGAAAAAATATGACAACAACTATATTTATTTCCATATAATAACAAGACAAAATGACAATGTTATGAAAGGCAATCAGAATAATAAACATGATTGGCCTGCATGACACCAGAACAATGCACTTTTAACCTCCTGCTCTGTCTGAAATTGCTCACTTTAAAACAAATAATCAACCTACTGCTGGCAAACGGAACACCACATCAAGAGTTGTTTTTGTGCAGTTTTCGGGTACGACTTTAGCGTTTCAAAGCTTGTTGCCTGTTTCTCTGCTACAAAATCTGTCGACCTGAGCGAGACAAGCACCCACAGCCAGCAGCTCATCCCAGCCAAAGATCACATAGCAACAGAATATAAGTGACATGTGACAGTTTTAAGTGGGCTGGGGCTCAGTTAACGCAAGCAAAGACACACACACACAGCTGTGGTAATCCGGCCCATTCCTGTTAATAGATATCGATGTCCCTTGCCCAGTGGAAAGCGAGTACACAAACATGTGTCATCCACATAGCAAACATAACGAGGTATTAGATTTTATTACACTGTCTTTCTGTCTCCCATTTGTTTTACATTCTTTTTTTCTGCTTTGCTCTTTTTATCTGGCTCTGTGGGTTTGTGTGTTTTTTTTTTGTGCGTATTGTGTGTTATGTCCAGCACTGTTGGTATTTTGTGTAAGTATGCTGTGAAATCACAAAGTGAAGCATGCACTTGTGCTCAGAGCAGAATCACGTTACTCTCAATGAGCGCCTAATGACACTTATCGCTGATACACACAGATGAGTGGGAGGGGCTGCACGGCCTCTAACCAATCAATCAGTTGACCTGTAGGCTGGAGATAATTTGAATGCACTGCAAGGGTATGCAGACATACTGACTAAATGAAACACATATTTTCACTGTGCACATACAGAGTGCTGGTGGTCTTCATGCTGACGCTAGCGTGTGTCAATTTGGGTGGTCAGCGGTGGAAAGTGTCTAACTATCTACATGCCCGGCATGTTTGGGATGTCTCTCTCTGCCCTTCCTGGCTCCGTGTCCACCGTTAGCATGTTAATGTGTATGTGTGTGTGTGTGAGCATGCACACACACTACATTTCTGCCTAACTGTCAACTCATCTGTCAACCTCTCTGTCACCTGCTTTCTGACTCATTCTGCTACACTTATTGTAAGTCACTCAGGGTAAGTGGATCAGCTACATGTCTCAAATGTCTGTCTTCGTGATAGCTGCAGCCGTTCGGTCTGCTCTTCTGCTGGGAACCAGCATGTCAGTCTGCCAGCTGCTCTGTCTGCCCATGCGTCTGCCTGATTCTCTGTCTCTCTGTCTCTTTTTAGACATTTTATGACCGTGAATCTGCCCGCCAGCCGATCCGTGGGGCTCGCTATCCACCCGCTTAGCCTGTATACCTGTGCCCATATCAGTCAGTCAATCTGTCACTTAGCATTTGGCCCCCCTGGACACGATAACGTCACCGAGGCAGAGATAAGAGCAGCCGAGAGGTGATGGGGAGGTGAAGAGGACAGGGAGAAGAGGGAGAGAGAGGGAGGGGAAGAGGACGGAGAAGTGAGGGGAAAGCTATGAGGAAGATGGTGCGGAAAACTGAAAACAGGGGCATCATGGGAAAAATACACCATCACTAACTAACCTGCATTTAAGTGAAAAGGGCTGATAAGTTAAAGATGGGAGAGCCAATTAAAAAAAAATTAAAAAAAGGAAAGTGACATCAATGGTCACACATTTTTCATAATATCAATTTATAACACACACACACCCACACACACAAACTGTTAAGATGTGCCAAAATTTTGATTAATTAAATAAAGTTAAAGTGGAAATAATTTTGGAAGCCAAAGCAGAAATCAGTGTCAGCACTCACTATTAAAAATTAAACCAGCAGCTTTGGTGCCAACTTTTTTTTTTCCACTACACTACACTTTCTTGTCATCCATGTGTTTTCCATAGGAGTAACTACTGATGTGTTGTTGTAACAGATCACTCAGTCAGCTGGAAGTGATTCAGGATGCTGCTGCATGTGTCTGTCCGTCAACCCTGTTTTAATTCAAAATGTTATTTTTGGTTCACAAAGATATGAATCGGTTAAGGCCCAATACATTCCTGATCTGCTGGTTTGCTTTCTGTTCCCAGAATCAAAAACTTAGAAGGAAGAAACAGTGTTAAGTTTTTATATTTCACAAATCGAATCTGTGATATTTTTCACTGAACTGTAAATTGTATTTTCTGGTTTTATATCTTTTTTTCCCCTTAACTTCACTACTTCTCTTTTTTTTATTTATACTTTATTTGTTTTAATGTTCCTTTTTTTCAGCATGCCTTCGCTTTCAATATTTGTTGATTAAATTAAAAATCTAAAAAAAACCTGACAGCCTAATCAATTGCAGCTCTAGTGTGACAGGACTCTCCATATTGGGGATAGTGTAGAAATCCAGTGGTAATCTTTAGAGAATCCACTGTAAATCCGGTGGCAAGTTTGGAATTCTCCCTCCAGGAACCCAGTCAGCACTGCACAGCAGCTGGGGATTACGGGGTAATGTGGATGGACCCTATTACTGGCATGCACACGCACACACATACACACAAACACACACAAAAGGACAAAAATACAGCATGAGAACTAAAACACTTATGTAGACTAACACACAGGGAGAACATTTTGCATAAACACACAATGGAGAACACACACCCCCATGTACACTGGGGGGAGGCAAATTGGCACACAGCTGGAGAGGAGTTAAGCCCAAATGAGGAGGCCGGTGGGTGTGTGTGTGTATATACTAAAAATGTGTGTGTGTAAGAGACAGAGAGAAAGTTCGAATGAGAGAAACAGATGTAATGAATGAGAACAGCTTCCTGGCACATGCTACATCTACTTTCACATAATTGAGAGAGTCATCAAACCAAAATGGAAAAATTGAAAACATTCCAAGCAGAACAGAAAAAGCCATTGAGGACTCAGTTTGAAGTGAAATTCATCTATGTAATACCTGTTTGGGGATGACTTCCTTAATGCGGTTAGTTATGCAGATAGTACACAGGTCACATATTGGGGAGGATAATTAGAAGGCTTTCTCCCCAGGTCTGACAGTAATTGAGAGTAATGTGAGCCTTTCTAATTCCCTGGTATTTAAGAGATTTCAGAGGAAACAAGGACTTGTTATATGTCCACTGCACCTGCCCCTCTCCCTCATAAACATACACACACACACACTCACACTCACACACTTTCGCTTACTCCGTCTAAAGGCCTGCATACAGCTGTTCCACTTGTGGAAACACACACATCATCAGCTATCAGCCGTGCTGGTCTCTGTGCAAGCTAGATGTAGTCCAAAGACAACCACATTCTAGAATGAGAAGCAAAGAGTTAAAGGTAAAGAGCGATATTTAGAGTGAGCATGGGGAAGAAGAGGAAATGAACCAGCGCTCTTCACATAGATAAACCCTCACCGCGTGTTGATATCCACTTAAAAACAGCTTTAGATTTAAAGTCGGTAAAGTACTTCATATATTCAAATTGCATTCAACAGCGTCAGGATTCTTTGTCAATGAGAGGCATGATATTTTGACAGTCTAGTAATAAAACTGATTAATAGCTCAAATTGTTCCACAACTGCTGTCATAATGTCATTTTGTGAAAGCACGGTGAAAATGGAGCCGCCGCCATATAACGTCCCTGGAGTTAAACTAACTTTAACTTAGTTTCATTTTCCTAATGCGATACTTCATTATGAGGGTTTAATCACAGAGACGCAAACAATGAGGCAATAAAAGCTTAAGTGGAAAATAATGAAGGGTGGAGAAGTATCTATCTGAGGAAGAGTAGGAAAAGACAGCTAAGTCTATTTGTTGGAGGACTGTGCTGGAATATGGAAAGCAGAAGATGAAAAAACAGTAGCACAGTCAGAGGCTTTTGCAAGTTACATTTAATTAAACTTAAAGATTTTTTTAAATAAATATTAAGTTTAGTAAATTATACCATCATGTTGGCATCCAATGAGAAGAGTGGAGGGCTCAGAGATGTGGGACATCTTGTAGTCGGACAAGATGACGTTATATAAAGTGCAGGTAGTGACATTAATTTAGCCCATGCACTGTGAATAAAGATGGATGAACCTTCTATGACGTCACCCAAAGGTTTTCTAAAAAAGCCGTTAGACAGCTTAGTCTCTGTTGGTGCCACATTGGCAGGGCCTGAGTCTGCCTAACACCTGGTTAATCCAAAATATGCATAGTCTGAGATTGTCTGAGACGGCACCCATCTGTCACTGAAAGTCATCATGCCCTAATTATTCATAACTTTAAGCCTTAATATAATTTAAAAAAGTGTGTTAATAAAATGTTACCCTCATAAATAATGTATAGAGAACAAAATTGTGTTTGTATTCACCAAAATGTGACTAAATACACATTGGTTACACATTCTACACTTTATACAGGGTGATATTTGATCACAAAGAAGGATCCTGACTTAATATGCTCAAAATATTATACATTTCTACAATATTTTATGCATATTTACACTGATAAATTCGAGTGTCTTTTGATGTAATTTATGAATGGGTGTATGGATGTAGCGGTACTGCAAAGGAATGCACAATTTAAACACAGTGAAAAATACAACTGGAAACCAGTTTAAGGCAAATATATCTAACAGAGAATAAAGGTTTTCAAAGTGATTGGCAGTTGTCTTTGTTTGCCTATGTAAGACAACCCTAAGCTGCTGTGTGAACATCTTGCTCCAGGTACAGTGTGTGGCACCTGGAACTGTATTAACAGTGAGTGGTGAACCAAAAAAAAAAAAACAACTTTAAACAGAAGAGAGCAAAGTCATTAAGAGTGCAGCCTGAAGCAGCAGAGAGAGGACTTTCTGTTTTATTAGGAGAGACCCAATAAGACACTAAGCTGTTTTCCTACTTATGGTTAAGTGGTTACATACTGTGTGTCTGAGTGTATGTGTGTCTGAGATGGTATTCTGTTAGTTCAGCTGTCCGTGTGGTGTGTGTGTGTTTGTGTGTGTGTGTGACTCTTAAACCTTTCTCGACTTCTGACCCCTTGAAGTCACATGACACTCCATCAGTTCCCACTAAACGCTTAAAAAGATGGGGTCAGAGGCTAAGCAAGGGTATTATCAACCGGGATTAGGGGGCATTCCACATATAGACATAACATTCACATGTTTAATACCATTTGTGAAGACTTAAAAAGCATTTGGTGGAATATTGACTCACTGACAATAATTAAACTTCAGGGAAGTTTTGTTTTTTTGGATGTGGTAAACTACATGTGCAGGGGCTTTTGCCTGTAACACAAAAGCTAACAATACTACAAATTACAAAATTATAATTCAACATTTCAGCCTAATTAGTGGAGGCTAATATTAAAATATTAAAATCAGAAACATCCTGAACATCACTATAGAAGGATGCAAAGGATGCATCTGTGGGAAGCATTTAAAGAAGCCTGAAGCATTCAGTTCCTTCAGTTGGAAAACAGCTGAAGTATATCGGAATTCTTCTAATTACATCAAATGACACATGGCATTAGCACGGCATGCTAAAGTTTGCATTGTACAGAGGAGAACCTTTTGAGAGAAGGTGGAAACTTAACAACAATTAATTGCAAAAAAGGATGAAAACTATAAGAAGGAACACCCATGTAATCAAACATGAGTTATTGTGGTTTCACAACCTAAATCATCAGAAGAGCAGCTGTAAACAAAGCAAAACAAATCTGAACACCAGGCACATTAAAGTCAAGCACTGTGAGTGGAAGAGCAAGTTCAGAGACCAGAGATCATTTCACCTGGGACTGTTTTGTCAACTGAAATGAAGATGAAATGTTTTGTTTCTTCTGCCTACTAATTTCATGTTTAGTTTGAAGACTTCACAGCCAGGGGAAATTTGTGATAAGACGACTAGCCAATGGTGTGGAAGCAGAGTGCAGGCCACTAAGGAGTCAAAACTTCATCTGTATTCTGCAGAATGACCAAAGAGCAAAGGACAGAGAGAAGGGAGATGAATGTAAAGAGGATAAGAAGGCAGCATAAACAGAGGACAAAGAGATGTGGCCACAGAGGGCTGAGCCAGATGGGAGGAAACAGAGGACAAGGAGGGGAAAGAAGACATGGAAGAGGACAAGAAAGAGAAAGGAGATGATGTTTTCCAAAAAGCTACTTTAACCAAGGAAGGTATCATTCTTATAAGAGTCTTAAAGACCCAGATAATAAAATACAAGGTGGCGGTAAAAGACAGGAAGTACACATCAACAACAACAACAACAACAAAGCGAAGGTAGGATGATGGCTACAGGTAGGAGTGAGAGAGCCTTCCAGACGCAAAGTTGACAACGGAAAAGGAGAAGAAGGAAAAGTAACAAGGAGAGGGGTGATTGAGTAGAAGAGAAAAATGGAAGAAAAAAGGCAGAGAAACAAGTGCTGCCCTCCAGAGAGCTAGCAAGCTGAAGGTCAGCATCTGCTGAGAATAATGGGCCCTACTTTAGAGCAACACACACACACACACACTCTCACACACAAACATGCACTTGCGTGTTCACGTTTCAATGAAACTGAACACCTTTCAGGGGCTCCTATCTGTCTCTGTCAATAAAGTTCTGTCAAGTATAATTAATCCAGCAGTATATCATGCATGAATTACAAACTAGTATAGGAAACTAAGAAGATTGCATTCCCTTGTGTATGAAAGTGTTTGTGCACACACTACCACGCGTGTGAATGAATGTGTGATTGTGCATAAATCGAAGTACTCATATTAAAGAACTCTGCTGAAGTGTTAAGAGAAAAAAAAACACAAAGACAAGAAGAGAATGAAAGGAAATGACCACAGGAGAATAAAAAGGGGATAGAGGGGAGCTAATGAAACGGTATGGTAATACAGTCAAAAAACTATAATAAAGGAAAACTAAGAAAAGAGGGAAAGAGAAAAAAAGGATCAATTTAGACACAAAAAGTTAAAAAAGACATCTGAAAAGCAAGAGAACAGTACAGAAAGGAAAAGAAAATGAGATGGGAAAAGGACAGAGGAGAAAGCCATTAGAGGAAAATGAGAGGAACTGAGGGATGAGGGCCTTCCAGATGGTAGGAGACTGTTGCCTCGGAAACACAGAGAGGGCAGAACAATGGGGATTTGGAGTGGTGTTTCGCATCCCATCATAATACGGCCGTGCCATTTGGAAACTGAGCGGCAAAGCTACAGCCAAAAATGACAGAGTCTGACACATTACTGCAGGCAGCTCCTAAAAAAAATATAAAATTAAAAAGTATGATCAACAAGTCAAATGAGATACGAGCTGATGGACAAACCAAAGAACATGCTCTGTAATAACACTTTATTGTGCTGATTGTCTTTGGACCTTGTTTCTCTTTCTCCATTCTCTTCATTCACATTTCCATGCACATAGCACTTTTAAAGATAAATAAATAAATAAATAAATAAATAAATAAATTGTCCTCTGACGTGTTCTCGGAAGCACTTTCCTTTATATAGAAATAATATTGCACTGTACATTTACAAAATAAACAATTTTCCTTACAGATTTTGATCAATATATTGGGCCCAGTAATATGTAGGGGTGTATATAATACTACGATTTAAATGGTGAAATATCTATTTAAAAAATCATTAATAAAAAAACGCTTTAACATGGGTGGATACAGAAGATGCTAACCTTATCTCAGGGGAAGAACCTGGAAAACCATAACATCAAATGAATCCATACATCATGTTAAGTGGTGCCAACAGAGCTTCTAGCCATAGAAACTTTTAGAAATGTAGTAGCCATGAAGACAGACTGATCACACTGGCAGTGAGCAGCCTTCACATTGAGAGAATCTGAATAGGCTGTGCCCATCTCACCTAGCTGAAATTATTCAGATGAAAGATGACATCTACACTGCTCATAAAGTGAAGGGAACACCTAAACAACACAATGTAACTCCAAGTCAGTCACACTTGTGTGAAACCAGCCTGTCCAGTTAGGATCAACACTGATTGTGAATCAGTTTCAGCTGCTGTTGTGCAAATGGAACAGACAACAGGTGGAAATGAGAGTTAGTTATCAAGACAGCCCTATAAAGGAGAGGTTCTGCAGGTGCTGACCACAGACCATTTCTCTGCTCTCATCCTTTCTGCCTGATGTTTGATCACTTTTGCATTTTGTCAGTGCTCTCAGTCTCTGCTACCTCCTCCTTTGTGCAAGGAGGAGCAGGAGGAGCACTACCAGAGCCCTGCAACAAGACCTCCAGCAGGCCACTGGATGCATGTTTCTGCTCAAACTGTCAGAAACAGACTCCATGAGGGTGGTATGAGGGCCCGACGTCCACAAGTAGGGCTTGTGCTTACAGCTCAACACCATGCAGGGTGATTGGCATTTGCCAGAGAACACCAAGATTGGCAGATTCACCATTCTGGAGACGCCGTTACTATGTAATGAATGAAGATTTTAAACTGGAATATTTCATTAATTGAGATCTAGGATGTGTTATTTTAATGTCCCCTTTATTTTTTAAGCAGAGTAGTTATTACAGTATCATACATAACCACTTACAGAAGCTACAGTGGGTTACTTCCTGAAACATAACGAAATCCATTACTGATAAGACCATATCCCATTCAAACAGCCTTCATTATTTCACATCTTGAGCCAATAAGGTTCGCCTCAGCAAGATGTAATAGTTTCAAGCTGGGGGACATGTCGCCCTGTGCAGGACCACAGGATACAAATTGCTGACAAAATTACGATCCCTCGAAAGCCACTAATTTGGTACATGAAGAGGAGTTTCGAAATAGCAGATACAACAGGGTGATTGGGGGGTGGGGGATCCATATGAACAGAGGGAAGGCTTATAAAAACATTCTCAGTTTGCATATTAGAAGTTAGCTTTGCACTACATCTGCACAGTACAAAGAACAAATGTAGTAATATGATCTGCTTCCTGCTTCATAAATCATGAGAACTATTCTTTTTTTTCCCTATTAAAGAATTTGATGTGAGCTCAAATCGTGCACCCAGCCATAATGTTGCATGAGACATGAGTCTGTAACGGAGAAACAGAACGTTCCATGCATTCACAAACACGTTTAATTATCATTTGACTATCCAATAAAACTTTGAAACTACAGAATTTCTCCAGCAGCGCGGGGACGACAGATGGTCATTAGACTGTTGCCAGATGTTAACATCGCACAGCTGCAACTGTAGAGATGTATGAAGTGGAGTCCATCTTCTTGTTCTTTAGACAGAAGTAAATAACTATGTATAATACGCCTTAATGAATTTTCCACATTTTCATGATGGACTATCCAATGTAAAGTTTGAAGATGTGATATAAAGAAGTGATAAAGGAATTTTAAAAACGAACCTCAACACAACTTTATGTCTTCAGCCTTCCAGCACCATATCACTTACCATCAAGTTCAACTCCAGGATACCCCAAAAACCTGTTAAACATTTACCAGGCTGGGACCTGAAAGAGACATTTCCTCCCTCACCCCAGGGTCCATACATAAGAAAGCATATCATGCTCTTGTCATGCCCACCTGCTGGTCCTGCAACACATTATAGGTTGTAACCCAGCATTTCTGAGTCCACAATCAAGATCAAAGCTATGACCGACGCACCAACGAGAACACATCAGAGAGAAGCTACAAGTTAGGAACAAGATAGGGTCAAGGGGAGAAAAAAAGCAGGAGGAGGGGCAGGGTCTTTCTTTCTTAGGTCCCGTACATGTCTGACAAACAAGCAAGAGTCTTGATGAGTTCAGAGGAAAAAAAAAAGAAAACAACTGGACAATGGGCTGGATTGTGCAGCAGTTGTAAAGTGGTCTGGGAAACTCTCAGGCCTGGTTGGGAGGTCTTCTCAAGAGAGATGAAGGGAGAGACGTTTCATTTCCCCTCTCTCAGCAGAGTGAAATGATATTCAACAATGCCCTGTTCACCCCAGAGTTCATGAAACATGAAGGGGCAGACAGAGAAAGAGTGGTGGGGAATACACACGACTGAAATAAGCATACAGAGACAGAGCACAGTCCAACATCTGCTTTCTTATTACTAATCAGCTAATTATCATTATAATGAGGAAGTGACAGTCTCCCCAGAAACCTGAACAACAACTCTGATTGGCTCTTTTAATCTAATAAGAGCAATAACAAGGACAAATCGGAAAGGGTGTTTGGCTAATCCAATTGGGTCAAGGCTGTGTCTCCAACAACTGTCGTTAAAGGAAATCCTTGGAGAACACAACAAAGTTGCCTTTATGTGCATTGATACAACAGGAAAATGAAGACTTCAATAGCAGACAGGATGAGAGATATTAAAATAAGAGCAGCCACCACACGGCTCTCTTTTCTTTAGGGTTAAGATGAGCTTGGTGTGAAACCCGTAACCTTCTAACCTCCTTCTGTTTCCCTTGCTTTCCTTTATAATGTAAAGAATAATATTCAAACAACAGGCCTGCCTAACGTGCACCTCTCCTTCTAGCAGAGAGCATGAAAGAATGTGTTAATGGGCCAGTAATGGTGCACACATGGTGGGGGCACAACCTGCAAATGTTGACCAAACTCAGATAGCCATCAACTGACCTCAGACTGACCGAAAACATGCAGGTGCTGGCACACTCATTCACATAATGGGCATGTATGGTACAAATTCATAACGGTATGTGCATTCATTCTGAAAAATAGGTGCCGGAAGATCTGCACTTTTAATTTTTCATGTCTGAATGAGCACCATGGACACTTCTACTTTTGTAGTACAACAGACTTCAGATGACATGCTCATGGTTTTGGTTGACATAGACTGACAGTTGAATGGGAGACAAGCTGTCCACATACAGGAGCAGGAGGAATATGAAGACAGGGCTCCCACAGAGGCAGGAATGGGTCAGACAGATGGAAATGTGGAAGGAGGTGCTCAAGAAAACTCACATGGATATTGTGCACATACCCTCCATCACTTCTGTGAGTATAACTGAAGTGCTTTAATACAGAGCTTATGTAACTGCAACCTTTGGTCCTTCCTCACCAGGAAAATGCAACATGAAGTTGATATTTCAGTTCTTAATAATGGAACATGTGAGCGTATGTTTCCAATCGCATCTCTATGAATTTGTGGGGGTGGACACTCATAGTAATAGGAGCTGAAAATGGTGACCACGTGAAAGTGGTTTAAAATGTCTTTAATGTTATATATTTGTGTTTAAAGATGATCTTTACCTAACCCCTTATCCTGTTTTAATGCCTAATCTTAACCAGTTGGTTTTTTATGTTAAAACTAGCTGCACTTAAAAAGAAAAGTTAACCACAGGCAAAAACAAAAATTTGTAAAGTGTGAAAACTCAACTCAAACTTCGACATCCATAGTCAGACTTTTGCAGCTTCGTTGGTCCAACATTAAGATAATGTCGGCCAATACAATCACATGTTCCATTAATGTAACAGGAACCAGCCAAATGTGTGTTTTCATGAGGACATTGTGGCAACTGCAGGTGTAGAAATATATCGCTCTTATCTAATAATTAGAGATACTAGATACTAGAGACGCATAATTTCTAACCTTAATAAACCACTCCACTATGAATGATTGAAAATGTTTCACATTCAAACTGGTTGACACACAAGTAGAAGTACAGTGAGGCTCTCTCACTCTCAACAGCAGCACTAAGAGGAGCTATACAGTAAGACGTCCAGAAATAGGTGAAGAGCATGGAGAGGTATTTTTTTTTTTTTTTGAAAATGGCAGTGAGAGGAGACCTACCCTATATCTCCCCACTCTTAAAAGAAAAAAACTACCAGAGATGATGCCATCAAATCTGTGTAGCCACCATTAAACATTGAGTATCCACCTATTCTGAATCACAGAACACTTCAAGTCATTTCAAGTTATCACATGTATATGCTTGACAACTGAATTGCTTTGAAATGCATTAAGAAGGAAATGTGGTCATATTTAGTATGTAAGTTATGCATAAGAGATCTGTGCTACTGAACTCCTTTAGGCCAGTTGCCAGTACTGCTGATCCTAAATAATTGCTGGTGAGACCACCGGGCCTTTCCTGTAGTGACACTGACTAATCTGTAACCAGCTGTATTGTGACCAGGTGATAGATTTCCCTAAATTTGTTTCCATTACACCAATCAGCTCACCGTTTACATCCTAAAATAAGTGTTAATCATCTGCAAAGATGTTTATTTACTCTAGCAAAAATGACTTAAGCGCCTGTGCATCTATTTGTAATATATTTAATTACAAAACCAGTTAACAGTTTTATGGAGTAACAAAATATGCAACATACCCTCAACGGACTCCTCTCTATTTCAAGCAGTGACATTTGCTGACAGTTTGTTTGGTAAAGTGTTTGTGCTTTAGGCAGGGAAACATCATCCACTGCTGGGTCATGTTTTAATTTTAGAGCCATCAAAAACTTGTCTCACAGTGCACGCACGCACACATGCACACACATGCACAATTGCACGGCGCTCCAGTTAACAAATGTCGAGTCAAACATACACTACCTGATTAAGCAGCCCTGCAGCTATTTCTGGACTTGTTTGGAAATAATATAAACACGCAATAGACACAAAATCTTCAATAGACCTCCAACACACAAAATTGTGTACGGACTCACGCACGAGTACAGGTACACAGGCATGCAGACACTAGATACACACAGCCTGCCAGCTATTTCTGGGGCCAGTGGCAAAATAATATGTTTTCATAAGGTCAACAGCCTGGATGTGGTTTCCAAACATGATCTCTTTCTCTGCCTCTCTACATGCTGAAATATCTCAAGAGTTCACTGACAGCGGAAGAAAGAGTGAAGACAGAAATGCAGAGGAAGATTAATAAGGAGAGAACGAGAAGGACATTTTATCACATTAAATGTTTTTTTTTTTATTTGCACATAGCTAGTACAGATTATGCCATGAAACAGGTTGCAGCGCAGAGTCATAGAAGTGCAATGCTTGCATAATATTTGGCTTCTGCCATGTGAGACTGGGCAAGTTGAGGCATTACGTGTATGGGCGTTTGGTGTTATCTGAGAGAGGGGTGAGCTCTTCTGTAATTTAGAGCTCAGACCTTTAATGTAAATGATTTAACACATGGAAAAGAGATAGGCCTCTCTTTAAAGTGACATAAATTCTAACACTTTAATATACACCACGGCTGAACTGCTGACCCTTTTCATAGGTTTGCTATAAGAACCACACATTTGTGTTTGTTTGTGGTTACTCCCCCAGAAGAATTAAATATTTAAAGACAATTAAATCCACTGGGCTGCAGTGTTATTAAAAGACGTCATTGTCTGAATATGAAGTTACAGGATGTGAACTGGCATGGGGCAGCACTGCAGACTGTGACCTGAAGTGGGACTTTAAGTTAGGAAAATGTTTTATTGAAGTTCATGTTCTAGACTCTATAATGATTAATAATAATAATCATAATAATAATAATAATTATTATTATTTAGTTTAACAGTGAAAACATAACACTGTATGTTTCCGGTGAAAAAAAATGCTTGCATATTTATGCAGCATAAACAGTGTTCAAGATTATTATGTCATTGATAATTTTATTTTATTTTATTTTATTTATTTTACAGAATCGAACAAGAAAATATGCTATGTTTCTAGATAATATGTATATATATATATATATAATATTATTTGGTGTTCTTCCTTAAAAAAATAAATTTAAATCATATTTATTTTTTAAAACAATATATATAGCCTGTTTGTTGCCTATTAATCAAAATTGTATGGCATTTTAGGTCTTATTTAGCACTGTACTAATTTGTGTAAAATTACTAAATATTAACATTAAGTATTATCTAAATATTATCATCAAATAAATAAATAAATAAGGAGCCAGGAACCCAGTTCTACTAACAAATTATCCTTGTCTTGGCTTGTATGCAGTCAAAGGTCACACTGTACAGTGTTACTAAGCAGTAAGCAGGCAGTTCCATGAGACTTCCATGGAAAAAAAAATATATTGTGGTCTTTTTTCAGACATGATGAGTACATGTAAAATTGGCACAGCTTTTTACAGATTACAGTACATGTTTGAAAGTGGAAACAGAGACACAGTGTACTGTAATGCAAGTGTGTGTCTGTGTGTGTCTAATTTCCCAAGACTTTTCAGATACCACAGCCAGACCTCAAAACTATCATCACTGTTCTCGCTCCCATCTGCCAAAGTCATCACCGACACACACACAGACACACTCTCTCTCTCGCTCTCACACACACACACACAGACACACACAGACATAAAAAGGAGGTGCGAAATAGCCACCCTTCACCATTTTAACAGGGGTGGGAACCTGGCCATAAACTTTCCAGCGTTCTAAACTTCTGTCTGTCATTCCGCTTAGCTTAGCATCTTACTCTCCTTCTCTGACATCTCTCTCAATGACAAACAAACACTGGTTAGTCTCCTGAAGTGAAAAAAACTAGTAATAACTACTCACTGTTAATGTTAACACCTTCCACTGGGTTGTTTTATTTTTAGATAAGAGTTTATGATAAATGGATATTATGCTTTGGTAAGCAAACAAAGGGACAACAAAAAATGTGGAAGAGATTAAGACTTCACACAGAGGTGAGACACTAATGAGTAAAGGACTTAAAAGAGGAGAGTCTAGGGAAAAGGAAAATGTTGAGATGTAAAGATAGTGAAGAAAGAGTGGAGGATTCCGGCCGAGTCCTTTCAGGAAGAGAAAGTGGCAAATGAAAAATGAGTTGCTGAAAGACCCGGAGTGACTGATGATGCTCGCAGAAGGACTGTGTTTCACTTTGAGGTTTAACATGTGTAAATGGTCAAAGTACAGCTTTTGCTTTACTATGTATTCCAAGTAAAATGTTATAGAAACTTTTGCACCGCTGCAGCCATTCAGGGACACGGTTTTTATCTGACTACATCAGAAAACACATAATGAGAAATAAATGGAAAGGGTCTTTCAAGAATGGATTAATACATTCAGGAAGCTGTTATTGTTCTTGTGTTGGCTAATGTTAGCGATATTTCATGCTGTCCAAGGAGGGAAAACAACATAAATGCACAGGGCAACAGGCTAAAGCATTGTGCACAGTAATAGCGGGGTGGTTATGTTTTCCTGGTTGCTATATATATATCTCAATTAATACACAAGTAAGTAAAGGTGTTAATATTATTTAAATCTAAAAGTTATATAAATATAAGGAACAATGAACCAGTTGACTAAGTAAGTAAATGATAATGAGCTCACTCAGATATGAATAAGAAGCTCACAAAGACTTTAAAAACTTCTCACAGAGCATAAGCCAAAGTAACTTTTGGTGGTGGGGTGGGTGGGATGGGGAGTAGAGCCAGGAATCAGGGATCAGTTTTCAACCCTGTCTGAGTGTGTGATCCCCGGGGAGAGGAAAGGTGAGTCTCCAGGCTGAGACAGAGGCCTCTAGAGACACTCAGGAAGAGAGACAAAATACACAGATTTAATTGAAAGAAGAAGAGAAGAAGGGGGGAAGATGTGGTACCTTGGTAAAGAGGCATACTGACGCTCCACCTCTTCGTACCGTGGTGTGAGCCGATGATCCGTCCCCCGGCCTGCCATCTGCTGAAGAGAAACAAATGTACAAATCACAATTATTTCCATGTGTAACTGCCTTTTTTTACAGTATATTTCTCTGTTGTGTATACAAACACAACCGACGCATACCAACACTTTGAGTCTCAGCATCTGCAATGTGCATAAGCTTCTTGCTTTTACTGTGTGTTTGTGATACAGGAGTAATTTAGGATTGACAAAGGCTAGTTATTAAGGATTTAGCGCTAGAAATGTGGTCTTCTGAGGGTTTTTATTTTGGGCGTAGAGAGGGTCTCCATCCTAGATTAGGTTACTTCAAAACAGGATGGAGTTGCCTCGCTCAGACACACACACACACAAACATGCGCAGAGTTGTGTCTCATCTCCATATTGAAAAAAAAAAGATTAAGTCAAGCTGCTGACAGTTCAATCTCTCTACTTCCTCATCTCAATGGTTCTCTCTTTACCCCTCACATCATGCTTTTTTTTCTCCCCCCACTTATTACCATTCCTCTTTGCCCCTCTCTCTCTCACTCACACACACACACAGTCGCTCTCTTAGAGATTATCCCCGTCTATTCAGAGGGGAGATTCCAGCTGCAGTGGTGTTCCTTAAAGACGCCGGCTAAACCCCAAACGTCAACACGGTGCATTAACACAAACACACACACAGATACACACACACGGCATTTCTCTGTAAATGAGTCATTTTTTTCTATCATGTGAGATTCAGCTCTAAAAAATAATGTAGCATTAAACTATTTCTTTAGTGTGTGTGTGAAAACAGGCCATTAAGTGAAAAGTACTGCACCATTGCCACTATAAAATGGTACATTTGTTCACAACTCACTTTTCTATATGGCTATATTGGAAAGTGGACACATGGTGAAAGGAAAAGAGGCATTAAATCCAAAAAAGGGACAACAGGAAGAGGGTAAAGTTCACGTCTGTCCCAACCAATGGAGACAATAGAAATCTGGCTGCTCCTTCTTCTCCTTTTCCTTGAGGTTCTGTGAATTAGATATCACAGATTACTCCTCTTTCTCTTCATCTACTATTCTCGCTGCACTCCAGGGAATGATGCTAGAAGGTGTATGAAACAGATTTGCTGGCCCTGCTTTCCTTTTGAACCACCTGTCTTTATAGCTTCAATATCTCAGGTAGAGAGAGACAGCGGGATATTAAGAGCGAATAGAGAGGTGGAGCAAAAGAATGAAAAGGCATTACAAGGAGAAGAAAGGAGGAAAGAGAGATGGGATGAATGAGAAGCAAATGAGTTACAGGGAGTAGGTGAGGGAGATGTAGAGAGGAGGTGGATATTATGAAGCCATTGAGAAGTGGCAAAGGGAGAGAAAAAAGAGATGAGAGGTGAATTATAAAACAAGGGAGTGAAAGGGGTGAAGGCGAGGGCGACGGAACGGGGGAGGTGAAAGGGACATTAATGACGCGATTTGAACAAGATGTTTAAAGAGGAAACTGGAGATGAAGACAGGGAGGGTGAGAAGATGAGAGGGTGAATGATGCATCATCCGGTGGAGACAGAGAGGGGAGAGAAATGAGTAAGGGGGTGGGAAAAAAAGGAGCGTAGAGTCATAGGTGGAGGAGTGGAGTGAAAATAAATGAAAGAGGGAGGCAGGTGGCAGAGAAATGGCAGTACAAAGATACTTTTGAAAGGGTTAATACAAGAAATGCTTCCAATAGCAGAGTGAATGTTCAGTAAGGTTTAGCTTTTTTAATGCCTAAGGATGAAGGTGGAAACACTGCACAGAGAAAAGCTGCCACTTCTCTATGTGTCAGGAACATGCTCTTATGTGTGTTTGTTTTACATGCTCCATTCTAAAAAACTCATCTAGTCTCCAACATCCAACTATGTACTTTATTCTGGTTCACTTCTTCCAAATGTTTTGGATGAACTAGGAATTTTACAGATGCCTCATGAGCTTCAAGGAGCAGGAGCTATTTGGGTGGAGGATTTGGTGGATGTTTATTCACAGTCAGAGGGCAATCACATTTGTGTATCCAAACCTGCTGTCTGGCCACCTAGGGATACAGTTAGACCAATAGCAACCTCAGGGGCTAAGACATCCCGAATTTCCCTGAGGGACCTTCCCAAAGGGATTAATGAAGTTTATTCTATTCTATTCTACATACATAAAGCCCATGTCAAGTGCTAAAAAACTGCAGTTCCCCCAACTGCCTCTTCACTTCACATATCATCACATCATCATATAATTATGAACATGACTGCTTTGACTAACAGGCATGTGATGACTCACATCACAACCTTTCTGCTTTCATCGCTGCCCACCTCAGCTCTATCCTTGCTTCACCTCCTCCTTGCCTGTATTTGGATTGACAGAGAGTTTAGGTAAACTATGATGCTGCCAACGTGGCGACAGTCAGCGCCTCCCACAACACATGTCATTTTGTTGTTGCGCACAGTCTATGGCCGAGACGGGTGGTTAGCAGCAGCAAAACTTGCATATATCATCTTTGTGTATGCAATCAAAGCAGATCACATGACACTGTAGGATCCATCCCTATAAGGAGTTGGCATTTAAACAAATTTAATATAATATGCATTTGGTTTTTGTGCACAATTGTAACTAGGGGGTCTTTTCTGTGAGGACTTATGTGGGTTACCATAAAAATGACTAAGAACTGAAATTCCAGAAGCCAGTCAGCCAGAGCAAGAAGACTCCCTGGTTTGTTTATGAGCAGAATGACTTGCTGACTACTGCCACGACTGCCTATATTAGTCTGTCTGTAACTGTGGATGTGTGTGTGTGTGAGAGAGAGGAATGTTAGATGTTAGTAGACAACTGTGACAAGACTACAGGGCAGGGCAAATACTATGACAGCTGAGCCTGCGTGGGACATACTGTACGCACCCTCTCTATTTCCCCCTCTCACACACACTGGGTTACGTGCACACAACACGTAGCACCAACAAGTGCACACAATCCATCTCTCCCCACACACACAAAATGTGTGCAATCTTTCTCTTTGAGCAGCAGCTATACTGTACGGAACCCAAACACACAGTGTCTCTCATGCACACAGCCCAAAAAAAAACACACACTTAAACACACTCCCTCTCGCTCAGTGAGGGCCGTGGCAGTAGTGTAGCGCACTGGTTGGGGTAATGGTCTAGTGAAAAACCATTTCACGGCATAGCGAGCAGAGGAGAGGCAGAGAGGAGAGCGCGGAAATCAAGCAGAAGAGACTGATACTGAAGGGAGAGGGAGCAGACACACACACACACACACACACACTGACAGGCACACATTGTAAGAAGGGCTCATCTTTCTCCTTTTAACAGACCCTTCAATTTACCCATAAAACACATACCCCCATCACTTACACCACTGACACACACACACTTTCTCCCCTTATCTTACTTTTTTCTTTCTCTGCCTATCACACACACGCACACACACACACACACACAATGGCTCCAACGTCCCATCCTTTTCACTCGAGCTGTTTCAAGGATTTCAAAGGGATTTAGATCGACATGGAGTATTTTGTGAATGCGTACTGCCTAAATGAGCCCACTTAGTCCAAATGTGGAGTGTCTCTCTCTCTCTCTCTCTCTCTCTCTCTCTCTTTGCTTTGTGCCATTTTCTTCCACACTCCTTCATCATCATCTTCCTCTTCATCCCCTCATCAGGCTCTTTCTCATCCCCACCACCTCCTCTCTCCCTGTCCACACCTCATCTTTTCCCTTCATTAACCGAGTCTCCTTTAGTGAAGTAATGGCTTCCTTGAAACAGCGTTAAACCTCTTATTTTTTCTTCCTCCTGCACCCTACATATTCCTCTACCTCCTTTATTACTTCTCATCCATCTATCACTTATCCCTTGATTATAAAAAACCCTCTCTTACATTTATTTCCATCACAATTTTTTTTTCCAAAGCAACATCTGTTTTCGAGGAAACCAGACATGTGAAAAAGACATAACAAAAAAAACGTCTTTCCTTCACTTCCAATGTCATTTTCTCTTTCTGTAAATCAATAGAGAAAGATTTTGCCCCCCTCTTCATCCACTCTCCATCTTAGGCCCCCCCACCACCTCTCCTCCTCCTCCTCCTCCTCCCACCCTGGTAGAAATCGATGAATAAGGGAAGGCTGGTTCTAATCCTTATCAGCCATATCGTTCTGCTCAGCCAGCACTTTGGGCTGACTCAATTAAAACACAGCTCTCTGCGGTTTCTCTGTTTATATATGTGTGTGTAAGTGTGGGCATTTGTGTGACATTGACAGGTCATGATATGCATAATGCCTGTGTATGTACACACACATGCATGCATGTTATCAGTCAGGACCACCTGAAGAAGAGAGTTTGGGTGCACTATACAGTGGAAATAATGTGTCTGCTCAATAAGAGCCAGACTCCTTCATATTTACATCAAATGAGGCCCCAGAGTTTAGTTACCACTGGGAAATGTTGCACCATTATAACATTCCTTCTCTTATAGCAGCTTCTCATTTTTATTATCGGTATCAACACCTATTCTCAGCGTTAGCTCAGCTATAAAATGAAGTGTCGGCTGCAAATGTGTAAACTTGTGTCTAAATTCTATAGGTGATTATCCATATGAGGTCCAGCCATCCTCTACAGTTGCCTTGTATAGAGATACAGTGCATAAAAAACAATAGTAATATCTCATTGTCTGATTCTGCATGTCTATTCAGCCCATATTTACATTTAAACACATACAAATATCAGACCCCAGTCTTGTAAAGGAAGACTTCCAGCTTTCATTCAGTTTGTCACAAGGTGTAAAAAAGTGCTTCAGGGTGCTAGAAAAATATCACACCATGCTGTGTGCTATTAGTTGGATTTTGTCGCCAGTTTATATTGAAACCCATTCTTTGTGATTATTACTCCCTGAGCATGCTCTTGATATTTCACAGGGATGGACACACACACACACACACACACACAGAAAGAGAGAGAGAGAGAGAGAGAGAGAGTGTACTATAAAATAGGAAATCCACATGTTTAATCACACTCATGCAGTCCTGCACTGTGCGTGTTTGATAGATTAATGTGCCTTTTTAATCTAAAATGATATTAGTAATATGTCACCTGAGTCTCTAGTGAGGGAGAAATAATTACACCTGTCTCCTGTGTATGCACTGAGCTATGCTTCAGCTTTTTAAACGGCACACTTTGTGTAGTTATTCTTCTTCTGTTTATTTTCCAAACTTATAATATAGCTCCATAATCTCTACTCCCATTCTTGAGTACATACAGTCAAAGGTGATACTCCCAACTATCACTCCAGAAATAAAAAAAAATAAGATCATACTCCATCTTAGCTTCCTTCACCTGCTAACCATCCACGCACACTTCCTCCTGTTTATTCATCGCACGCCCCTCCCACCACAGCATCTGTACACTTATTTACTCTGCTCAACGTAAGTGTCCATCCGTTCATTTAATACTATATCTCACCCCTCCCGCCATCCATTTATCCATCCATTCATTCTGGAGAAAGCAGTAATTGCAGCTGCTGGCAAAAAGCCATCCATATTCTCAGACTAATTACTACAGCCTCTTAACAAAGTAGCACTAAAGGGAAAGGAGTCGACAAGAGCGCTCACAAGAACATGCAGTTCACCTCTGCACACACAAACTGCCCTTAAAAAGAGGTCTTTTTATGCTTAGTCCACGTTGACCACAGAAGACAAACCAAATGCTGTATATCTGATGTGAATCTTTTGTGTTTATGATCTAACCCATTTTTTTGGATATTAATTGAGAGATCTAAAAAAATAAAATACTTATTTTCTCAAGCTGATTAGCTTTGCACAAAGACAAACTGCCAAACATGGGGTAACGAAATCCACTTACCAGCACATGTAGAGCACATTCAAAAGTCAGCTATTAATGGGATTGTTTTTAATTTGAACAAAAACCAAAGTGCAGACTGCAACTCACTATTTCATGCAGGGTTTTGTGCCAAACTAATATTTCCTGGCTAGAAACAGAAAAGCTGCACACAGCACCCCATCATTCAACTTGTACATGGATTAAAAAGTGTGTGCGTCTGCATGTGAGGAAGAAGGAGAGAGAGCGAGGGAGAGAGAGCGAGCGGATTTTGCAGGATGGATTTGATACGTGAATATACCATGTTATAGTTCAGAAACATCACAGCAAGCAAGCTGATAAATTGACTTGAACTGAGTACTGTTTTTCTTCAAGCCTTTGGTTGAGATTGCAGCTATGTTCATGTATTGTTGCACAAAACAGTCACTACTGCTGCTGAGTCGTCCCCTGCCTGTACACACACCTAATGTGTGAATGGACGACTACGTCACCTAATTCTTCAGACTTCATCCTGAGTTAAAAGTAGCTTGAGTGCAATATGCAAACACAAAAACACCTGCTGTTGTGATCTTGCTTCTCCTCCTGTTAGACTAAGAAATTATATTTAGAGTACGGAAACCATTAAGTTCCCAAGAGATAGCGGCAGAGTTTGTTTCTACTCATTTACTTACATACAACTTCGTAGACCAATGGCCAAATGGCCCCTTGGTACAGGTTCCAGAATAAAGTGAATTTCCTTAGATATCTTAAAATGGGGGACTGGGGACCTGTCCAGGGTGTACCTTGCCTTTGCCTGTTCCTGGCCTGGAGTATGTAAAGGCTTAAAATTGTATGAAACGAAGCATGTTGGCTGAGTTAGGTTGACACACCACAATGCTAATGATGCTGAGCCTATATGGTTGGGGGGGGTGCATCTTTATATAACTATAGTCTATGGCAGCAGATGTTAATTAGCTATTAGAGGCTTTTGTAAATTATTCAATCAGAAGGATGCTTTCCTTTTTTCAGTCTTTGTGCTAAGCTAAACTGATCATCTTCGAATACAGGTTTATAATTAATATACAATTTACAAAGTGCTTCTTTATGATGCTACCTTCAAAGGGATTCTTCAATATCCATTATCTGTGTAAACCAGAAGCTCAATCAGAATCAATAAGGAAAGCCTAAGAATGAGAAAACACACTAACAATAGGGCTTTGTTTCTATCCCTTAGCTTACAACAAATTTGACTCTTGCATTATATTTCATCCTTAAGCAACCAAAAATGTGTCTAAGTAGGCGGTATTTGTGTATGTGTGTGTGTTTACAAAACACAGCAGCTGTGGGCTTCCAGTAAAGTTTCCCAAATTTCTAAAACCTGGCAATGTAATTGCTGAGTCACTACTATTGATCAGCAACCCCATGACACCGCAGCCAGACATACACTGTTGGGTCGCTTTGTGCTATTGGGCTGCTTCGCGGAAAGACACGAAGTGGCAGCCAAAAGAGCGAGTGGGAAGACAAAACAACACAACTGAAAGTCTCTGACTGAACTGTAAGCAAGGCAGAGACCGAAAGAGTAAAATAATCAGGGCAAAATGTGCTTATTTGTTTACGACACCAAAGAGGCAGCAAGCATCTTTATTCTCAACCCTCTTCCAAACTGAAATGTCAGCAAAGCACTAGAATAAAGGGCTAAAAATTAAGACTGGAGCACAGTTAAATGTCACAGCGCTGTTGAGCCTGTGGTACAATTAAGACCACAGAAGGTCAATTTTCCCTAAAGCACGCAGCTTAGAGCGTCTCCCATGAATACAGCTATTAATACTGCTTAATGCAAAGCATATCCCATTTACTCAGTGTAGGTGCAGGAAGTGGAAAAGACTGCAGTGTGTGTGCGTGTGTGTGTGTGTGTCTCTAAATTAGTGTGTAAACCCTTCAATCAAATTAAAAATTATTAAGCTGGAGGTATCCTAACAAGCCTTCAGCATGCTGACAACATGAATTGCATTGATTCACCTGATTTATTTAACATCTGATCAAGACTTAACCCCCCAAATTTTCAGTGTTTTCACAACTGTAGTTGAGTTTTCTTTGTTGTTGCAAAGGAACCTGGTGGAGTAGATACGGAGCTACATGGACCCTGACTTTAATCATTGGCAGTACAGGGTCCTACATGGAGAAACCAAATTTCAGTGACTGACAAGAGGTCAGGTTAATAGCACTTATTTAGCTTCTCTTGTGCCAGTAGACATCAGTAAAATGTCCTCATATATCATTAATAGTGACATATATTTAACTTGTTTAACTTCATTTATATTGAGTCTAAAATATACAGTAGGATACAGGAATAGCAAAACCTTCTGATACTTTACTGTATTTAGCCACAACCTGACATGAGGAAGGGATAAGGATGAGTGGACTGGCAAGTCTGTGGTCTAAGGTAGAAAGAGATGAGCTGAACACATGCACGTGCAGATCAACGTTCCGTGTCATTATACAGGAAATTTGATGTTCTGCTAGTCAGCATTGGCTGTGGAAGAGAACATCAACAATTGTGACAGCAGTGATGACATCATCTCTGCTGGGTTGCACGGCTGCTAAGTGTGTTTCTGTGGATTTTCTAAAAATTGACTCCCTTCATGAGGCCAATATCTTATCAGCTACCCAGTGTATACAGCTCAGTGGCTCTTCTCCAGTAGTAAGCCACCATCTTTGTTTCGTTGCCACCGTATCTAAAATTAGATGGCTGGATTAATCTGGCAAGGGACAACAAAGAAGGTGTGACTGCGGGTGAGAATACAGACTGCGAGAAAAAAACACATTGTTCATGGCAGAACGCTACACTGTGGTGAGGTTACCGAATGATGCGTGGCATGCATGCTAATATAAATCGGAGGAACAGTTTGAACAGCAGATGGATTTAATTGTTGTTTAGCTTACACAGTGTACATGCTAAAATCCCATAAACTTTGCTTTCACTCTAAGAATCAACAACATCACAACTGCCCCTGTTTGTTCATTCCACACAAGAGTTGTGACAACTTTAACACTGCACCAAACTTACTCAACCAAACGAGGGAACAAGGAACAGAAACCATTAATTTGATTAATTTGATTTGTTCGTAGCAAGGATACCACACACAAAAACGAAGATTAAAAAAAAAAAGTTTCAAACGGTCAAACAGCGCACACAAAACTCAGCTGCAGGTTTTTTTGTGTGTGCATATATGATTATTTATTTTAGAATCAGAAGGTGAGAAAAGTGAGGCATGGATGTGAGCAAGGTAGAGAACAGGGAAACGGTAAATGTGGTAGGTGGTAGAGAGAGAGAGATGGGGATAAATAAATGATAGTAAGAGAGAAGGTAAGGCGATAGCAGAGAGGATAGGATTAGTCTCTGCTGCAAAAGCCTGAGGAGAAATACACACACGTGTGCACAATGTGGCTGCACACCGAGCGCACATCTTCTACATGCAGTAAAAAAAAAGACACACTAACACAACCAACACACATGCTTGTGCACACACACACACACAGGTTTATCCAATCCTTAGTGTTCTTAACAGTTAAGCTCGTCCTTGAAAGTGCAAGGTGGGGAGTTGATAAGAGGCAGAAAGAGAGAGTCAGGGGTGACGGCATATACAGAGGGACAGAGAGAGACGAAGAGAAAGAAAGAGAGAGAGAGGGATGACGGGATGGGGAGCCAAAAAAGTGCTGGGAGATAATTTGGTTCTCTTCTAAGCCCCCCTCCTCTACCTCCACCTCCTTGCCACCCATATAGTATATCCCTCTACCCTCATTCCTCATTTGTGGCTCCTTCCTCCTAACCTAAACTTCTTGACTTAAAAAAAAAGTTCCCCTTTTAGGATTAGCGGGAACAAAGGAAGGTGAATTCCAAGGAAGACTGGGATGGTGGAAGATGTGAGCAGCGGAGAGTGGGAGAAGGTTGGGGTTAAAGGGGAGACAATTCACCTGACCGAGGCCTATGCAGACACATAACTGGAGAGAAGACAGAGACAGATGAGGGCAGGGTGCACTTTTACCTGCTCTGCCTTTTTTTTTTTTTAACAATGTCATTGCCTTAGGTCTAAATCTCTGCTGGGTGTGTGTTTGTGGATTTTCACATTATATATTTATTTCTCTATGATATCTCAGGAGCAAGACTTAGCATAAGAGCATAAGCACATAAGAGCAGCACAGACACATTTCTACTGTGTGCATGAGAGAATGTATGCAGGTCCATGTACGGAATATGAAAAAATATAACTTCAGTGTGAGTGTGTGTGTGTGTGTGCGATTATGATTGCGTGACAGTGGGAGCAGGTGGCTACAGTGGCAGGTATGATGGAGCTGTAATAGGATGAAAGTGGCACTTTTTCCCTCTGCCTCTCGCACACACTCAGTCCCTCTTTCAGATGATTGGCTCCAGTCGGGGGGTTGTGATGTCCGTGGAGTCTTTCCTGTATTTCTTTTATTCCTTCTAATTCCATGAAAGTTTCGACCTCTTCACTCCTGTTGTCTCCTCTGTCTAGTCTCAATATGTTTTATATCGTGTTCTTTCCCCCCCCTTTTTTTTACAGCGTCCTCCTTCTCTCTCATCTCCTGGGTTTCATTTCTTTTGATGCTTTGCTTCCCCCTCCTTCATTCCCGTTGCTTCCATTTGGGTTAAATTTTTCCATTCAGGTAACAGGGGACGGTAAGCCTAACATCCTCTTAGTAAAGTGATCTTAAATCCTACATTTTTTTTAGAAACTTTTTTTAAATCAAATATGTAAAAGTACTTAAAGGAGTAACTTCTAATGATGTGAATAAAAAAAGAAAAGCCCAGAAGGCCTAAAAAGAAGCTGTGCTATTATTCTCAACGTGTAACCATAATGCCTCTTGGATGCTGGTGCTAGATGGGCTAGTGAGCCAATAATCTGTATCAGCAGGCTTCTATTCCTGCATGATGCCTCAGAAACCAAAAGCCGAGCAAGCTGGAGGTCCATTCTCAGTCAAAAACAAACCCACATCAACAAATTGACTCTGCACTCTGATTTTTCCCTCAGAATAAATCGGATTTAGAAGGTGCTGCACCTTTATTTCACATAATGCTGTGATTCAGCTAGCCGGTGTGGTAAGGCTCAGAACAGTGAGCCAGTGTCTTTACATCCACTCAGTTCTTAGCTTCCTCTCATCACTGGTGAGGCGGTAGATCAGCTCTACAGGCCATGTTTTCAACTCATGCAATAATTACAAAGCATTGTTTTGTGATGATGAGACCATGTTGATGATTTGAATGCTGAATTTTTCTTTAAATAAGAACATCAAAAATGTCTACAATGTTTATATAAGTGTGCAGCAATCCAATATGCAATATTGGTGTTGAGGTGCCGTACGCATCAGGGGTGTTTGTGTGGATGTAATATGCGAGACTGGGTACATGCGAAAGTATGATACAGACAAAGAAGTGTGGAAAATGGAGGCAACATTTGCTTTTGTGCTAGATGACATGGCTGGGAAGGAGGCAGAAATCCACTTGCTACGGTGCGCTTTTGTTCACTATGTGGACCTGAATCCATGAACAGATATGTACACATATACAGGCGGCTGTGAGTTGTTCTTTCCATTGGTCTTATTTGGAAAAATGCACACATATACACACAACTATGAAGCTTAAGTCCTTTCTGACCCATATAATATGACCCTTTAAAAACCTCTTTCTAAGAATCTACATTTTTTTAAAATTGACTAAAAACCAATGGTTTAACTCTATAAAACTGCATACTTCCATAATGTATTTTTAAGGGTTTAAGTGCTGAAAACTTCATATTGCTCTTAAAATCCTGACAAAGATCAGTGAACATGTCAATTTGCCTGAAAGCCTTGGCTGAAAGGTCAGATATAATTTTTACTACAAGAAAAGATAGTGTCATCCATTAATTTTAGAAATAAGACATTCCTTTGCAGACACAAGTAATCTGCTGATCACACTGACCAGGAGGTGGACTTAAGCTCTATAGTCCAGGTGGGGTGGGATGGGCAGACCTGCAGACAGCAGGACGGGTGGGAAAGAAAGTGAAATTGAAGAAGGGAGCAAGGGAGGGGATTAGAATCCCTCTGAAAGGCAGTCACTTCATTTCCTGGCTAACGTGGCTATGATTATCTCCTGGGTGGGAATGGAACGTTTGATGTCCCGGGACCAGACTAATCCATGGTGACTAACCTCCACCTCTCATTTCCTCTGGATTAGCTTACTCTGCTACTTAATAAAAAAAAAAGTTGAAGGTGGCTGAATATTAGCCTACAGTGGAGGAGAGATAGAAGGAGACTGGTTATGTTTCTCTATCTCTGACTGTGCAGACTGTCAGCGCCAAAAAATGACAACAGTTGTTTAAATCACATATCTTTCCTCACAAGGAACACTTGAAAAACAAAGTGAGAGGCTGTTTTTGGTTGTCAAATACAACAACACATAACAATGTGTCCTCATGCTGCTGTATGAATGAATGCATATAAAGTATTTGAATTGAGGATGGGATTTGTGAAAGAAAAAAATGGTGGAGAAGTATGTTGTAGTTGGGAGAAGATTGCCTACTAACATGGGATTATAGGGAAAAAGGTCATTATAAGGTTGTAGTCCTAAACATAATCCCTTCCTAACCCAAACAAGTAGTAGGAACAAGAAGTCCCCCAGTCTCCAATGGGAAAGGCACCATCTGCCATATTGTAACATGCTCATAAATGTGAATTTTAAAAAGGCAGAATTGGATCCACTCTAAGAGCAAAGGACAGTGGATGAGACAGAACACAGCAGTAATTGGATACATATGAGGCGGAATAACAACCGCAGAGCAAAACAGGACAACTTGTTTCAATTTGTCAACAAGATAAAAACACACAAATGAAATACACAAGCTCCCACACTTCTGCTTGTCATGGTAACCACTTGAGCTTGTCATGGTAACCACTTGGCTGTGACTTCTTGCCTGTTTGGATTGATAAATTGGTAAATCTGAAGGTGACACAGTGCTTCCAACAATTTAGGACCTCATGATTGAGGGTTATTTGCAAATTCACACAAGGACTGCAAGAACTCGCGCACACACTTTTACATCATCAAAAAGCTGCAAATTAACCAACATTTTTTTTTCTGAAAAGCTGCTGCCAAATTATGCTCAACAGTCTTTTGCAGATTTTTTTTTTCTCACCAGGCGTTTCTCAAGAGGGAAAGCCTGAAGTGTTGCCAGGTTACCGGCCAATCTGACCAATGACATGTCACTTGACCCTTTCTCTCGGCCAATGCCCTGTCTCCAACAACCGGCTGGGCCCCAGCTGGCCAATTAGCTCGCCGGTTAGTGTGGAGCTCGGCCAATGAAAAGCCCCAGGAGACTTCTGTTCAACTGAACTCACAGATGGGAGGACAGAGAGGGAAAGCGAAGGAGAGAGAGGAGTGTGTGTGTGTGTGTGTGTGCAAGAGAGAGAGTGAAAGAGGGTGTGAGGGACTTGGCCTGAATTCCCAAACACTATTGAGACATCTTCACTGGAGAGGCTGGCTAGTTTTGAGTTAGCAGTTGGAAACAAATCTATCTATTTAAAAGGAACCAATGGGAGAGTGTCACTGCTAGTAGAGGAGATTAAAAAAAAAAAAAAAAAAAAAAAAACTACACTACTAGCCTGCCACATGCAATATTTAAAAAAAATCATTTCTGACTTCATTCTATAATACTAGAAGATGCTACATGACTTAAATGTTGAATATTTGAAATGCTTATTTAGGTATAATGTCAGTGGCAGCAGAGGTTCAGCCCCTCGTCACAGAGTGTGGCTTTCTTTTTTTTGTCTCTCCTATACTTTAAACATGAACAAAAACCGTTTCGTCAGACCAATGTTTCACTGTCAATTAGGCCTAATTTAATAAAGACCTCTCAAGTCAAGTGAAGTTTGGAATCTCGAGTACTAAATAAAAAAGGTCTAAATGTTACTGAATTGAAAAAGACAGCTGCATGCAAAAAAAAAGCACCACAAAATGCAAAGAAGTGCTTGAAAAGCCTTCTCTGCCTCACTAGCTACACTGATTTGGAGTGAAAATTCACCCAGCATTTTAACAGCGTGTCTATTTCTTTCTTTTTTTTTATCACCAAAAACATTAAGTGAGACTGGCTTTCATTCAGTCAGCATTTTGGACAGCTGTATTGAAATGTCACTGTTACATAAGCCCATCCTTCTCTCAATATCTCGGCATGTGACTTGAATTTCCTCTTTTTTTTCTGTACAACTCTCACTGGGTCCTCCTCTAAAATCTTCCAGCTAGCAGTTCCGGTTTGCTTTATTAGCATGACATGGAAACTCATCTATGTGGATATAGACACACAAAAGGAAACCCAATGGAATGGAGCATATAAATCTACAACAACCATTAAATTAACATATATGCACACACACACATCTGTGGCTATGGTTCAATTTTGACACAACTTGAATAGATGTCACATCCAGATACAAATAAAACATAATACTATACCATAAATTAAGACAGGGGGCGGGGTTTTCATGAAGATTATTTAACTCCTACCTCTCCCTGTCACTCCAGTAGACTGCATCTCTCACTCCTTCACTTCTGACATCTCTTGAGTCTCTTAAACCTGCACTCATTGCAAAACTTACTGTCTCTTCCTACTGTATCTCTGGCTCTTCCGCTCTCCTCTTCTCCCTTTTCCCCCTCCATCTCTCAGTATTTCTTATCTATCAGATGACTCACCATATTCCAGCATCAGATATTTCTCTCAGAAGCTCAAGAGCTCCACGCTGCTTTAAGATTTGCGGACTATCTCCAAATACACACTCACACGCGCACTCTTTATCTTTGCTCGCTCACGCACTGACAAAAGTGAGCGCACAGGTGCACGTATTTTGATACTTAGAGGTGTGTATGTCCTCGACAACACAGCTGAGCCAACAATCTAGGGAGAAAAAAAAAAGAAATAAAACAAGCACACAAGCACAAGTACAAACACACACACTCTCACACGCACATGCACACACCATTTGGCTATCTGTCCTGTCCACAGTGCAGTGGCCAGTGGTGATAACGCTCTCCACTGGACCAAAACTCATCACTTTATGCACACACATACTTGGTCAAAGCTTTGTGTGTGTGAGAGAGTGTGTGTGTGTGTCTGCACATTTGCCTGCTGGCATCTTTCCTCAAAGCCTGAATGGAAGTCATGAGAGCTAAATAGAAATCTAAATTTGATAAGATGTAACAACATCAAGACCCATGAGCTATACCTGAAAACACATCAGTGCTGATACACAACCAAGGCCACAACCACTGGTTTTCCAGGAACGTAACCTCGACACAAACTAAGTGAACTGTATTATGACAACCATTTCTGCCAACAGCACTGCAACAAGAGGGCCTTTCACATTAGACTAAAGGATTCCTGCATGTGATAGTGATAGGCCTTTTTGTTAAATAAACCTGATGAAAAGAGCATGCAGGACTTGGGAGAATTTATTTAAACAAAGACACCAGGAGTCATCACTTGTGTGTGTGTATGTGCTGTCTTTGTTTTAGAGGAGATGTCAGGTTTAGTATTGTGCATTAGTTTGTATCTCTTAATTGCTTTTTTCCTGTGGAAGCACCGTGGCTATGTCTGGAACCATGAGCAAATTAAGAATTGCATAATCCCAGATATCCTTAAAAACAGGACAAGATGGCAGTCATATAGCTAAAACATAAATGGACACCATATACAGGGGTGCATTTTTTGTAAAGGTGTGAAATCCTAATGTTGCATCCAACTGCATCTGCAGCTAATAATAGTTTGCTATATTGGCCGATTGAATAATTAATTGATGTATTCTGAAATGTGCAAACCAGTGGAAAATGTCCTGAAAATTCCTGTTTCCAGACTAACTGTACCAAACTTCTATTCAGATCATATAATGAGGATTTAGACAATAACTTTGTTATGTTTGACTTCCCATTGCATTATAGCACAAAAAAAAGCTCAAAGAAATGATCTCGTCTGTCCTGACCTCATCAGCCTTCATCATACTTTACAAATGCTGAGTGAGCCGGTCATGGGAACCAGAAAAATAGAGGCCAGGGAAGACTTTTTGAACTGGCTGACTGTCCACATACCTTTGTGGCAAAAAGTCCAAAAAGTCCAAAGTCCTATTTGGACATTGTTATCTAAGTGGACAGTGTCAGTGGTTACCAAACACATATCACATATTAAAGGGCCCTCCCCTGCCTGCCAACATCTGTAGGAGTGTTGCCTCCCCATTTTCATTATTCTGTTAAATTCTTAGCAAAGGTGTTATCATATCATTCATCCATCACTCCCGCACTGTACAGCCCTCCTCTACCTCCCAAATTCAGATCTACAACTGTCAGTACATCATGTGAACCACTGCTTAAGAGGGACCAAAGAACCATGCGCATTTGATAGCGCCTACTGGCTATCACTGTGTAACTGTAACTCCATACTTAGCAGTCCACAGTAAACATCATTAGGTTGCTGGGTGAAATGCGGAGAATTAAATCATGGAATTACAGCTTCATCAGTTTTTCATGTGCATGACCTACATGAAATAAATACATTTTGTCTTCCTGGGACTCAAACAAATTACAGAGGTAGTCATGTGGGGACCCAGCAACCGTCGATCCATGAATCGCGCTGGATCTTGACCCAAACATTAGAAGGCCAGGCTGTAAGGAATCATGGATGTTAAAAACAGATAATAAGTCATGACATGTTGACTCATTCTGCCCTGCTGGCAGAAAGAATACACAAATCACACATGCCAGTGAGGGAGTCTGTGTTTAGGGAGAAAATGTGTGTATTCAGACATGCTTTAGTACTTTTCAGTAAAACGGGAGTGCCTGCGTTCATTCTTGAATGCACTTTGTCTGCTCTGGCATATGTGTCTGATGTATGTTTTCATCTGTGTGTTTTATTGTGTGTGTGTGTGTGTGTGTGTGTGTGTGTGTGTGTGTGCGTCAAACAGGCGTTCAGCAGTCATCAGACCAGCCAGGCACCAGTCCCAGACAGCGAGGTCAGTCATTCACTAATCATATTAACATTCCTCTATAATGACCCAATGGGTAACTCTCCATTTTCAGGCATTTTTCCCTCTCTCCTTCCTTCCTTCCATCCATCTGCCTTATACTTCACCCGTTTCTTTCCATCTGTATTTTTCCTTGATTTTTATCTCATGGTATCACTCCTGCCTCTTATTAACTTTTCTCTCCATCTTTGAAGCTCATTTGTTTTCCTGGTTTCGCATAATTTTAACTCTCACTCTCTCTTGTTTTTTTTCATTCATTCCCTCAACTTAACCCCATGACATCTTTCTTTCCATCTCCCTTTCCTTTAGACACAATCCAAAACACCCAGTCTAAATGAATATATATAAACAGGACTGTTACACAGCTACTATTAACATAAATAGATACATACACAATATGGATAGTCAGTCACCACATGTGTTTACATGGTCTCCATTTTCTGGTTCCCTCTTCAGCCCTTTTAGCATTTGTAAAGTCTGATAGGCTGATGAGGTCAGGAGGCAGCTGACAAACACATAAAGGTATCATCTAAATCCTAATTATATGCTCTAAAGATAGATAGATAGATAGATAGATAGATAGATAGATAGATAGATAGATAGATAGATAGATAGATAGATAGATAGATAGATAGATAGATAGATAGATAGATAGATAGATAGATAGATAGATAGATAGATAGATAGATAGATAGATAAAGGGACACATGTGTAGTTACTGTCAGTTCTGTGTTGTTTCAGGCATATTTCCCTGCTTAGATAATGTGTGCGTGTGTGTTCATAAGTGGATCTCTATCAACACCAGGTTGGTTTCTACAGTTTTCCAGCCAAATCAAATGGAGGCTGTGTGACTTGGCTTCGACCGTTTTTGACTCAAAATGTATTTGGCTTAATGTTCCGCAGTGGTTTTCATTAGACGTCTGCAGTTATAGTAACTCCTCACTGTGTTTCCATCGCTTCAGAGGACGGATTTCATTTCCTGAGGACTAACCCTAACCACATACATACACTGACCATCTTCTCGTGTATCTTTTTTTTGTGGTTCAGAGTATTCAAAAAAAAAAAAAAACTGCACACTTTTCAAGTTTCTTTCAATTTTCTCAGTTACTACGTGCCATTATTCCACGTCACCTCCAGCACACACCTACACACAATCCTGCTCAGTCAGCTGTGTGTGTGGTGTGAGTGATTTAACTGTTAATGGCTCCAAATCTCTGACAATAAGCCAGATAATGATTGCTACAGCCAGTCATAACCACACGGTCTTGCAGAAGATTACCGCATGACTCAGTGTGTTTTAGTTCAATGGCACCGTGGTCCACAGGGACTGAAAGGAGACAGAAACGGCATGTAGAAGAGACAGAGAAACACCAACTGTCTTAACATAAGCACCTCAAGTCTCATCTCAACAGTGAGAAAACGTATATCTGTATTTGATATTATGCATGCATACAGTACGTTGACACGGATTTCAGCTAAAGTGACTTATACCCTCCGACCAGCTTTTTTGACACGATCACACTAACCCAGCAGAGAGAGACTGAGGAAAAGTGAAGAAGGGAACAGATAAATGTTTTGCATTGAGCTTTTCCTGGACTTTTCATGCTATATCCTGAAGACATCCACTTAATAAAAAACATATTTCATTCAGATTAAATTGCTGCACAATAAGAATGAAAACTGGTCAGATGTAGAATTCCTGTTCTCTAATTGTGTTTATATCCGCCTCCAGCCTCTCCCTCATAGTTTTTCATTCATTTCTCTTGTTTTCTCCGTCTAACAGTTGTTCTGAACCATCAGTGTAAGCCCAGTTTCCTTTCTGTTCCATTAGATTCAGCACATTTGTACCGTTCCAATGCTCTACTTGTCCTTATAAGGCCAGAGTGAGAAAACAGCGTTGGGCTCAATCCCGTGATCGCACAGGAAACACCACTGTCTGATTGAAAAGTATGTATTAGTCTGCAGATGCATGACCGCATACGTATGTGAGCATGAGCGTGATCGAGCGTTTCATGAGGGCACGCGTGTTTCCCAGGGAGCCATCGCCGCCTGTGTTACTGCTGGGTTTTCCACATAACCTTTGTAAACCAGCTTATCTCAGTCATGCAGATCTCTGCTCAAAAACAGCCTGACATATATTCTTTATTAGCATCAATTTCTTTATCCACTCAGTCATTGCTTAACTTCACTGAAGCCAACAAAAGACTGCAGGTCTTACCCTGCTGTTTCTGGAATAATGCTGATGTGTCAGATGATAAATTTACATCGGCTGTCTCCAGAGATGCCAAAAGCTAAACTTTATCCAATTTGTGCGGCGAGTGAAATTTATAATGTGATTCAATTCTTGGTTGAATCTGTCAGCAAAGTAAATAAAGGGCCCTTTTTTTCCTGAAAAAAATGCATAGCACACGGAAAATCCCCCAAGTTCTGTTACACAACTGAGCTGCAGTTAAATACAAGTTAACTGGAGTGAGATGAAAAGTGAACTGAGTAGTTTATAAGAGCCAAAAAGCACCTGTGGATTAGGCACTTGATATGGAAGGTGTGTGTTCATATATCGCATGTGTTAGCAAGGTAGGAAGCAGACTTTAACATTTGCTATCTGGGTGTAGAACAACAACAAAGATATTAGACTCCCTTTGAAATGAATCCACTTCAAATCCTCTGATTAGAAATGCTTTCCTGCGTGTGATATTTGTGTGTCCGCTGCCAGCTGCGCAGTCTTTGGAGATTGAGTGAAGGGATACAGTATATTCCAGTGGGTTTATGGTCATAGAGACACAGAGAAACATGGCCTTACTTGGTACAGTCAGAGCAAAACTCCATCTCTCTCTCTCTTTAAAACTCTGCCCTTACTATATACTGTATTTACTGTACATCTATCCTTTATTTTCTTTGTCTATGAGTTTGCAGATCAGAGTATGTATAAATAGACGGACCTATCAATCATCTAAGCCAACCAACAACAGTGTTTTTATTCCCCAATGTCATATTTAATAGAATAAAAAAGATGATGTACCTCTTACTGACGAGGGGGAAATGGGAAACAGAGGTTTAGAGAGAGAAAAATAATGCTGAAAGACCATGAACCAAACTGAATATGATGGAAAACTATATTAAGAGCAAGAGAAAAAGAGAGAAAATGGAATGAGAGGGAGCTGAAAAATAGTTTTTTTTTTTTATGTACAATGCAAACAACTCTCTTAACCCTGCCTGCTCGAACAAAGAGCACTCAGCACCAAGGTTTACTGCAGTCCCTTTTTACTAATAGTGAGCTGGGGGTTTAATCCCCTGCCTGTCCACCTATAAAACACCCAAGGTAGCCTGGCTATTTCGGTTTTATAATGGCTGAAATCACATGAACAGTTTCGAGGTCATGAAGGAAAGGGTACCTTGTGTGTGTGTGAAGGGGGGCAAAGGGTTTTTTGTTTGCCCCAGCGTGACTGTAAAACGACAAATACAAAGGCTTGCAAGTAAAACCCCATGGCCTGAAGAAAATATCTGATTTTAGAGGCTTGTGGCAGATTTATAAGACCAAAATTTATAGCATTATTCTGATAGATCAAAGCGCAACCTGTAAATGGAATTACAGGCAGTACAGCCATATTTATACGCAGTACCAATTACCGACAGCATGGACAAAAAGTAGACCCATTCAGCTGGGTTGGCTCTGTGCTGCAGCACCTGGATTTTAAATTACAAGTATAACTTTTAGGTGAAAAACTGGAGGTACCTTAAATGTTAGGTCCTGTCATGTAGTCTAAACTGTTCATCAAACACGCAGCACTTGTATTTATTGTTCCAGAATCAAGTGTACTTAACCTAAATCAATAAAAATGATCGGTTCTAATATTTGTGCTGTTGCAAACTGAACAGCATATTGACAGCATAAATGCACGCCCACATGCAGGTTGCTAATAATTGTGCATCAGTTGAAGCAATATGTGACTTAACCATGGACTTCAAATAACTGTGGATGGATCTAAACTCATGGTTAATCCAAATACAGGCAAAGGGGCGAAGGGCACGTTGAGCTGAAGTGGGCAGGCAGTCACAAAAGCAGGAAGGCTGTGCTATAAGTCAGCCAGTCACCTGCCTGTCATTCAAAGTCGTGACCATTTAATAAACACTTATCTGTATCTGTAAACATATGAATATCTGCTGTAAAGGTAAACATTTTAAAAAAGAGGTTTATAGGTGTCTCTCTTTTGGAGCCAGCATCCAGAAGCCACAGGTGGAACTGTACTCTGTGCTTCATTTCTTAACTCTGGAGGTGGCAGCTTGAACATAAGCCACTACTACTACTTTTTTAAAACTTTATGCTTGGTCACATCACATACTGTATTTTATGTACTGAGACAATTACACACCAACAGCTAACAGCATGCTCTGTGTCTAACGTCAAGTTTCTGCTCTATTTCTAGGTAGGATAATGCAGATTCTTGGAGAACGCTCTCTCCCTCCTGCAGTCACGTTGACATTTGCTATAAAGCTCTATAAAGCAAGGGGAAGATGCAGATATGGCTGATAATTCCCAGGGTGTGCATTAGAGTGAGACATCCTTTACACTTGCATATCCTTTTTCAAATTGCCATTGATACATTGCATTGTCCATGCATACTTAATAATTTTATCTGTTCTTTCTTTTTCTTATTTCTTCAACTAAAGACCTATGATATACATCTTTCCACTTTGCAGATTCATCCATTCTTATAGTCCCAGCATGTAGGGGAGGTCCTTTAAAAACTTCCCATTGATATTCAATGTTGCATGAAAATGGGACTTCACTCATATAATGCATACTCCAAATGATAATTCATGTAAACAAGGTCAACATTAATGAGAAGAACTACATGATACAAGGTCCTGTCAGAGGACAGAGTGTTGCACTCTGCCAAGCCAGGTCTCACCTGCATTCACCCTACACTCCTGAAATAGAGAAAAATAAGCTGTAGCTCGCCACTGTTTTATTCTGCTTCTACAGGATGGAAAAACTGTGTGCATTGTTAGTCATGGTTCTCAGCGGGTGATACTCGTGACTAATGTACCCACACACACTCAGATCACAGCAATAAATTGTGTTATTGTAAAAAAGGCTCTCGGTCTTTGCTCAGGTCAATGCATTTCTGACCCATTTAAAGCTTCTCTCTGGCAAGGAGGTGTTAACATGATGAAGGAAGTTGAATATTTATTCTTTTTATTGTTTTCCTCTTTCCTTTTTTGATTTCTTTAGAGATGGAATGTATGCCAGCGTACCACAAAATGCTAAATATTTGTTCAATATTTGCACTCACACAATGAGAAAAAAAGGAAGAACATTTACACTTGAAATTAAAAGAAGCAAGACATAAATAAGAAAGGTTATGGGAATAGCATGCTGGGATTTTCCCAAATTCTATTGTGAATCACACACAATGGTGTGACTGTCTGTGGATGGTCACAGGGACAAAGTTAGACTGAACATTGGAGCCAGTTCAGAGGACTGGAACCTTGAACCAAGCGACAAAGAGAAACAATCCCAGAAACACACACACACGCACACACACACACACACACACACAAAAAGAATACTTATAAAAATCACACAATGCACATAAGATCGTCTACATACAGGGCAGGACCGGACACGGGTCTGACAGCACAGGGAATTTGGTTTCCATCAACAGGATGTGATTCAAGATCCTCTCATAACTGTACATATTTGGAGGTGGCACAGATGAGCCAGTGTTACAGCAGGAGCATTTTGAGCTTCACTGCCAACAATAACCCAACCCAATCGATCCCACATGTATAGCAATTCCTCTTCAAAGTGTCCTGAATACACCATATATATATATATATATATATATATATATATATATATATATATATATATACAACCATGATGAAATGGCAAAGCGAAAGAGTTCCCAGCAGAGAACACCAAAAATTCAAAGCATACTACCCGCATCTTACACTATCAGCTGAAGTCTGCATTAAAGTCACCATGCTCACAGCCAAGAATGAAACCACCACAGAGACCTGCGTCATTTTAAACCATTTACCACCGGAGAGCTCGTCATGATGGCACGAAAAATTGTAAATGCAAGGGAACAAGTTGGTGTAGCAACTGTGACGAAGAGGATGCAGACATCATCAGAAAGCTGAATGGACTCAGAGGCTGCAGAGTTTGACAGGGAGCACATGCAGAAAGAAAAGAATCGAGGACTCACTCACAACCCCTGAATCTGCCAAATGATATGGATATGAAATATCTAAATCTTAAAACCAAGGTGAACCGATATATAGCTTGGGTGTGATTTTCTTGACGATGTTTCACATCTCACCAGAAAAGCTTCTTCAGCTCTACGCTGACTGGTGGGAGTCACAGGCAGTTAACCTCTAATGGACATGGAAATAACTGCAAAGTGAGACAAAATTGCAAGGAAGGACAAAGGAGTGCTGCAGGTATTCGTGGGAACAATGCCTAACTTGTCTACTCTTGTGCAGTGAAGGTCAGGGTCCACTTTGGATGCATTTTGTATTTGAACCATAAAGGACACAATAAACCACTGAATTACAGAATATAGTTAAAGCCCTCTTAGTGCTATTGTAATTTTATATATAGATTTGAAAATAAAACACTGTATTGCTTCTGAGAGCTTTTATTCTGTATCTGACTGATCTTTTTTACATGAAAAATAACTTTTGTCCCGAAACCATTCAATACAATTTGATAAAACTATAAAAACCTCAAATTGTGCATTAGCAAAATTGCTAAACAAATTAGCAGATATATTTTAGGTGAAAGGGTAGGAATCAGGAGATGAGAGAATAGAACTAAAGGGGAAAAGGGCAAGGATTAAGAATAAACTATAAAACAATGACATAAAAAAAAAAATAGAAAATGTCATGTTCTCTTCTGTCTCCATGCTGCCATGCTAGCCCAAGAGCTACATGGCAGAAACAAAAAGCCAAGGCTCAATTCCCATAAATAGAATCGTGACAGCAAGAATAAATTAATCAGACCCAATTACGGTATGTGGTTTCAGACTCGGAATCGGACATTACCTCCCGATCAGGACTCGGATATATATTTATTAGGGCTGTCATTGTTACTGTGTTTCCGCAGATAAATCCGGCATAGTGCTGCCCAGGATGACTCTATGTTGTAGTGTAGGGGTGTGGTTGTTGCTTTGGGTGCGAGAGGTCCTGGGTTCGAGACTGGGATGAGCTGTTTCTTTGTGAAATGTAACAGTTTGAACGGATGTATTTAGATTCTGCAAGAAAGCCATGGTATACAAACATTTAGAGTTTCTCGAATTTTGTAGAAGTAATAATGCAAATATTTAACATGTGGAGCTCTCCAAGGATGATAGATCTGCAGTTAGTTTATGGCTCCAAATTGTGTTATACTGCACAAAAGGCAGGCATAATGGGAGTCGAGCACCTTGCATGCCGTAACCAGGTGAATATGAAGCACTGTAAAGCTCTTTGAGTGCCACTCAGGTAGAAAAGCGCTATATAAATGCAGACCATTTGTCTGGCATATAGCCCAGCTAATTACAAGCAAATGCCCTCCTTGCTGTATTTCCATGTTTAACTACATGGCAACGTTTCTCTCACAGATATAGGCTCCAGTATATTTGCTTTCTTGCTCCTGCTCTATAGGGGGCACGTTGTTTGTAGTGATGCTACAACCCTTCATGAAAATGTACCCTAAAGTTAGAAGTTATAGAACAAATTACCAGCACAGTGATTAGTTATGAGTTGCTCTACTGCACTAAAGTAAAATTAAGTTACCATCCAATTTTATTTTTCATCACTCTGCAAAACGGCATTCCTAATTAAATGACTAACTGTAAATGAGCACACACAGTGGTGCCTAAAGTAGAGGAAAAGCTAGATGAAAGTTATTCATGATAATTTAATGCTATAATAACGGCTGTGTCACACCGCCCACCATAACCATTGGCTTCTATACAGTACTCTCTGTCTAAGGCTGTTTGTAAAAGTGTGTGTATGTGGCAACAAGCACAGCGCCCTGTTGATTTAGTTTCCCTCTCCTTAGGGAGAAAGTCTGTTGTTGTCTTCCAAAATACACACACGAACACACACCCACCGACTGAAGCACACAATGCACTCACTTGGAAAGTTGTGGTGCGGCTTTTGTTGCTTGATAATTGTTTTTAGGCAAACATAATTTTGCTAGCGGAGACAGCTAACCCATAACCATGAATCAATGAAATGGTAATGGAGCCATAGGGAGAAAAAAAACACACACACTCACATACACACATGCACGCACTCAGTATATTGTGGTAACACTGCATGAGGAGCTTGATCTCCCCGTTCTCTGGGTGCCTTTGTGTCCTTTTTTTTTTTTAATCTCACTTTCCATTGCTTTTACTTTTTATAGGCGTACCGTAAATCCTACACAAAAAGAAAAACGTCTTACGGAGAAACAAACAAACCAATAAAAAAGGCGAAATTGAATTAGTTCGCCATCAGCTCACCTCCATAACCATTACTTCTCCCACTGCCCTTCCCATAGAGAGCCATTCAGGTAAATAATTGCTTTTTCTTTAATTAATAAATGCATCATCCTTAATGAGAGGGGGCTTGTTATGTGCTGTGGCAACTTCCACTGGGTTTTTCTCTTTCTATATTTTTATATATATATATCTTTTAAACTTAATTTCCACCTCTGAAGTATGCTAATTGCTCTCACTTCCCTCTTTATAAACAACAACAAAGTTTTCTTATTTGCAGGGGGCAAGAACAGTGTAATGTGAGCCGATCGATGGCCGGTGAGAGGAGATTGCCCCTGGCTGGTCACAAACCAAACGACTTTAAGATCTGAATTAAAGAGAGGAGGTAGGACTTTGGATCAGCACACTGTGTGGATACAACGGCAAAAGTGGTACAACACAAATAATTCAATGTATACTTTTTAAAAATGTATATCAAACAAGTGCTACAACTTTTTTTAAGTATTAATTTATCGCCGAATATTTTAACTTGCTCGGTCTAAAGTTAATTAAAAGAATTTCAGTTTGTCATGCCCCAGTCGCATGCAGTTAGGTAGTTTTATTTTATCTGTTGGCCGCATGATAATGATGTTTGACAGCTTCTGGCTACACAGAAGTGAATCATCAGGCCCTGTTCATATGAGCTGACTGGGAGAGTACATGTTGCAGTGGCTGATCTGTCACAGTGGATTAATTTTAGCTCAGTGATGAAGAACCACATTTTGTTTCTATGTTTTGCTTTTCTATTTTTTTTAAGCAAACCACAGAAGCTTAAATGTCACTGTGACACTCCTCTGGTTTGTTTACCCCCATTCTATGTGATCTGTTTCTGTAATCAGAATCATCAAAGTTAGTTGGAGACACTACTGCAATAAATCCCAGTGTGTTTGGACATCCATGGCTTTTAATGCATTGCTCCCATCCAGACATAGACCACCACCATTGAGTGTAAAAATAAATGAGGTATTTCTTTGCCTAACCCTAAATTACAGCAGTCATTGTGACAAAGGAGTCGTGTGAAATCCAGAATACAACCTAACAGCTGAAGTGAAAACAATCGCTTTGTCAGAATCAAATATGTAAAAGTACACATTTACATGTCCTTGCACTTCATTAGCAACAGTTGCAAACACTGTCACTGGAAGGTGACACCTGGAACTAATGTGGGAGGTGATTTCTCGTTAGCGCATTAATAATTTAACATTATTACAGCACTGCCAGACGTGTTTTTTTGAGCGTGACTCAGCCAGTCTGAGATCAAGAAAATAAATGTGCTTATAATTCTTTGATTTCACAAGAAAAAAAGAAAAAAAACATCAGCACCTGCAGGATGACAAGTGAGTTAAACCGAGACTCATCTCCTCTGTGTCTCATCCTCAGTGAAAAGTGGATCATATCAGCCCTATCAGTTCAATGCCTACAGGAGCCATTCACGTCAAAGAGCACCTCGCCACTGACAGCTAAAGGGCCTTGATCACTCGACTGATGCAATAAAAGCAGTGATCACACTGATAGCTGGAAGGGAATAAGAAGCTTCACAATACTGTGAATACTGTGTGGGCCAGTACTCACAGCTGGCATACAAAGACAGGCTAATAATTATGAGGCCATTTGACTGACCTGTATGTCATTCCCTGTGTGTTTGCGTGTACTGTACTGTGCCCTGCTTACCCTGTGTGGGTCGTTCTCATGCCCTCTGCGTCGCGGGTCCAGTTCTTCGTATGGTGGCACCATCCCTTCTCTTCTCGCTTGCTGGTATTCTCGTCTTAGCTGCTGGATCCTGTCCATGCTGCTTCACACACACACACACATACAAACACAGGAGGAGGCAAAAACAGAAAACATTTAGTTCAAAAACAGACACGTCATAAATGGCGAATGAATCCATAAACTGAAAAAAACAAACACCAACAGACTTTGGGTTTCTGCATCTGAGAAAGCATGTGTTGGTTCTGACCATCTGAATCCTGCCATCATCAATATGTAACGTAAAACATAACTGTCCTGATGATGAACCAGTCGACACAAGCCATCTGTTCATTCAAATTTTCCTGACAACAGAAGTTTGACTGCAGAGATAAAGACTAGACAGAGCCACCTGTTTTAAGTATGTGTGTGTGTGTGTGAGCACGCCAAAGACCACACTCTTGATCATTCTGACTGCCTACATCTAATATCTGTTTTTCCATCTTTTTCTTTTTCTCTTGCAACAGGCAAGTAAACAAAAACATCAATCATTCTATGAATATTCTCTCTCTCTCTGTCAACACAGGAAATATTAACACTGAACTCTGTTGCAGCCTGTGAGTCACGCACATATACACAAATCCACTCGCACACATATAATGGAAATGTAGAAAGTCATATTGTAGACGTACTGTATGCACCCATATGTGCCATTAGAACTGCAGTTTGCAATTTCGTGAGCTGAGTTGGTGCAAGGAGAAAAAAACACTGATGCAAAATCAGGTCATTTATAAAGCAGCACGCTCATATTTACTTCCCTGAACACAATTATGCTGCCTATGCCTTCCAAGTAGTGCAAGAAAATGCTTGGGATGTCTTTGATGGAAGAGCGAAATACTAACAACCAATATTATAAAAACACACACCTAAAGCCGTGTGTGCTACATATAAACTGTCGCACAGGATTATTCCTAATTAAAGAGTACCTATAATACAGACATTTAATTTAGCCTCTGCCTGAAACTGGTCATATCACTATCGTGCTGTGCACCTGATGGACTCGTTTCCATGTTGCCCTAGGGACATATTAATTAGATGTCCATTTAATTTTATGGGAAAATTTCATGGTCTTGTTGTTGGTTGTCACTCTGCCTAAGTGACATGCTTTATTTCTCTGATGTTGCATGGCTATACAAATTTATTCAAAAGCAGTTTATTCTACGTATGTCGGTACTACCCCTGAAACTTCTGATGTATGTGTGTGTGTGTCAGATTCATGGCCATGCAACATGAAAAAGATCAATTGTTTGCTGATCTGTGAGCTTACATTTTCTGTTACTGCTGACACTGATGACCGTAGTTAACCAAATATCCAGCAGACCTGGCTGTTACTGGTCTTTATTTGTCCTGAACAGATGCTCAGAGTTAGCATCTCAAGGCTAATACTACATAACATGATAGATTCATATCCAAACAGGCTGAAGCTAAAATTTATAGTTCGGCCATGTTTACTACGACTATCCTAAATTCTATATTATATTACATATGTATGTGACAGACAGTAAGGACAAGCGTAATAAGTCCTCTTTAAACACAGGTTGTGTGTGAGTGTATTCAGCCAGGTTATCCCCTCAGACTGGCTGCGCAGTGAGTCAGTGTCATCTCATACAGCCAACAAAAAACAGATTAACTAAGGGGAAACAAAACATACGCCCATATATGTCTGGCAACTGAGATGCAGAAAGGAATTCCACAGTGATGATGGTGGAGTGGGGAAAAACAGAATTACAACACAGCACATACCAGAAGCATGCACCTAAAGCTATACTAGCATCAGTAATACAAAAAAAAAAAAAAACTGAAACTTTTTACTGGAGGCCGTGAAAGAAACTGCATCCATGTACAAGGAACAAAATGATGATGAGCAATCCAGCTCTGGTTCCTTCCATCTGAGTGCTTCTGCAGAAAGTTGGACCTTAATAGCATTTGCTGTATTTCTGTTTTCAGTAAAAATGCAAGTCAGCAACTGTCTGAGAGTCCACAGAGATGATGGCTGCCATCCAGGAATGTGGATCTCTACTCATCCAACATCCGGCCTGCTTGGAAACATCAGGCTGCTACCTCTTCTTCAACATGAAGAAGGAGCTCAGTCAACACAGTGACAGTAATGGTGGACACACCTCTTAAGAGGGCCTCCCCCTTTTTTTGTTTCATTTACTTATTTAGACCCTTCTGGTTGCATGTGCTCCTTAAAAAAAACTGCAGTCAATCATGTCAGACAAGCTGGCAGCTCATCACATAGACAGAAAGACAAAAATAAACATGCATTGGCAAACCAAGAATCCCATCTTCCCTTCCTCCTGCCTTCGCTCTCTGATGAAACCATTCTGATTGCATGTGCTCCTAGAAAGACTGATTGCATATAAAGTCGTAGAAAAACACATGAAAGATTCAGAAAAAGATGAACACGAAATTTCACAAAGATAGCCCCAAGTTCTAGTTCATGAATGCTCAAACAGATGAGGAAAGGGGGGAGCAATTTGCAGGGACATTTTAAGAGAGAGTAGGGATTTCTGTTCTGTGTCACCATCAAACATAAACAGGCATGGGGTTTAGATTGCTAGCTAGCTACAGCTTATGTCACTCAGATGATACACACCTCATGTAGCATCTCACCTTTATTGACATGGGCCCTGGGAGTTCAGGGTGGTAAAATGTACATTCATTTCCTGTCACACACACACAAATAAACACTCATAAATACACACACACTCACACACAAAGGGTACTTTACATGATTTATCATCACACATAAAAAGAAGAGGGAAAGCACAGGAATAAATAAATGTGATAAACAGTAGGCAACGCGCAGCCATCACCAGAACCTGAGGAGGCTATTGATTAGCTTCGGAGAAAGCAGAGTGGTATGACTTCACCCTTTAACACACATGTGATCATTATACACCAATCAGATGGAGTGTACTGGCAGCCTATAGCATAGCATTGTGCTTGTGCTGACTCTATGCCTAAAATATGTAGGGCCATACCACACACACATACACACACACACACAGGAAGATCAATCTCTTGCTCTTGTTCTGTCACACCAATAATAATTCTATAAATGTTTAAAATCAGATTCTGAAACTTGGGCTTAGCTGTTAATAATGCTGCTATCAATAATTAAGACTTCTGTTCCATTAATAATGTGAGAAACATCTTAAAATATATCAGTATCCACAGGAAAGGGAATCCATCATTGTCATTAATATCTATAAATATTTACAAGACTGGATGTAATGGATGTGGTTTCTTTTCCCTGTATTTTTTTTGGCTTGCTTTAAGTCAGTTTTGGGATCTGACATGTGATCATAGGTCATGTATATTTAAGATGAATTTTTAATGATGTAATGCAGGATCTGTCAAAGCCTGCAGTAGCACAATCCATTCAGGGGGAATACTGTAGGTTATGGTTTAAGTTCTCTGAGAGATATATTATGATATTTTATGCCTACAGAAAGTGTAAATACTGACATTATCATTACTTAAACTTAGATCTAATAGCATCATTAATAAACAATAAAACAAATGACAAAAGGAACATCTATTACCTACACTGGTGTCTTGGGGTCATACCTAACTGATGTTCTGTCCCCTCTGTAGTAGGACAGATAGTGAGATGGATAGAACAGGAAAAAAAGACAAAGAATAATGACAAACCCAGCAAATGTTTTTTAGTGCTTTCTAACGGATGACTGTGAGCTGCAAGGTTTAATAAATCTGACAGAAAATGGCCACGGGACTGCAGTGTAGTCCGCCACACAAGCAGGGACACATGCATCATACACAGGGTCCAGCCAGAGATGGACAAACACACAGGTGATTAATGGTCTCCTCTTAGGTCTGACACGGGGGAAATATGTCACTCAGATTTCTGATTTACACACATATGGGCAGGTGAGAGTGTGTGTGTGTGTGTGAGTACAAAAATGAGAATCTGTAATGAGAACCCCTACTGCAGGACAGTCTACAAACACATCTGTCATAGATGTAGACTGGTCTACTCTCAGGTCTAACACGAGACCTAAGAGTAGGAAATCTTGGTATCATCAGGGACTCAATGCCACATCAGTCAGAGAAATAAAGTCAAAACAAGATCGAGGAACACATATTCTGTTTTTAAATCCCTACACTGGCTTCAAAGTAGCCTATTACATGTATCTCTCTTTAATGTCTCCGATATGAGTGTGCCAAATGAAGCTTATGGGACCTTGAGGACAACTGGGACAACCCTGCCAGTCACCCTAAGCAAAATCGTATACACCCTATCAGGTGTGAGACAGACATATATGACAATATTTAGGTTAAAATTGTATTGAAAGATATATTAAATTAAATTCTGTTCAGCAGAAAGCGTCACAAGAGGAAAACAAAACAATACAAAAAAGATTTAAAAGAAAAAAACAAACCCTACAAATACACACCTGTACAACCAGTGACCTTCTGAGAGTAGTATTTTCTTTCATTAACACAAACACAAAGTCATGATAGCCATTTGCAAAAATCGATAACACTTGAAAGCATAAACTGCAATTGATTCAAAAGCCTAAGAGTTGGTACATACTGTATACTAAATGGTTCCTCCCCCTGTTTCAAGGAAAGTGGGATGTTTTTTTTGTCAATTAAAGCTGCTAACAAAGGTCACAGGATCTGATGACCACCTCAGTCTTTTCAGCAAATGACCATTGACTTCTAATTCAAATGAGATGGACAATATTAAAGCAGAAGCCTTTGCAGAAGTCCATTTATGAATGTTAAAAATACACAACATTTTAGGTATAATAATTTGAATGTTTCCATTAACAAATATCCTAAAAACTTGTTTTTATTCCTAAGTTGCCATCAGACAGGACACACACCACAGTCGATACACACCGAGGGAGAGCAGCAGAGAAAATATAGCTTTACTGTATATTGACTGAAGATGACAAGATGGAGTTGTAGACATTTTTTTTTCTGTCCACACATCCACAGATGGCTCTGTGTGTGTGTGTGTGTTCTCCCCGGTGTGTAGCTGTAGAGTCGAGGATCGTTATCAGCTGTGTCTTACAAGGATCAGCTAGACCACAACAATGCACACAGGTCAATGCATTAGCTGTCTCTGCCTATATCTTGTATCAAACTTTGCTGCTTGCTTGCTCTCACTCTCTTCCCCTATCTCTCACACACACACACATGGGATTACTTACAATTTGCTACATTATTTTTCCTTTCACATTTTTCTAATATACTACAGTAAATCTTCACAATTGTGCCACCGTTTCTCATACCTCCATTCATCAACTTTCTCACATCCTTCCACCCTCCCCAGTTTATCCAGGTAATCACCTCTGCTGTCATTTCCACCTGCATTTCCCCTTCCCTCCCACTCTGTCTTAATCTCTTCATCATCTGCTCATCTCCATCTCCTCTGCCCTGCCTCCCATTTTCCTCCCTCGTCTCGCCCTTCATCATCTTCTTCCTCCTAATCTCCCAAGCTTGTGCTTGGTTCTAATTAGCTGACATCTCCACTAATGAAGTTTGACAACAAAAGATCACCAACGTTGGCAGGTGGGTCACAGAGGAAAAAAAGGAGAAGAAGAAGAGGGGCAAGAAGGAGATGGTGTGTGTGTGCGAGAGAGAAAGGTTCAGTAATACTGTGTGTGTGTGTGTGTGCATTGGCGTGGGCACATGTAGGAGCTGTCAGGTTGCTTTGTTACTTTCTTCTCCTCTACAGGCTAACAGGAAGTGACACGTGTTTTTAAAATGCAGCTGACAGGATATGACACTGCTTCTTATATGGCACTGTCTGCGCATGGGGAGTAATTAGCGCTCCATCGACTGCCGTGACATCAATCAGACTAGCTGTCTGAATGCCTGCATGCGCGAGAGCGACACTCACAGTGGCAGAGGAGGCTGGCATCCTATCGTGGTGACAATCAGTGTGTGTGTGTGTGCGTGTGTGTCTGAGTGTGAGTATTGTGGAGATGGAATATTGTCTGGCATGACATTATATGGACAAGCCTACTGTGTGTGCAGACGTATACGTGTGTGTGTTGTGTGTGTGATAGACAGACAGAGAGGCTGCGCTACAGGTGGTAAACTGAGCTGGCATGAAATCATGTAGGCAGGCTGTCTGGCCAGACATTCCCCTTTGACTTTAACAGCCGCGTGTGTGTGTGTGTTGCAGGAGACCAGTTTGCCTAATGTCCTAGCCAATCACAATAGCTGCAGGTTGCTATATATTAATCTAAATATATTTTAAAGCTCAACATAGTAAAACTGGAGGGATTAATAGCAACCAGAGTCCATACTAAAACACATGAATGATAAAAGCAACCTGTCATCACCAAGCAGCAACCTCTGAGACAGGAAGCCCATGTGAAAGCAGTACAAACTGCAGTACACCCAGCAGCCTCTAGGGGCTGGCTCCAAAGGTGAGTCAATCCCCGCAGACTCCCGTGTTAAAATGGCAAACTTTACAGCAGAAATGAACATGTTCACAGCCTGGTTTAAAAAAAAATCAGTTTTTGGGACATCTGTGCTGCTGACACAAAATGTAGCACTGCAATAATAGAACTGAAGTAAACAGGCTACCCCCACTATCCAACACCTGATCTAGCTACTAAATACATATTGTAATATTGGATTGGTGCAAGGAGATCTAGTACTTTTAGCATACAACATCTTAGATCTGACACAGTAACACTTATTTTTCTGGCATCCTAAATAGTTAAGAAGTACAGAATATGGATCACAGCCTAAGACTTTTGTAAACAGTGACCCCAAATTAAAGAAAGACAATATTGACAACCACTCATTCCACCACTCAGAATTATTTTGTAGGCAGTGCAGTTGTGGTGGTGTTTACAGTAAGTTGTGTTTTGTATAATGATACTACTGCACAGGAAATAAGCTATTATTTGACATTATTGAAATTTCTTGCATACAGCAGAACTATCAACCACACATGAGTATAAATTTGCGACACTAGGAAAAGGTTAAAAACAGATGCACAGGCTTTTAAAATAAAAATATAGTGAATGTCAACTGGAAATACTTAGTCACAACAAGCATCTATGCGCAGAAAAAAATAACATGAATCGCGTGCAGAGCTATTCTTCGGTCTATTGTGTTGAAAGTTTTAGTGTGTTCATCTGTGCGCGTCCTTATAAGAGGCTGAGTGTATGTGCCCATGTGTCCTTTTGCCGTGTACGTGCTGTACTGCGGGCGGATGTCCTTTGCATGGAATTTATTTTTCATTGAGAACTACTTGTGTAAATACGAGAGGCGGAAATCATAAATGAGAGGAAGAGTGCAACAGGGGGAAGAGAGAGACCTAGAAAAGGGTCTATTGAAAGAAAGAGAGCGGAGGGGGAGGAAGGGATGGAGCACACGAGTGCCTCTTGAGAGCTTTTCCTTATTAGCCAGGCTGAATCACACACTTTTGAGTCCGGAAAACACACACACACACTCTGGCCCTTTTCTCTTGTCTGCTCCCCATCAACCCCGAAAACCCTCTTCTCATTCCTCTCTTTCCAGCATCTCAGTTGAGTTTATTCTTTGCTTGTTGTTCTTCTTTCCCATCTACTTTTCTAAATCTAATGTGCACCTTTAGCCTCAGACACCCACTGACCCCCTCCTCCTTGTTCTCCTCGCATGTCCTCGCTGCGTCCAACTTGTCCCCATCTCATCTGAATTATCCCAAAACATCTACTTAGCCTCTCCCCCCCCGAATCCCTAGCTGCCTCCTCTTTTCCCCTTTCTTCTCAATAGTTGATCCACTTTTCTCATTCTCACAATTATTTTGGGTCCACTCATGTCTCCTCTCAGCCTACAAAATCTGGACCACCAAGTGTCTTGTCTAAATCGCCCTCATTTTGTAAATGTTGCAGCTCTCCATGTGCACTGACCCTCAGCTATGTGTCCAAATCCTTCCTCCTTTCTGTTCAGTTCAGTTGTCAGTTGTTCCTTCTTTTCCTGTCTTACCATTCCTTCCTGCTAATTTGTTCCTTTTCATTCCAAACAGTCATTCAACCCTTTCTTCCCCATATCCCCTTCCACATTTTTTCTTTCTTTGTTTCTTTGTTCCTAACCCCACTTAACCTTCCATTTACCTCCTTTTGGTCCCCAAAACACTTAAAGCGTCTCCCTCGTATCCGCTATGGTACTTGAATCCACTTGTGTTAATCTGAGTTTGTGCTGCAAATTCTATAGTTTGCATAACAATGTAAATTATTTCATGCATAAATAAAGTATCCATACCTTACTGACTTTCTTTGAATGGACTATGGGAGTGTGTGTAGAACCACCATTCATTTCAAGTTGAAACTAGTCAGATACATTTTGTTTTTACATTATGCAAGCACTTAAGGGTATTTGCTATTTTCATTAACAAACAACCAAAGCTGTTGTTTTTGGTGGATAGTCAATAATAGATCTGCAAATAAAGAGTGTCAACTTTAGATATAATTCTTCTTTCCAAATCAGCCTATAGGTTACTGCGCCTGGTGCAACCATTTTCACTGCAAAGCCACCCCATAAGCAAATCTAATATATGACATTGTGCATTTACCTTTTGTCTTATTGCTAATTATTGTTAGTGATATGTTGTTATAGCATACTTACCTTCTATGGATATATGAAGGAGTTTATTATTAATTTGGATTGGCACATAATGATTGATTTTGTATATATGTGACCAAAAAAAGCATGTTTAAATCTTAGTAGGGTTTGTATACAGTTTAATATATATGTTTTCACTTTATATGCATATATATGAATCTTTAATATGTGCATTTGAGTATGAAACACACCCCACCCTGCAGGCTCTCATTACCTACAAGGGATGATTAATGTAAAAAACAGCACTCTTAAACCTGGCCCTCCACAGACAGTGTGAGTGTGTGGAAGACAGTGAATATGTCTTACTGTGTAAAAGGAGCCCTGTGTGTGTGACACTCAATGAGCTGAGAAAATTTCTGATTAATTAACATGAAGGAAAGGAAAGTCTCTCCAGTGACCAGCCAGGCAGATCTAAAAGCTCATCCTCCCCGTTTCCTGTATCAGCTCCTATGTTTCACTGCTCCAGCTTTGAATACATATATCAGGAGTGTTCTGTCAGTGATGGATTTGCCTTTATGTACTGTGGCATAGTAGCTACAGTAGAATTAACTGTGTTTAACCTTGTGTCCTAGCATCTCTCAGAAAATCTAGAGGACAGTTTTATGAAAGAAAATACAAAATATAGTAGTTTAAATCTACATTACAGGTGTTTTCTACTCCCACCACTGGCTGCCTGTCCAGTTTTGTTCGAGTTTTCATAGTTTAAATGTGGTATAGAACTCATACATCATCAGACACCAGCTATAGAACAACTAGATCAGTTCACCAGTTGCTCTTAGATGTCTTCAGAGCAAGGTATAAAAGCCAAGCCTTTGAGTGGCTGCCCCATAGCTACAGAAGTATATACCTGAGCAGCACCAATCCTCAACATATTTCAAAACCTTACTAAAAATGCATCTCATTGCCCTTTAATTTGAGTGAGACTTCCTTTACAGTTTACATGTTGTTTAGGCCAATAGAATATATCATACTTTGACAACACGTGGTCAACTGCAATTGTGCTATATAAATAAATAGGACATAAATTCAATGTGTTGCATTCAATGTGTGCCTTAGATTTTACCCTGTAGCCTTCCTTCTTATTGCACTACATTATATTGTATGGTTGCACATATCCCGTCCCTATTTGGTTGCAGTAGATCTTAATGAAAAGCATCACTGTATTGCACTGTAATTCAAGGACCCGTGCTTGGACTCCCTTATGTTCCTTTCTTATTTCTTGCTGTTATTTCGCTGCACTTATCTCTTACTCATGTACTACAGTGCCCCCCCCCTCTCTCTCTCTCTCTCAAGCTCACTCCACTCTGGTCTCTCAAGGCTGATTGTTTTCTAATTGGTGTAGTGCCAGAGGTCGTGGTTGTTATGGTAACCTGTAAGGGGCACTTGGAAGGGGTGGGTAGTGGTGGTTGGGCAAGGGTGGGAGGGGGCGACCCACTCAAGAAAACCGAGGGCAGCTCTCATCCAAGGCCTAGGTGGTCACTTCAGAAAATGGACTGTGTGTGTGTGTGTGTGTGTGTGTCCTGTTGTTCATCTGACTGGCCCTCACAACTTCAAAGAGCTGTTTGAAGGCCAAGACTTGGTTTTAAAGTAATGGTTGAATTATTTTAATGCTAGCGCCTCACAGAACTTTGGATTGGGCTTTAGGTGGGATGTGAAGGTAGAAAATCCCTCACTGTATGTCAGGGTCAGTCCTTGTTGGCTTATTACACCATGGGAAAAGTCCAGAGAGAGTACAACACAAAGGGAACGAGCTCCGAGCTGAGTGGAGAGAGAGAGAGAGAGAGAGAGAGAGAGAGAGAGAGAGAGAGAGAGAGAGAGAGAGAGAGAAAAATCGCCTTATCTTTGCATGCATGTGTGTGCGTTTTTGTTGTGGGTTTGCTAAATTAGTCTGCAATAAACTTTGCCATGCATAAGAATTGTGCCGCTATGCCCTTTGGAATTAAAGGTGAACTGAGATGCAGGCAGCGTGATATAACACAATGCCGTTTGGTTAAGTTGCTGTCCTTCCAAAACACAAATGTTCAGAGGAAATCAATAAAAACACAAACATTATGATGCTGATACACTACAAAGCCAGACATATCAACCTTTGCTGTTTACTATCACTGTCTGTGAACAAATAAAAAGGCCAAACTTGTCTACTGGCAATAGGCAAGAAGTACCGAAATTTACGGACTATATACTTTTTTCATCCTTTGGCTGGGTATGCGACTTATACTCAGGTGCGACTTATTACAAATATAATGTTAGCTGTTCTGTCCCTCTCCTGACGGTTCTCTTCCACCTCCAGCTTGTCCACACTTTGCATTCCGGGCATAGGTGACACGCACGTTCATGGAACGCTTGCTTGCAGCTGAGCCGATAGGCCACAGGTCGCAATTTTAGACAGCTATATGAGCGCACAGTAGTCTGCCTTTTATTCATTTACAGGATGTTTATAGGATTTTCTGTGCGGTGAAGCTGATCATTTCTCCGCGTGAGAACTTGTTGAAATGCGCGTGTCTCACTCAATGCCCTACAGCCCTACCACTTAAGTTAGGAGGAATTCAAGAGGCAACGTTACGCTAAAAAACGTAGTGATTTACGCTGGCCTGCTGGTGCGACTTATCTATGGTTTTTTCTTCTTCATTACGCATTTTTTGACTGGTGCGACCTATAGTCTGGAAAATACAGTAAAAGGCCTTTTTTGATTGGTTTAACCCTATAAACCACTCCCTCTGGATATTTTCTCTTTTTCAGACCATTCGTTGTAAACTCTAGAGATGATGCACATTGTGCTCTTTCTTGCACATATTGTATGACAGTAACACCTGCAGACATGAAAAAGCACAGGCTGCATTTATTAGGCCTCAGACCCAGTCACGGAGTGGTTTCACAGAGCCTCAAATTAGTGGAGGCAAGCCAGCAGTTACAGAGGAAATTACATGGAAGAGTAATGCCAGCGAAAAATAGCATACTGGTGATACGGTATCTGTGTATTAGTGGCAGCTGATGAACAGGCAGCAGTCTATCTGCATCTACTATTCAGTCTGCACACACAACTACATTTTTGAGATGTATGCTGCTGGTATTTCCGTTACCACAATATCCTGTGTGTGTGTCTGTGTGTGTGTGTGTGTGTAAATAGTTGTGCTTCACTGCTTTGCTAAGGTGCTGATAGAATGGAGTCCTTAGCGATTTTGTTTATCTCCCACATGCATACAGTGGCTCTGGCCTCCCTTGATGCACAATAACTTGAGCGCACACACACACACACACACATACACACCGCTGACACACTACCTTCTTTTTTTGGAACCATCGATTACTGTCAGCCAATACTGGCCTTGCTTCTGTCTGCATCATCAGGTTTCAGGAAGTGATGATAAATGAATAGCACTATCTGTGAGGACGGCTGGCTGTGGATATAGGTTTCCAAAAATCAAGACATTTTAAGACTTGTGAAACAGAGAGGTGGGAAACCACATATTTAACTATAAACTAAATTAACAGTGTCAACAACTAAATTTAGGGGAATGTTGGGGATCTATGTGACCATTTTATTTCTGTTTATAATCACAAATTTGTTAGTTTGTAATTCCCACAGAATCTGACATTGTCTCTTGAATTGCTTAAGCTGGATCCAAATCCTTAAGCAAAACTATTTTTAACAATTTACTTCATCTAAGAGAGCTAGAAGGTGAGGTTGTGATGTTGCACAACGAAGCACTTCCGTGCATGGAAAAAACACAGGACAAGAAAGATAGTGTCACAAATCACCCCTAAGAAGCACAGAGCTGTCTATCAAACCAGATACAAAACAATAAGGTAGATGTGTGTGTGGATATATCTTTACTGGCAGGTATATTCAGAGGTAAGTGAGCTGTGACTGACATAACAAAGGTAAGGAGTTAGTGATTGTGAGGCTGAGCAGAACACACTGCGCCCAGCAAGGGTGTTTTTTTCCACACACATACACACATACACACACACTATATGTATGTCAGCGGGCACTTCAGTACACACTTATACCAAAGCTTAAAGCTAGCACAAACAATTCAATCTTTCCTTTTTGTCTGTCTCCTTCTCTTTGTTCTGAAACATGCACACAGGCAGACACACACTGGCCTGTGGCAGGTAAACATGATTTAGACGGGAGAAGGGTAAAGAGAGGGAAAATATGAAACGTCAGCAAGATGCTGTAACACAGGAGAGGAAGAGGAGGGGAGAGGGGCAGGAAAAAGGAGGGCTGAGGGTGAGTGTGTCAGACATGATTTTGGTATCAGCAATCCGCTTCTGACAGGGGTGACTATATTATACCATGACATTCACTGAAAAACACTGACAGTGTCGCCGTGTCTTACCTGTCATTAGCCGGAGCAGCGGCAGGAGGAGATGTGGTTCCAGCTCCTCTTGGTTTGTTGACTTTGGCGTACAGCCTATCAAGGGGGTCATCATCTGGGATGACTGCAGGTTCATTAGCATGATTTCCATGCACCGGAAAGCCAGAGGGGCCTTGAGGGGAAGGTGTGCGGGCATGAATGGTACTGTAGGGAGGCGATTGAGACAGAGGCTGTGGCGCTGAACCAGCGTCTCGGTCTCTGAATGACTGAATACGGGCATAGTTGGGATCTGCGTCGTCATCCTCGAAATCCGGATAAGCCGACCCGCCACCGCCACCTGGCTGGACTTTGGACCGCTGCTCTCGAAGCTCAGGATGCCCTGCCTCAATCCTGCAAGAGAAACAGAGGATTAATTAAGTCATGTCAAATATACCGAAGCAGGACATTTTTTAATGAGTTGGCTGCAGAGACACATCTTTAAACAAAACACCTAGAAGCACATCCTGGGCATCAAGCTCAGGAATGACAGGCAAGTAGTGAAGAGGCATAGAGACAATAGAGAGAGATTGGCACGGATAGCAAGCACTATATAAAAAAAAGAAACGAATGGCAAGTGGTTTCAATGTGTTCCATGAAAAGGATAAGTGAACAATCATCTGTGATCAAGCAAGAAAACAAAAGAGGTTTACAGAGTTTCTCTCAGTGACAAAGATGTCTTCATGCATACAGTATTTTAGGTGTTATCTCATCTCCAAACATCTCCCCACCTCTCTCTTTCTTCTTTCATCCTCTCAAGCTCAAGGTCACTCAGAATGTCGGACTTCTGGCGTTGCAGAGTGGCCTTTGCTTCCTTCTTCTCCTCTTTTTTCTTTCCAAATCTAGACAGAGAACCGGTACATCATTAGAAACACAGAAAACACAGCTTTCCATGGGGGTTTTAACAGCGTTCCACATGATGAAATATTATAGATGTAGATGAAGAACAAACATCACATTAACACCACTGCCGCAGCAAACACACATACACTGAGCTGTGCACACTGTGTTATTCAGTGAGAGCTTCTGGCACATTCAGTTCACTGAGCACCAAAAGGAGAGGACTGTAAGTCCCTCAGAAGTTGTTTTTTTTTTACACTTTTTTACCATACAACATTAAAATATGTCTAAATGGTAAAAGAATAAAGAAAAGTTTATAAATAGCTCCTAAATAGGCAGACAAATACAAAGTGGCAATATAATGTAAGTGGTTCTTAACTGTCTTGTATATCCAAACAGTGAATGTCAATGTAAGGAATGTTGGAATACATAAGTATATGGGTAATCCAATTACAGCTATTGCTCAATAAGAATGCACTCTATGCAGCCTAATCTAAATTAAAAGATGGCATAAACACAATAGTCTTTAAGTGGCCACATATCAATACTCAAACCACACCAGTCAATACTGTCTGTGTGTGTGGTCAGCATCAACAGCATACTCAGCACTACTGGACACTCATTACCTGGAGGAGACCCACACATAGTGTACATACAGTACACCTGATGCCGAGGTTTAAATGTGGAATGACAGCTTTAGGCTGACATTTGCTGGTCGCTGTGGGAAATGTTAGATCCTGGATGTCAATGGCACGACAGTCAATATTACAATGTTCCTTAATGTAAACCATACGTGCATGACATAGCTCATAGTATATTGTGGATATGTAACAGAAGCACCAAGACACAGGGACAGAATCTGACAGATATTCACGCATCTAGTCCCTGGATAAAAACACCATAAGCCTTTATACAGCCTGCTCAAAAAATGACCCACAGATGCTCATTAAACTTTACACCCCAACAGCCAGGCAGTGAGAAGGACATGGTGAATTGAGCCCATCAAACCTGCTAAATAGTTAATATCTCCAACATGCAAACTGTGACCTTATAACAGACCTCATGTTTTATTTATCCATTGAATTTATTGATGTATTATGCTTTTGTCTATACCTATGCTGCGCACTACTGCTGATCACGGCACCTCCTAGTGTATTATTTAAAGGAACATTCATGGCTACTTTAAAGTGTGGCTGTTTTGTTGACATGTTTTAGCCTGTGCATATCTCGCCATTGATGTGAGATGTAGTGTGAGGACGGAGGTAATAGGTTTCTTTGAAATGCCTAATGTGAATGGGGGATGGTGAAGCCTATTTACCACCCATAGAGGGGGACTCGATGGCCAATGAAGGGCTACAATCATCGGTGCGCATTAACAGCATGTGTGTGTATCCGCCTCACAGGGGACAAGCCTTGCTCTAATTACTGCTACCTACAGAGGCTTACCCTTTCCTTCAACTCCCTCTCTCTCACCCTCACTTACCCCTCTTTCACCACCATTCTTTTTTACCTTTTCTGCTTTTTTTGCCTCAGTTCTCTTACTTTTCTCTCATTAGCCTGATTTTGGCCTCTATCTATACATAGCTTACCTCGCCTTCACCCCTCTGTCCTCACTGTCTGGTTTTACAGCTTCCACCTGTCTCACTAAACTTATACTTGCCTCTTTCCTCGATGTCACCACTGCCAAGAATGAGAAGACAACAATGTAAAAGTGCTACATATTAACATCTAAACTTGTTTTCGGGGTATACAAAGCATGCACACTCACTAGCCAAGCAGATGGGAGACATAGTGAAAATGGCCTTCTGAAGTTCAAAGCAGCCATATAATGGGGAAGACAGGTACGTGAAGTGACTTTGAATGCAGCATGGTTTTTAGAATGGTCTGAAAAGGCGAAAATATCCAGTGATGTCAGAGGTCAGAGGAGGATGGTTAAACCGTTTGGAGCTGATAGAAAGGCACCAGGAATCTCTAAATGCCACTCCAGTTACGGACAGCCAACTGAGGACACAGTTCACACAGACTCACCCACATTGGACAACAGAAGACTGCAAAAACACTGCCTGGTCTGATGAGTCTCCATGTCTGCTGCCACATTCGGATGATCGGCTCAGAATTTGGTGAAAACAGCATGGCAGCATGGATCCATCATGCCTTATATCAGTAGTTTAAGGCTGCTGCTGTATTAGTGTGAGGGAGATTTTCCTGGCACCCTTAGTCCCAGCTGAGCATAGTTTAAAGACCAGAGCCTACCTACCCATGTCCAGCCCTTTATGAGCACAGCGTACCATCTTCTGATGGATACTTCCAGCAGGATAAAACACCATGTCACACATAGCTCAGATCATCGACAGCATGACAATGAGTTCACTGCACTCAAATGGCCTCCACAGTCAGCAGACCTCAGTCCAATAGAGCACCTTTGGGATGCGGTGGAACAAGACATGCACACCATGGATGTGAAGCTGACAAATCTGCAGCTACTATGTGACACTATCACATCAGTATGGAGCAAATTCTCTCTCTCCAGAAAACAACAAAAAATGGATTTGTCCTTTCAAAATCAGTTTGATAGCAGTGCTTGTCCAGGTGAAACACTAAATAACACAGCGGCATTGAGGTACTGTATGCAGCGTGCTCACTGAGTGCCTAATGAGGAACACCTGTACATCAGCCTATCTGTGCAATTATCCAATCAGCCAATCATGTGGCAGCTGTGCAATGTATGAAATCAATGGCGGTGCAGGTGAGGAGCTTCACTTCATGTTAAACATCACATGTGATGTCAGTGACTTTGACTGGGGAGTAATTGGTGGTGCCAGATGGGCTGATCTGGAGTATGACTCAAATTGCAGAGTTCCTTTGGATTTTTATTTACGTCTTTAGAATGTAGTCACAGCATGATGCAGAAAACATCCACTGCATTAACCCTTCAATGGAACACAACACCTTGATGAAGAGAGAATGGCACGTCTGGTGGATGGAGTACAACACACGACAATCAGGGCTCCTGACTCCTGTCAGCTAAAATCTGAGGCTGCAGCCTGATCTGATTAATGATCTGCTGAGACATGCAGGTGGTGGAGTCACAATTAGGTATCAATAGCATGCTCCATGTACCAAACCTGCCTTGTGTTGTTAATTCAGGCTTCTGGTAGGAATCAATCAACCTTTATTGAAGTGTGTTCTCAGCAGATTTTTAGATCCCCACATATGTTCAGGTCAAATTTGACCTTTTCTGACAATTATACACCAGTAAATATGCCACAAACTTTAAATAAATAAATAAAGGTGCTACATTTTTTACAGTCTGTTCTAGGTCAAATTTGACCCATATAGAGTGAGATAGATTTTAGGTTCACAAGTGTTGTAAATGGTGGTTTTAGGGCTCCTTGCATGCAAAAGTGACACCAGCTTACTACACAGCACCGTTTAGGGTAGTACAGTGATATGAGCTTGGCCTTGATCAAGTCACACAAGAAGCCAACACAGGGGGACAGAAGAGAATGGACACACCTACTAAAAAACAGGAATACCCTGCTTCAATTGTGTGATCGTCTTCAGATAAATGACAAGCAATAACCCTAAAAAGCATACTCCCTCTCTCTTCTCTGAAACATTCATTAACGATTAACCATTGATGTACTATTGATGTCATATAAGCTCTTGATACCTTCTGTACAGATCTCTGGCTCATTTTTTTTATAGACACTTGTTTTTTTTTCAGTTCTGACTGTGAAGGCATGGAATATGAAAAGTAAATAATGGTAAAGAACACTCATCAATTGAGTATTGTTGCTGACCTAAATGTACCACCACCTAACAGCTGCCTCTGGTATAACAATTGATACTGGAAGGTTCAGTGACCTATTCTTTATTCACCAGATCTGAAACCAACAAAATACCTTTTAGATGTACAGAGATGGGACATCTGAAGCTTGAATTGGCAGCTTACAGTCCACAGAATGTATGTATTTGCAAGCCAAAAAAGGCATATTTGTCGGTGTAGTTTAGAACCATCACTACAAACATATGTCCTATGGCTACCAGACACAATATGTTTGTTACTTATTCTTGTTTTAGTCTCCCAGAAGTCTCTGTGTTTACTGCAGATTTCTCTGTAGGGGTCAGTGAGAGACACAATTGATTACAAAAAAGCACTACTTTTGCAACCATCTGTAACTATGGAAAAGCAAGAGAGCAGACAGATATAAAAAGATAATGGACACCTAACAGCTTAATTAGACCTTTTGCTCTCCGTCTCCTCCTGTACTGTTTTTTTTTTAAACAATGTTATTAGTGGACTATCCTGGGAAGCAGCACACATACATCCACTCCCACACATACCCACAGTGACACAGATTCAGTTATGATGTAAAACATCATTACAAAAACAAAGGAAGCAGAAAAAAAGCCAAAGTCAAAACAGGACAAAACCTCGATCATCGGATTCCAAATGCACACTTTGTTAGAGAAGATAACTAGCCAAACATAAATAACTTGTTGATAAATCAAACAGCACATGCACACATACACATGGCCTCATTGTCCGCGAACACATTTTGAAATTTACAAGTTACGACATTATCACTTGAGAATCATTTCACAAGGAATATCAGCGTAAGATTAGCAGCTGATTAGCAGCCAGTTAGGATGAATACATTACCTCTTGTTGTGTCATTAGTGGGAACAGAACGCTGACTCGTGAATATTCATGAGCTAACACCACAATCTGTATGGAAAGTGTATGGCTACTCATTAGCATGTGAGAAAGACTTAATTAGAAATATATACCCAGGTTTCTTAAAGCTTCCATCTGTGCAGGGGAAGGTAGGACGAGGACGGATGTTTTACCAGGGGGACTTTCAGTTCTGATCATGGATTATAACAAAAGCCTGCAAGATGATTGACATTTCCTCACTCACTGTGTTTTTAAATATCAGCTTCATTAAACAGAACAATCAGCAGATACAGAAGAACAATAAGACAGACAGTCATGGCCCTAACTACCATTGGTCCAGACCTTTTTTTTCCGATGTGAATATAGTAAAAGTCATGTAATAATTACTCTGCTGCTGCAAAGATCGCCAACATCATTTCTTGTGTCCTCGTGGAATAGAGGCGTGAATGCTCTTGTTACTGCTAATACAATAATATCTTATATCTATCTTATATCTTGATATCTTAGCAGCACCACAGATGTTTTTGGCTGATGTCAACAAACTGACCTTGCAGTTAATTATTAGTCCCACTTAAGTGAGTGAGTTAGCTTTAGCCAGCCCAGCTAGCATTATCCCTCCATAAACATTAGACTGATGTAGTTAGAATGCCTCTCTTTCAGTCTTTTAAATGTTCAAATGAATGTTAAATAGCACGATCCCAACTTTTTTTTTTGCTAATGCTTATAATTATACAGAATTTTCTAGTGGAGCATTTTATGTCAGCATACTATTTACATACATCAGCTGACACTGGGTTTCCACCACTGGTAGATGAAAAGACTTTAAAGTAGTAGTAGTAGAAGTTAAACCTGAGCTTTGGCAAGACACATGATGGAGATGTGAGCGGAACAGCAGGTACGATGCTCTGTGTCTGAGACAGGAATGACAAGTTAGCATGCCTGCTGTTCCACACAAACACCATGTATATGACACCATACATTATTATTTCATACTTACAGTCTTACTACTATGCACATTTTAGTAACAATATAATCAGTCAAATTCAACTCTCCTATAAATGTAGTTATTTTAAGATAATTTTATCTTTGGCAGGAGAGAAGTTAGCTAGAACAGCTTGTAAATTGAGACAGAATATATGTTAAAAAAAGTACTGCACCTGCCTTTGCTGCAGATGGCAAGAAAGGTGACTGTGCCACATTAGTCTGCCAAAGACAGGTGCAACACTGTGTAGGAGGCATAAGAAACAGCACAATTCTACATGCATACATTGTCTGGTGAACTGTTCCACACTCATGCATGAGAACAAAAGCCCATTGACAAACCAGAAAAACATTGGTGCAAACATCTGTGACTCTCACTTCACCAATTCCTTCTATTCTCCTGCTCTCCTCTCACTCCCTCCCCCAGACACTCCCTCTGCTATCATTGCCAAATGGATCCCTAAGGCACTGGGTGCTTGACAAGTGTGCCACAATGACTAGCACATATGCACACACTGATGATTGGCAGGCATGACATCAGTCAGTGACACCCCAATGACTTCCTGTCATGGTGTTTGATTGGCAGAGTCCTTCCCCTGTTTCAAGCATGTTGCTCTCTAATTATGAAACAATGACATTCAATGTCTGGTCAAAAGACAGTTTGTTTTGTCTTTTCTCCTGCAAGGATGACTCGAAGTCGTCTGACGTGCACAGAGTTTGTGGTACTTTCAAGTCAGACAGACAGTGTTAAAGATCATCATCATGTTAAAGTCATGATGATTAGCCCTTCGTCGCCGGAAGAATGACTGCAGTGGGTAAAATTTTAAGGTGACTGAAAGGCCAGGCATTGTCTAGGTTGGCATGACTCATCACCACAGTAGCAAAGAAAGTGGTGGAGAAACTTGTTGCTGACAAGGGAGGGTTGTCTGGTCACATCTTTTTATGTTGACCAAGTCAACTGACTTCTGATGCCTCAACCTAAGGTAAACAAAGCTCCACAGATTGTGTCAGGGACGATGGAAGAAGGGGCACTGCAGCACCTATAATACACAGTTGTGCATTAATACAACATTAATTGTCATTTTTGTTGTATTTATTTAGAGTTCAAAAGTTGGTGATGTTGCGTAGCTATAAGCAGTAAATGTGAGTAAGGTAATACAACTTGACTATGTCTCATTATACTGTTCTTCCTCTCAGCAGCAACAGGTCTGACTGACCTCCTTGGAAGGTATGCTCCACCGGAAGAGTCACCTTTCAATCCAAGGCTAACAATCAGTTTTTTTCTCTACCGTCACCATAGTCACACCTAAAGGACACACACGGCTGCCAGACTGGTGCAAACTGCTGTTATTTGGGTAAAAGAACATACAGTCCACAGCCTAGCAAGATGGATTTTAAAAGTTGGTGAAAGTTGGTGTGTCTTTAATGACAAGTCATCCTTCTTTTCCAGAATCACTGCTAATGAGGATGTACAGTAGCAAAGTAGTAGCAAGTAGTATTTTTTAAATGTCTTTAAGATATAACGATCTAATTGATTTTTTATTTAAAAAAGGGTCAACAGCTCCGCTCCCTTGTGTGGTACAGTAAAAGTGCATGAATGCATATAAATGTAACAGAACAAAATTAACTCAAACAAAGGCAAAGCTCCACAAATCAGAATTGCCTCCTGTGAATGATAAGCAGCAGCAAAGTACGTCCATTTTCTACCATCAACCTTTTCATCCAGGCACCACAATCACACATTCAGAAAACACACTGGCATACAGTATGTACATACTCAGGCTAATAGGCCTAGCATGAAGCTGAACCATTACACAGCCCACAATAGAGCTAGTCAGTCCTAATGGGCCCCACTGTGGAGATGGGCTAATAGTCCCCACGATGGAGCACTTTAAGTCTAACAGAGGTGCTGCATTATGACCAGCTGGAGAAAGCAGAGTGAGAGACAAGAGCAAGAGGGGGGGAAATGGGACAGTATAGGGGAGAGTGTAATTATAGGTATCAATGAGAGGTAAAGAAAGGGGCTCGTGGCCCAAAGCCTCTTTCATTACAGGCAGCACTCCTTATTAAGTTGTTTTTTGCCAAGGGTAATACTTTTACATTTTTTTATTCATTTTTTTGTGATGAATAGATTATTCAACGGATAGTCAGCAAACATAAAAATACATAGAAGACAGCAACTGCAGCAGCACATGATTACAAGCCAGCAGGCAGCCATGCATTCATTATCATAGATTCTCATAAATTCACACTACTGTAAAACTGAAAATGAACAGCATGCACACGCTCTTTGCAACACACACCAACAGCCACACAAACACCATGCACTGGCGGTAACAGCAGCAGCAGCAACAGCAGCAGCGCCTGTCCCCCTCTCGGTCTGGTAGACCTTGTCCTTTCCCAGTCTCACCTAATAGATTGCCATATTTTTATTTGTACAGACATTCTCTCTCACCCTTCCTCTCTCTTTCACAGCCAGACACACACACACACACAAAACAGACACACAGATGACAGACTCGAAAACCATACTCTCATCCCGTGTGAATTCTGTGTGCAGAACATAAAGTTTAAGGGTGTGCACAGTATGTTCTCTATGTTCAGATTTATTAGAAAAATCTGAAAATCTTAAAAAGACAAAACATACACAGTTCAGACGGAAAGAAAGGGTCGCACAACTGCAGACAATATGGAGGGTGCACACATACACGCACGCTTTTTGGAAGATTCACGGTAACCATGTGCCAAATATGACAACCGTTTGACTGTGTGACCAATCATGTTTTATCACCGCATGAATATTCATGAGTAGTGCTCGCACACGTGCACTCACACACACACACACAGATGACTGGCATCTCTGATTGGCAGGTGGTAGCGGTTCAGATGATGGAGCCAGCTGTCCCCTTTTAAAGGGCATTTTAAACAAACATTCAGAATATGACTTTAATGCCTGGGTCAACAATGAGAATTACATTTCATATTACTACACTTACATGCTCTTCATTCATATTCAAAATTTGATTTTTAGAAAATGAAGTTGAGATATGGAAAAAGGATAAGAATTGCTATGTGTGTGTGTTTTTGACCTGGTGCACAGATAGAAAAATAATGTAGCAAGTTGGTAAAGAGCATCAAACCTGTGAACCACAGATAAACATGAACATTTTACTACTGAAAAACCAGAGACCTTGGAGTAAGACAGACTGTGCCATACTGCCTCTCCTCCAGACCATTAGGCCAATCAAAGGTGCCCTTAGATGAATATGACAAATCAGCAGCTCGGTCTAGATTGAACTGTACTGAATAGCACCAATTTGCCTTCTCAGTCTACCACCATTACATGCAATCAAATGCAGATAGAGAGCAGGAGCTGGAGGGAGCTGACGGAGAGAGGAAAAAAAAATTGGAATGATGCAAAGATTAGGGGGGTGTGGATGAAGAGGGCAGGGGGTAGATGTTACAGAAATATGGCTAGAAAGAGGAAAAAGAGGTCGGGATTATCACTGAGCTCTAATCAAGACCCTCTTATGGTGATGAGCCGTGAGGTGTAGAGGAAAGGGTCTAAAAAAATCCTAGGGTGTATTATATGGTTTCTTAAAGCACTCATGGCAAGATGTGATGGTGGAACTGGTGGTTTAGATGAAAGGGTGGATGGAGGGGATAGGTGTGTGAAGGGGAAGGCTCAGGCAAGATTAAACTGGAGATGTTCTCTGTGCCGTGTAGCCTATCCACACCATAATCAAGCAGAGTGGCAGAGATGGATGAACAGAGAAAAAAGGTAGCGGTTGAAATGTGGAGCACTCCAAACACTGCTAAGATGGTAAGACAAAAGTGAAGGAGGTGAAAAAGATATCTTCATTTGTGCCATGAAGGCAGTGTGTAAATTAAAGAAGGAGTAATGGACTTTTTAGAGGGCGATACAAATAACAACACAAAGGGCCGACACCTCGGGGGTGAGAGAGCAGTTAAGCCCTGTTCACATTGGAGAAAGTCAATCCAGCTAAAGGAGGATTGGAGAGCCTTTAAGCTGGATGCGTTCAGACCTATTTTCAAATCTGGCACACGCATGTGCACACTCAATCCGCCTTGTTTGCTGTCCTCCAAACAGCTTGGTGGCACCTCGTAACATACAGAGTATGAGTTTTTTTTGTCCAGTGTCGCTCGTTCCTTAGTTTTTTTCCGGTTTAAAAACTTTATTCCTTTGTAGCCACGTTGAAAATAAACTCAGGGCAAAGCTGTCATAGTTCGAGGATTGTTTACATACGGCTTTTGTACGCGACCCGGACACTGTCCCCATGAACCCAAAGCATCAGGTCGCTAGCAGGATTCGCTAGCCGGATTTTCGTTCAGACCTGAGCCACATTTGAGCCAATCCGGCTAGATCCACCTCCGAGAGGTGGATTGAAATCTATCTGGATACAGCCTGAATCCCACTTTAGCCGGATTGATTTCCCCAGTGTGAACGGGGTCTTAGATAAGCATGGAGGCAAATATACACAAAAAAAAACTGAAATAGGAAAAAGAACACATTGTGCTGCACACACTGCAAACCACTGTGTAGCAATCCTCACATCTGCTCGACAGTTTATTTGACATAATTACGAACAGTCTTGAGAGCCATTTACACACTCAACTGCAAAACAAAGACAGCATTTTAACATCATAAAAAACAAATCTGAGAAGAAGAAAAAACCTAATGACTGAACACTGCAGGTATGTGAGAGAAGTGAGGAAAACAAGACGGATATAGAAGTAAAGAAAAAGGGTGGCGACTTTAAAGCACATTAAACCTGTCTAATTAAGTATAATGGTTGCATATCAGTTTAACTGTCTAATATTTCACTTTAAATAACATGTAATTTTAAGATGTAATAATTGTGATAAGGCGGGACTTTGAAATCTGGAAATGTTTTTCTGCGTGCTGCTTCACACACACTGCTTCTTTAAGCGTATTTTAAAGGGCTGCAGCTGTATTCTGGAGATCAAATTGCAAGCCAGTGTTTTTCTTAAGATCTGTATCTGTGTAACAGTCATGTGAAATCCCACTTCACTAATAGTATGGTGATAAAAAACAAAATCATATTAGATAGCAATTAAGGTAGAAAGTTCAAACTGTTCATTAAAACACTTTGCCCCATTCAGGCAGCCGGTCTACGTGGCGTTCACACCCAAAGGTTTAAGTTAAAGATAATCACATGAAACAGTATTTAGAGCACCTCTTAAGGAAATAGGGGAACTAATCTCTTGTGTGTTTAATGATAGAAAAACAAGATCTCAGTATTTATATACTGTTTGTTATTCTGTGAATGAGAATTAACTGGAGATGGAAGATGAACTAAACATTGTTTTTCTAGAAGTGTTGAAGGAAGCGGCTTAGAAATGAACATCTCACATCCTGCTTATGGTCTCTGACAGCTGCACATGCATAACAAAGACTGGGAAGCAACAGCCAACACAACACAGTCACATCTGAAATCATCACAAGTCTGGGAGCATTTCAAAATGAGAGAAAGAGAAAGAATGTCAGCAGTACGGATTCAGGCTGACCCTTGTGTATCTTTCATATACTAATCTACAGGTTTGCCTAGATGAGATAGTTAACCTGGGAACTATAGCTATTCAGCTATCCTACAACCTCCATCCCATCAGAGTAGGTTTTTTTTACAGAGACACTAAAAGCTAGTTTCTGTATACTGATATATGCTATTATAGTCACCATTACTAAAAATGCTGCTTCTAATAGGTGTGCTTTTAGAAACAGGCTTATGTTTTGATGCGTGTCATGTTGTGGCTAACAGCAATGATTGACAGCTGCCACCTCCAGAACTCACACTGAGGTCTTTGTTCCTTCTGCCTAAAGAATGTATGTTTATGGTAAAATCTTGAAAATGACACCTGTCCTGTTAGCACAATATACTTAAAGAGGCTAATCTTAGCCTACATGAGGTAGTGGTGCTGGTTGCTTTGCGTGCAGAGAGTTGCCAAGGTGTGAAAGGTAACACCGTGGCTCCCTATATTTGAGTGGGCTCCAAAATAATGGCGCCAACCATAAGCTGCGACTTGTGGTTTCAAAGCAGCTCCAACCCAAACCTCTGGCTGACGTCACATCTCCATCTTTATATATATATATATATATATATAGTAAATAGCAGAACCACAGCAGCGTGGCTCAGCACAGCTATACCCAGCTGTAGTGGAAATACATGTCATCACACTTTGGCTGGGCACACTGTGGCTAAACCAGACCAAAGCCAGCAAATGGAAAACCCCCTTTTTTTACTCACCTCAGAAGGCCGAAGCCTATTTTCTTGCTTTTCTTTTCCGTCTCCTCAGCCTCCTCTGCTTTCTTTTTCTCCTTCTCCTTGCCTTTGCCCTTGTTCTTTTCTTTCTTCTTTGTTTTTGCTTTCTTTTTCTTGTCTTTTTTGGCTTTCTCATCTGTCAGATCAGCAACTCCCTGACGGGATGAACTACTTGCAGGGGTGTCCCGGCCTGAACTTGGCTCGGAACCGTCGTCTAGAGGCAAAGAAAGAGAGAAGGAACTCAGAAGAGATGGAGGATTAGAGTGAGGGAAAGGAGAACGATGTTTTAAAGAGGAGAAGAAAGCCACTGTGGGTTGATTTCTGCCTGCTAAATTTGCTGTAGTTGTAACATTTTGAAGTAAGAAATCTGAATCATATAATAAAGAAAACATTACATAATGACAATATCAACAATACAATCAATCAACTTCGGATTGAAATAAAAGAGTGTAAAACTGTAAAAGTGTAAACTCCGATGCCTCACACTTACATTACTTCAGACTGGAGATCTGGCTCGGAATAATGATGATAAAACACACACACATTCAGGGAACTTGTCAGATGTTATAAGATAACCAAACTAAATTAGTTCCTTCAATTGAGATTTAATTTTGTGTGGATATTCACTTCCGCCTTAATTACAAAGACTTTGTGTGTGTGTGTGTTTCTCCAGATTCACTGCTTGCACTGATCCTTGTCAGCCCACAATTGTAGGTAAAACTAATCCACCAATTACACAAGAAAGGAAGTACGCATGAAACAAAACAGGAAAAAGGGACATATTAATTCATTTCAGAGAACTGTTCTTTGTCAATTAACAGCAGCTTTGAGAGCACTGAACACTTCCAAGGATGGTGACAGATGCGGCCACCGCGTGCGTGGTGTTGACATGCCCTATTAGTCCTATCCTGTGTGAGAGCAGTGATCTGAAACAGGCCGACTCATTACTCTGGTGGTGACTGATAAGAGTTTGCTGCTAATAACACAGCTGTGGACTGAATATGTGTTGATGTTTTGAGGTATGGGGGTGCTTGTTGCAAAAGCCCTTGTCTCACTTAGCTGGAGAAAGAGTAATTGAGAAACACCTTGCATGTGGAAGTAAGCAGTGCACGCATCAATCATTGTGTTAGAAAAATCCATCTGAAGCCGAGGAAGATGTATGTCAGAGATTAGATGTGAAGATTTACAGATAAATATCTCTGTCATTTTGGAAATGGGAACGCATGGAAGGAAAAGTGTGAGTGAAATACATCAATATCCTGTTAGGATGGTTGTGTCACACTAAGCACTTCTCCGGCACTGATGTCACAGCAGTTTTTTGCATTAACTGTGAAGTGAAAAGCAGCTGTTGTAGCATCAGTGATTTGCCTGCACATGGAAAGAGAAACGCACACTATGCGACCAAAAGTAAATGGACACCCTGTGCAGCTGGTCTGTAATTGGTTATGAAGGTAAAATCTTAATGTTGCTGTCTACAACATCCATTCATCGACTAATTATTAAAGCTTTAGAGCATACAGTGGGTATTTAGACGGAAGACTTTATGTGTTAGCTGCAAAGAAATTAACCGGAAAAATCAAGGCCCGCATACAGAGTGGCTGAATGTCCACATACTTTTGTCCAAATAATGTACTTCAGAACCCTCTGGGAATAAAGTGCCAAAAACTAGCCCGATGTGCGAGATGGTTTTTGTTACATAGAACTATATGGGAGGTTGCCCTATGAAACTCTTTGAAAAGGACAGGTGCTTTCACTGAATACTGTGTCAGTCACCATGTATCAGAAGGAAACCTCAATCAAGCAAATCCAGAAATGTGGAACACAACTTGAAATCTAGCAAATAGCACTTAGCATGTTGGGGGATCATTGTTGCCTCCTTGTCCGTCTCTATGCTTCACCTACTTTCCCATTTTTGTCATTACTGTCTTTACTGTTTAATGCCTTTCCTATTCTGCATTTGGTTTGAGTGTGCATAGACAACGTATTAGCACTAAAGCTAATAAAAGAAAAAAAAAATCCCAAAATATTCTGAATGCAGACCAGAAAGGAGAGAGCACCTGATCTGAATGCAACAACAGCAGAGGAAACAAGCCAACCAAAAAAAAGAGAGAGAGAGGATTGGGAAAGGGCCAAAGCTGGACCAAACATGTGTGACTGGGCCAATCTCTCCCTGTGTTTTATTGATTTTGGGTGGTCATTCTGTAAATCTTTGCAGGCCTGACCGGTCTGCAGGTGCAATAAAAGGCCGAGGGGGCTGGTTCAGGCCCAGCTCTGGTCCTGCCAAAATCAGTGATTCAGCACACCTTTGGGAGCCTTTATAAAAGGTTTGCCCATCGTCTCTCTACCATACAAATGTACTTTCTAACACAGTGAGGCTAATTCTGTAGTGTTCTTCATCTGTCTTACCATCATCATCTTCAACTGGTCCATCGTAGGACTTATCAATAGCTGCTCTGAAGCTCTCGTTGCAGCCTCTTCCCCTGACCATATTTGGGCGAGGGCGGTGGAACGGTAGGAGCTCATTTTTCCGGTTAACCTCTGACATGGCTGTCTGAAGACTCTCCAATGAGCTGGACTTCTTTAAGCCAAGGGTTGGGCCGAGTTCTGCTGGAGTTGATGGAGCTGGGGAGAGCACAAAAGGAAAGGAAAGTTAACAGTTGCAATAAAAAGACAGCACCTGGACAGCATGTGTATTGTAAAAAAAAAATGGCTAACTTGGTTATCAAATACCCCACACCCTTCTCTGATTGGTTTAGGATGCCTGGCTGAGAGCCAGAAGGACAGCGACATCGCTGAGGAAAAAACTGTGATGCAGTTAACTCTGCTGTTGTTGAGTTTATGATGGATGAGAGGTCGGCTGTACTGTTACTACTCCTTCCATCCATTATCTCAAGTACACTGTGAGAGATATTACTGAGGGAAGAAGGGATCTAGGTAAAGGGATGATGAAGAGGACATCAATGGATGAGGAGACAGGGCAGTGTTGGGAGGTATTCATAGAAGAGAAAAGATGCTGTGAAAAGAGCCAGCCCTGCACTAAGAAGACTATACCCAGCAAACAAACAGCTGTTATCCTGCTGCACAAACCCAGCCAGAGCTAAAGGCATGCTGACTGCTAGAGTTGGATGTAGTTCAGCCCCGCTGTGATTCTTCCACCACTTGGGGGGATTGCTGTTTGTAAAACAAGCGAGGGAGGGCAGGTAATGTGCTTGTCACTGTGCACCGCCTAAAACAGGGAAGACACTGATGGTGGGCAAGATGGGGAGAAAACAGGCGAGGGAGAGGGGAGGGGGCAGTGGTCGGAAGAGACAGCAAATTAAGTTTCCTCCAGGGAATATCAGCAAGGAAAACCCTGGTGGCAAAGAGGAGGACAGAGAAAAATGAGAAGGGAAAGAGGGGATGGCTGGGCTTGATGCCAGCACAAAATACTGGTAATCCTTACACACACACACATTTTGGATTCCTCGCTAGCTCTGGCTTGTCGATATGATGCCACTGTGATTCATGATAGCTAAACTTGCATCACTTTAGCTAATGATTCCCTATACACACCGCTGCTCCGTGTGTGTGTGTGTGTGTGTGTGTGTGTGTGTGTGTGTTGTCAAAGCAAGCAGATGAGAGGGCTGATGTGACTTCCACATCTATTTAAACAACCATTAACCAAACACACACAAACACTCAAAAAGTAATAACGCACAATGAATGTATGCACATGCATAATGTAAGTCAGCTGCCGGGAGAGGAGGTGGACAAAGGCCACAGCATGGGGAGAGACTCCCATCCATAAACACAGTCCGCGTGACATTCAGATGAAAACTGAATTATTAAACCGCTGTGTGATTAATCTATACTGAATCCAGCCTGGAGTGACACAGTGACTTTTTGATACAGCTGAACAGACTTAAATCTGCAAAAGATGGCGAAAGTTTGGAAGTTTTCAAAGCAGGAAATAATATTCAAAAACATAAAACACCATGACAACCTCTACCAGCAGGAAAAACATATGGTATCTTGTAAACATACTGGTAGTGCTACAGCCATACAGACTTGTTCTAGAGTAAATCCAATGAATTTCTACATCTTTACAATGAGTCACTCACACTTTTTTGTAGCTTTGATTGACATGTTTATTGGCATTAAGTGGATGGATATATTCAAACTTGTGTTTCAGGCGATGGTGATGGAGATAGAGGACAGCACTATCTGTGAGTCCATAATTCCACAGTGGCGATGATTGCCTATCGTGTACCCAATTCACCTGATTTGTCACCCTTGGAGTATTATTTCCAGACCATAATGAAGAAGTGGTCACCATTTTTACAGCAGTGGTGCTGCCGACCGCTTTCTAGAAATCCAAGTTCCCATTTTGTACAAAGGAGGAACTGAATATAAAATATGACTATAGAGGAGGCTATGATGAAAAATAGAGATTGATGTTTTCTGCTAAAACCTATAACCCAATTACTTAAACTGGCATGACACAGTTAATAACAAAGAACCATGCGGGAGGTTAACACGTTGATAGATATGGTCTTCGTTGCAATGAAATGTGCCTTTTATTACACATATGTTCCTAAGATATTACAAAAAAAACGACTTTTTGCCATTGACAAAAACTAAAACGTGGCCAAAACCGACAATATTTCCTCACAGAATGCCGATTAACCTGGACCACCTGACTTTTAACCACAAGCACATAACTTGAAGACTAATAGGATGGATTTGTGTGAGCGTGATCTCACAAATCCATCTGCAAATTCAAACAGACATTGCACTGTACAAGCAGATCTTCAGCTCTGAGGGCGACGGCTAGCGTGTGATGCTAAGGAAGGTCTCAATTTCAATAGATAATCCCCAGTTTAAAAACTCTAAATACAGTGGATTAGCGCTTCCAGTAACATCTGAATCAAACCACTTAATCCATAAACAACATGAACTGTTCAGTCAGACTCTGATCAGACACATTGGTGATGGTTGCCTACAACATTCGGAAAACACAAATGGTAAACTAACATCACTTACAATAAATTTAAGGCATGCCTAGATTTGTACACATCAGTGTATGAAAGCATCGGGTGCAGTCACGCCCTGCTGTCTGTCCATTCTTTACATGAAATGATGATTTATCGCATGACACATAAGCCAGTTTATATATATATATGTGCATTAAATATGATTAATGTACACAGACACATACATATTTGTTTGTCAATATGTGTGTGTGTGTTCATTTTCCACTGATGATAGACAAAGTTTAGGTCGCACACTACGTGTGATGACAGTGACCTTCAAGTCCAAACTTGTCTGTTTGCAAAGAGTTGAGAAGATGGATGAACTAAATAGTTTTATAAATAGCTTGTTAGGCTGGGCATTCAGCACACACACACACTGAGCGTGATGAGCATGCATGGTCTCTCTCTCCCTCTCTTCCACACACACACACACACACACACACACACACACACACACACACACACACACACACACACACACACACACACACACACACACACACACACACACACACACACACACCACACACACACACACACACACACACACACACACACACACACACACACACACACACACACACACACACACACACATTTTTTTGCTGTGAGTAGCAGGATTTGTGTCATAAATGTAATTACTGCTGTCCAACTGTAAGATGATAGAATTAAGCTGCTTTTAGAGAGAGAGAGGGGGGGGGTGGGGGTGACAAGCAAGACAAGAATATCAAAATGGTTTGAGGGAAAGGGGGTGGCAGGTGTGGGGTTGGCAGAGAAAGACAAATGCAGTGAGAGGATGCTGAGGAAAGGGATACAAAGACAACGGGCCTGAGACTGAGGAAGGGAGGATGGGAGTGACATCAGGAGAGAGAGAGACACAGAGAGAGAGAGAGAGGAAGTAGAAGAGGAAAAAAAATGTATAAATAAAAAATGAAAAACAAAAACACAAAGAAAGAGAATGCCAAGCTGTCCCAAGGCTATTTTGTTGGCAGGAAAGCAATGGGCTACTTTCAAAGTCAAAATTACACCGAGGAGCAGCTTAGCAGCAGGCTGCGGCTACAAAGCCAGCAGACTTAACAACAGCCCCAACTTCTGCTCAACCACATCACACTATTAGAAGTTCTAATAAGGCGATGCAGCTCACTTTCTCTCTTCTACTCATATACACACTAATATACACAGAGAAAACAGGGCTTTCAGTAAAGACTATTTTTTTCCAACTCCCTGTCCCATCAGTTGAAACTCCCTCATGTTTCAAACAGACATCTGTGGAACATTATGAAAGACTTTTTTTACATAACAGCATTTATTATTCAAAAAAATCACTCTCAAATTCAATGTTTTGGCTTTTTCTAAAACAAAGTAGCTTCACCTTCCATTCAAAATATGACAGACTGTACCTATAAAATGACAGAGAATCTGACCTGAGCTGTGGTGGAGAAGAACATTCGTGTAAGCAACTGTTTCCTGTGTGTGTGTGTGTGTGTAGTGCGGTTCCAATCTCCCTGCAGATGAAATGAGGTTTTGCTATCCCACAGAGCTCCATAATAATTGAAACGGGCATCAAAAGCCATAAAAACTTGTGACATCATCCTCGTTCTCATGTCTCAGTATTTATTTACTGGTTCCCACTGAGCTTAATGCAAACGCAGCTGCACTGAAAAAAAACAGGAACATTACAGGAAATGGTACCAAAAACAATAATGCAAATATGTAGTAGAGCCGGCTTTCTACAAACACCACGGCAGTCAAAGGCTCCAATAAAGCCAACATGCATTTTTTTTAGCAAGTTAATGACTGTCTGATCCAGTATTTAATGATCTGGGTAGTTAGCTTATATGATTTCATGTGTGAGTGTGATTACAATAACTGGATTCAACCATTCCCGGTGGCAGCATGCCCTCACTTTTGTTACAGGCTATGTAGAGCAACATCTTTTACTCGAGGTTATTAGAGAAATATAGCAGAAAGGATGGTTGAAAAAGTGACATCCTCAGGTGTAATGCTCCAGCTAAAACAAATTTATAGTAACTTCACACAAATCATGACATGGGTTAATATCATTGACAGTAAAAACTATGGACAGAGCTTCCGTGACGTCACCCGTTTGTTTCTGAAGAGCCGTTTTGAGGCTCGGTGGGAGGTTCCGGGACGTGATGACCGCCGCCATGTTGACAGCGTCACGTCCGCCAAAACTCTCAAATATGGACAAAGAGGGGGAGCACGAGCGGGGTTTAGGGGGGCGGGCGATCGTGGGAGCAGGAAACACGCTGTGATACGTCAACTGTCTGTCACTCAAGCGGCAACGCCCATAATTATGCGTAATTTTAAGTCCGAATACAATTGAAACGAGTGGGTTGTAAAACAATTCACCCCCCCTACAATTGACACTAGAAGAGAACCTATCATCTGAGACCAGAGTGGTTTTTTGTACCAGGCCGTAAACATGTTAATTTCTGCTGTGAAGTCGGCCATTTTAACATGGGAGTCTATGGGAAATTACTCGCTTTTGGAGCCAACCCCCAGCTGTTGCAGCGTGAATTACAAGTTTTGACACTTCCGTATGGGCTTCCACTTTGAGCCCCGAAGGTTGCCGCTTGGTTAATATACACTATTTCATATTAGCCACAAGTTAGAGAAATTTGGAAACATGCAAAAATCATTTAATCCAACTAAAATTGATTGTTGATCATTAGTTAGCTACATCCTCATGTGTATGCTCCATGCTGTGGAGATGAACTAAACATCATTCTGCTGGAGGTGATAACAAAGTAGCTAAGAAGCGAACCTTCTTGGTTCTTCACTATCTTTGACAGTTCCACATCTGTCAGGGTGTCAGGAAAGTAACATTTAAAAACTGAGGTAACATGATCATCCAAATGTGTTAGCACGCTGTGTTAGCATTCTCCCTGTGACAAGGGACAGAAGTATTATCTTTAAGATGGAACAGAAGAGCATCAGTTATAATAAAAGAAGCAGACGTATAGCTGGTGGCTGCCCCCACCCTAGTTTGCACTAAATAAATGATATGTTAGCTAGCACATGGCTAAAACAACTGCAGGCTAAATTTGAAACCCTGATCAATACATAGGAGCCGATGAGTAATTAGTTGATTAATTGTTTTCATATAAATAATATTAAAAATAATTGTTGCAGTGATACTACGACTGATGATTCTGTTATTTATGAATGCTTTGGCCCTGAAAAATACAAACAACACATGTGACAAGGTGTCTGTACCTTTAAACAGTACAACACACCTCTCTTTTGCAGACAGTGACAACTTCCACAGAGAAACAAATGGCCTACCTCTCTCTCTCTCTCTCTCTCTCTCTCTCTCTCAAGCATCGCACAATTTATGTACAGTACAGCACATGTCAGTGATCATTGTATAAAGCCTGATAGAGATGAATGGCTGTACCAACAAGAAGCGACAGCGCTGACCATCTCCTGATTACTGCTCACCTTTATTGGCTTACTGGGAAAGATGGAGAGGGGTCAAAGGTCATTCAATATACAGAGAAGCAGCCAGGAGTACACACACAAAACAAAAAAAGAAAGCGACATAACATCAGCGTGTGTTAAACACACCTTGTAAATGACACATGCACATGGAGAAATTGTGTTTGAGATGGAACACCTGCACACACAGGCACGTAAAGTAATTGTAAAATGACGGGAAAGCTGCATGTAGGAACAGTTGTAAAGAAGAGAATGTGTGGCGGCATCGAGTGGCATCCACTGACAGACAGACGCACACAAATTGAGCTGCTCTCCCTGTGACAAATTAATCCATCAATTCACATCAGCCTAACAAGGTGGCGTTCAGGTTAAATCCAAAGCAGTCTGCAAGAGACTGGGAGACAATGAAGAACGGAAAACACTCAAAAAATCCCTGGGAAAAAAAAAGATGAGAGGAATAAAGACAATTGTATAGAGGAGGAGACAGAAGGGGATATAGAGAGATGTGGCTCTCTAAAGACATCATTTTGGCAGAAGCTTGTCAGTGTGTGACTGTTGTCAAAGTCAAAGTTCCACTAGGGAGAGATTCAGACAATGGACTGCACCACTGTCCCTCAGCATCACACCGGCCCCCTGACACACACACAGACACACACATTTTCACAGAGATGTTGTCCGCTCTAAGCTCCTCTGCCTGTTTGTCAGCCTCTAAGCCTGAATGGCGTTGGCAAGGAAGAGAGTGAGAGAGAGACAGACAGAGCTGGTGGTGGGTGGAGGAAGCACAACTATGCAATACAAAGACATACAACTACAACAAAAGCAAACAAGCATTTTGGCAGTTTAATACCAGTTTACTGTATGATAAACTTGGCAGCGTTGTCCTCGCGAGTATAGACAGATGAAGCTGGTTTTTTCACACTCAGCCATATTTGAAAGTAGAAGAGAATCTCCAAGACTGTTAGCAAAACAAGTTTTAAAGAGACAAATTAAAAGCAATAATCAACAAATTGGAAGAAATAGCTAGCACCAGCCTGTATAATCAACGACAGAGAACAGTGATTTTTTTGTACTGCCATTTTTCCAACTAAGCAGCAAACTGCTGGGAAGAGCCACATAGAAGGTCAAAAACTGCAGTTTCCTTCATGACCTCTGGGGGCTGGCTACCAATGTGAGTCAATCAGGCTAAGACAATTGATGTATGTGGCTATTTGGTCCTGTTGTTGATTCATCCTGGTTCTAATACTGACACTATAGCATTAAGTATTTAGTTTTACATATAACATGTTATAATTGTAAACGCCAGCAACTGTATGTTTTCCTATAGGGTGGCTTTTTGTCCATATTGCATAGTTGTTGACATCATCAACCATTCTGAAAACAGCCTATTGCTGCTTATTTATTTATTTATTTTTCAGCAATTTTCTAATTTCTTCTGTGGCTTCTGTTCAAAACAGAACATTATGACAACTGCACATTACATGAATTTGTATATAAAATACTTGTTTTTCATTATATTGGAACCTAAAATTAAGTAAAAATAACTGTGACATCAAGCGCTCCCTGCTCCTGTGACTGCCTGTCCGCCTCTTTGGATTCATTGTGAGTCAAGTCTTTGTGTCCATTATAATAGAAGGACAATCCTAAAGCACCAGGAGACTTTAAAAATGGGCTGATATTTCATTTCCTTTGAAATCGCCACTGTGAACATCCTGGCACCCACCTGTCATTGCCTCTATATGGCAGCACATTGAACATGTTGTCCAGGACTCATCACCATGGTAGCTAAAACGGTGAAGAGAAATGGAAAGTTTCTTTTCACCAGAAGCCTATCTATGCGTGAAAATGAAAGTAGAGTGGCAGGTCATGAAGAAGAATAATGCAACAACCGCATGGGGCACACAAACCCAAAATTATGACCACTATCCACCCTTTAACGTGGACCTTTGGTAGCCTTTGTATGCACATTCATCAGTCCCATGGCCACACAGGCAAAACGAAATAGAAAGTCTGTAATTGTGATATCATTTCAATCACCGTCACCCTCCATCCTGCCCATGGCATCAGACAAACCCTGCAAGGTTAGAGGTCTGCTCCATGCAAGAAGCCAAAACTGCATTCTGCATACCTTTAAGAACCGACACGCACATGTGCACACTGCAGATATATTCCCTTAGAATACACACAGATTACAGATCTTTTCCCTGACAAGCTTTTCATCATCTATTGCTCACCATTTACTTTCACAAGAAAACATGTCTCACACACGCTTTCTGGAAGGCACACACACACACACACACACACAGAGAGAGAGCTCCAGGCTGTCTTCGTCTACCAAAGAAAACACAGTGAAAGAAACACAGCTGCAATCGTTTGTTTTATGCCCTGTCAGCAGTTTTTGTGTTTTTGTATGTGTGTGTACTGTCCTATTTAAAGGAGCAATGATACCGACTGGTATTTAATGCTTATTTTTATTTTATTTTTCCCTGTAGTCCAACAATAATACTTGGACTGTATTTTGACATATCTAACTTTACTGCATCTTTCGTTTCCTTTTCTGCAGCTGATCTGATTTATGAAATGATAGAGCTCTGATTTCTCTGCGCTTCCACAAAGACGTCAACGCATGTCTGACCACATACCCAGACACAGACACACAGACGCAATTAGTTAGAATTTGGCCTTTTTCTAGTGTTTAGTCATCATTTTATATTTAAAATTTGCAAAAGGATGTTTTAAAACTATGCTCTGCTGTAGTCACCACACATGGGAAATTCATTTACAGTCATAGAATGGCACACATCCAAACACTTTCAGGGACTTTCTTGCACGCACATTTTATTATATAGTCGGCTTTTTTCGATCATTTTGCCACCAGATTCCGCAATATTATAATATAATGTAATAAAAAAAATCCCTGAAGTTCACATTTTCCAGAGGAGGAAGACTTTCCATTGCTATTAGGATAATTTAAAGGTTCTGTGTGTGTGTTTGTAGTGTAGTTGCCCATTGGTTTCTCAGACCATTGCTAGAAGTGAGAAAAAAATAGCATTCCCAGAAGTCATTGTCTTTAAACTGCTCATTTCCCAGGACCCCACCCCACCCCTCACTCCCTTCTCTCACCAAAGTCCACGCAGCTGTCCGACATCCCAGCGCAGGGCTGCTGGAAGCATTTCAGTTAAAAAAAAATACATTAGAGTGAAGGAAAGTGGGTTGGAAAAAAAGCTGACAAGCTTGTCAGGCACACACTCTCTTTAACAGCTCTCTGGGCTGTGTGGCATTATAGAACAGGAGACACGTTGACAGGCAACAGGTACAGGGGATGTGTAAATAGGTTTTAGTTAAAAACAACAAAAAAAAAGTCTGGAAGTCAACAAGGGGGGAAAAGATAGAGCTACTCAGAGGCTTTACTCTGAATCAGAAGAAAGACAGGGTGGGTCATCAAAGAGTGACCAACTAGTGAACCAGACCATATCATCATATTATGGTGATACATACCACTCATGTAACTGTGGACAAACCATCCACAATGTCAGCCATAGCAGGTTTCTGAAAAAAGTGCTGAGGAAGGTCGGCAGCCACGAAACTAGTCACTAAAAAACTTGTCTTGCCCATAATTGTGCAAAATTACTTTTCTTATTAGAAAAGGAGTGAGTAAAAATGCACACACTGCACAGTTAGCTAGAGACTCTATAAGAAGACTCGTTTTTATAGCCAGCCCTCCATAACGTGCTGAAGGAGCTACTTCATTTCTTCGTCCTGGCAGCTGATGCACAGTATCACCTTAACTGAAAGACTACATGCACTTATCCACATGCTTTGTTTTAGTAATGTACAGGTATTTTTAACCACTACAAGACACCCCGGTCAGTTTAATGTTTCGATCCCTCTGATGTTCTCTTTTCCTGTACAAGATGTTCTCTACTCTGCCTGTTCACATCAGTCCAGAACCACTTTTTAACCTCCGCCCCGCTGCTTTCTGGACTACAGCTACATCTCAGTTCCAAAACCAAGACGACAAACTGAAAAGGAAAAAATATATTTTCCCCATCTTCTAAACAGTTAGAGGAGGACTGTTGTTTCTGCTTCAACACTAATTTATGACAGAAACTGAACTCTGCCTGGCATTCTGTCCATATCTTATCTTTCACACTCTTTATATCACCTGGCTTGCACCTATTAGAATGGGTCTGCTACTATATCAAACCACCATGCATAAAAACAGGCACACAGCAGACTGAGGGGGGAAAAAAAGACTGGACTGATTGACAAGAATAAAGTGGCACGCAGCAAGACAGACTCATAGAGTGGGAATGAAGAGTGCTCTTATATTCAAGTAGCTACAAATGAAATGGGGGAGACTTCAAGGCAAAGAGAAAGAGGAAAGTTTGAGATCAAACTTTTAAAAGGACATGTTTGTAGGCTAGTAAAGTAAGAGCTTTTCAAGCACCAGACATCTGCTTCCTTGTGCTTGAGATTTTCTTTTAGATGACTGTGTCCTCTCTCTCTCTCTCTCTCTCGGTCTTAAGAACAATCTTGTGTACGCCCGGTCTTTAAGAAGTGGCTGCAGTCTTGCTTTTCTCTCCAGTCCTTCTGCAAATTTCACTTCCATCTGTACTTGGAGCCTCTCTAGAAATACCTACTTAATTTGTCCAGAGGAGCCAGGTGTATAAGAAGAGACAAGAGGCAGGATGCAAGAGGAGAAACTAAAGAGCCATATAAGAGCAACAGGAGAGAGATAAAGAAAATATCCATATACCGTACTGTGCATATGCTGCTTGTTTACTTTATTCTTCTTTTCTGGTCTTTTCTGGCCAATCCTCAGTCAACTGGGACTCTTGTCATACATCATCTTTAGACTCAATATGGAGAAGCTGAACATCTTGAGGGTGCAGACAAGGGTCCGTATTCACAAACAGTTTTAGGATCCTTGTAGAGAGCTATTCACTTCTCTTTCCTGAGCTTAAAAGAGATTTAAGGCAACTCTAAGAAAGGAACAGGCTGAAACATGAGAAGGCGTGGTCAACCCTGTTGCTTAGGTGTGACCAAGCGGCAACCTTCGGGGCTCAAAGTTGAAGCCCATGCGGAAGTGTCAAAACTTGTAATTCACGCTGCAACAGCTGGGGGCTGGCTCCAAAAGCGAGTAATTTCCCATAGACTCCCATGTTAAAATGGCCGATTTCACAGCAGAAAAGAACATGTTTACAGCCTGGTACAAAAAATCGCTGTGGTCTCAGATGATAGGTTCTCTTCTAGTGTCAATTGTACGGGGGGTGAATTTTTTTACAATTCACTCGTTTCAATTGTATTCGGACTTAAAATTACGCCTAATTATGGGCGTTGCCGCTTGAGTGACAGACAGTTGACGTATCACAGTGTGAGTTTCCTGCTTCCACGATCGCCCGCCCCCCTAAACCCCGCTCGTGCTCCCCCTCTTTGTCCATATTCGGAGTTTTAGTTGACGTGACGCTGCCAACATGGCGGCGGTCATCAACGTCCCGGAACCTCCCACTGAGACTCAAAACGGCTCTTCAGAAACAAACGGGTGACGTCACGGAGGCTCTGTCCATAGTTTTTACTGTCAATGGGTGTGACACATTATTGAAAGCATGTGACTGGTTCATCCACAAACAAGGCACATGAACACCACATTTAGTGTAGGTCATGTGTGCGCTGCTCTGCTGAAATTGCACTTCAGTTTTAGCTTTAGTCACTCTGAGGCCGCGTCAATGTCGAACAAGCAGATCAGTCAGGAAGGAAACACAAGGATGGCATGAAGAACATCACCGATTTTGAGAATAAAACATCACATACAGACTATGGCCTGTACATCACATTACTAGAGAGAGGTTCATTTGGAGGTTGAGAATGTTTGTCTGCTGCTCTCTTAAAACACAGAGAGCCATGCGATCCTGCACAAGCTTGAAACTCGTAATCTGACAAGTCCAGCTGAATGAGTGGCACTTATACTGCTGCAGAAAGATCAAAACTGCGAGCTGGACTGCATCAGACACATGCCCAGTGAGACGGTCTTCATAGTGTTAGTGGGGAGGTATACTAAACTTTTGCAAAAACTGTGTACACAAATATTTGAGATGAAAAATGGGACGTCATGGGACGTGCATGACTGTTTCATTTGTCTTTTGAAAACTTGTCTCAAAAACCCTTAGGCTTCTCAAAGTCTTCCTTGCTCCTCCAAACAGTTTCCACCACAAAACGTCTTTTCAGAACTAAGGAAGAACTTTTATCCTTACAAGGATTACTCCTAAATTTAAAAGGAAATTCTAAGAACATATCCCTTTTTACCCCACTTTTTAGTACTAAGACTGTTCATGAATAAAATCTCTGGGAGATTTTGGGACCAGTTGTTGGACATAGCATGTGAAAGTGTTGGTGTGTTTGGCTCACCTGCACAGTTTCCAACCACGGATCCAACGTTGCTCTCATCGGCCACTGAAACACAACAAAACTTGTGTTACAATACCGTTCATACACACACTCTCCATGTTGATTGCCCTGCTCCCTCGATATTTTTCCACTTCTTCTGACTTGCTAAAAGTACAAAAATCAAAGCACTTCAAAATGCACAAAATCCCTCAGAAACCTAAAACCTATTTTAATGTTATTGCATTTTTCTTTTCTGCCTGTGTCACCCTTTACCCCATTATTTTTTTTCAAGCTCATTTTACAAGATGGTGGAGTAGCTGCTCCATTTTCCTGTGATGTTAAATCGGCCTCAGCGCTACTGAAGTGATTTCTCTTCCTCCTTTTTCTCTCACTTCATTTGTCACACACCCTCCCCTTCTCTCCTTCAGTTCTTCATCAACTCTCTGTCTAGCCGCTGCCCCACATCTATCCCTTTCACCTTTTGCCCTTTACCCTCATATCTCTCCTCCAATGTTTTTATTTTTTCTTGAGTTACACAGTCCTTCTACCCAGCTCCCCTCTTCTCCTTCTTTCCTCCCTTTGATCACCATTCTCATTGTTAATTCTCCTTTCACTTTCTACCACTCCCACAGTGCTTCTTTTGCTTTTTTTTCCCCCCCGCTCTTCCTAAAGCCAACAAGGAACACATTGCCTGGTAGCACTGCACCAAACACACACAGAGAAAACCACAAAACCAGAGCATTGCTTCTCCAAGCAAAATACTTTTCTAATGAAAACCAAGGCTGATGTATAACTGGGTCCGTCTGACAGCATCTGCCTGCACTGCATTAACATGGCTGCTTCAGTTTGTGGATACACACAGCTTTGTGTTATTAGAGAGGAAATCTCAAAAAGCTGCAAACATACACAAACACGCTAACATTGCATTTTTCAGCAGACTATACACAGGATGTTACAAGGTGGAAGTGACTTAAATCTGCATTCTTTCAAGTTTAGTCAATGACACAATAAGCACTTGTGCCATTAATGTGGTGGTTTCTTCACGCCATGATCTTGATGATTCCACTGTGAGTAAACTGACCTCTGTATGTTTATGGGCAGAGAATTTTTTTTAAGTGTGAGACAGTGATATGCACAGAGGTGGAGTAGGTGGGGATGCACTGTGGAGGGGAATAAAGCTAGTTTACCCACTACTGCAGCTTTGACTAGTACTCGTCTTATAGGTAAGAACTCACCACGGACCACCAAAGAGCAGAGGTGCTTGGTCTGAATTAAGCACCAAAATACTCTCCACGCAGCGCCCTCACATGTGCAATGCAATGCAACACAATATGGAGCTAAACGCTTCAATTACTTTGCTATGTATATTTAGATTCTTGTCAGAAAACACATCTATCTATCTATCTATCTATCTATCTATCTATCTATCTATCTATCTATCTATCTATCTATCTATCTATCTATCTATCTATCTATCTATCTATCTATCTATCTATCTACACACATTTAAATTAAATTTAACTTCAACACAGTTTTCCACAAACAGACTGTACACCTACTTATGTTATGCACTTACAGTAAACAGCCAAAGGTATAATTAAAGGACATTAATTCAAGGAAGAGATACAAATACAAACAGAGAGAATAAAGTGACACAGATGAAGAGAGTGAGGTCAGGGAGTTCAGAATTTGGAACCAATCTTAAGTCAGTCTTCAATTTTTAATTAGGCTGGGGTGGAAAATGAAATCAGGACAAATGAAATAAAAATGAAATTATGTAACTGACCCATGAATTCCTCTGTCTTACTTTCTTAATACATGCTTTAGCACAAACGCAACAGCCTAATATATAATATATATTACATATATATATATATTACATATTACCTTGTCTGTCTATGCTGCTGAGTTCATGCAGTATATATATATATATATATATATATATATATATATATATATATATATATATATATATTATATATACTGCATGAACTCAGCAGCATAGACAGACAAGGTAATATGCGGGCATTACCAAGCACAAAGAACAGGTTAATTACTAACACATATAATATAATGACCAAACCTGCTGTTATTGGATGAACCATAAATACAAGAGTTGTATAAGACATCTTTTTCCATCTCCAAACTATCATAGCTGCTGTAGTCCTATTTATCCCTATTGTTCTTTAAGTGGCTACTTAGACTCGCTGAAACATGGCTGTAGTCAGCTTGACTAATAATTGCTGGTGAATTAAGTCAAGCTGAGCCATTGTTGTTTTTCCTAAATGGCAGAGTAGCCATAATTTGAATTATCACTTTAATTAAAATGTGCCAAGCTACACAGACTGCTAATAAATAAAGTTTTAAATAATTCTGCTGGAGGCTTTTCTGTTCCATGTCCCTTCTCTACTGAAGAAATATTATGTGACTATGAGGACATCTGTGTGTGTCTGTGAAAGTGATAAATATGTCTACTTCTGGCTCTGATATTCAAATTTAAAGACAACAGAAACTCAGCCTATTGCTGTCATTTGAAATTTTCAAAGACTAACTGCACTTAATTACACACTGTACTAATGAGCACTGCATATGGTAATGCACGGGCATATGTGCTGACAAAGAGATATTTGCTAATTGTGCTAGCTGACTTAAAAAAATGTGGGGATCATTTTTCAGCAGGAATTGGAAAAAACTCATGGGTGCAATCAAAGCATGATTCACTAAATTTCACTTTTATGTACTCTTTTCATAAAGGCCTGAATTCCAGCAAACTTCAAGCATTGTTGAACAATCTGTTCACCTGAACTTTACAGAAGTAAAAAAAACTCATCTGTGTCTTTGCTAATAGAACCACAGCCTGTTAATCAAATGTTATTATTGCTGCCGTTGCTTGGCAATAAAAACACGCCATGCCATTCAAGCAATCGTGTATTAAATCCAGATTTGTTTGTCACACACTCAGTGAAAAGTGCAAAGGAGGTGATGCATGGGCAGACAGTACATACATCAGTGTGTTATTTATGTAGAAAAAGGCGTCGGTGCCCTTCACATAATCTCTTTTGTCTCATTTTCTCTCTCACATACGCAAACATCCAGCTCCAATAGAAGGGCTAAGGGAAGTGACATTTGAAACAATGTGCTTTTGTTGCATTGCTGCATCCGCTGACACACTAACACTGATGTATGCACAGGCACCGAAATAAGTAAGCACACATACTTCTAAAGTTGACTTTTTAATGAAATGTCACTGAGGACTGGTGACAGAAATCGGAGAGCAACAGGTGCCAGAGGGTGCAGGTGAAGCGGCATCGCAGCGGCTCCAGAAGTTGACTTCCTGACATTTGTTTGCATAAATAAAAGAACATAATGAAGCTGAACTTCAGTTCTGCACTGGGTTCATCGTGCCCTGATTTGTGGTCACTGGCTGCATTTAAAAAAAAAAAAAATTAGTTTTTTGCATGATACATTAAGTATGTTATCTGTACTCGGTCAGACATCACATCACAGAAACTGAGGCCTTGAGCAGATCTGGTATTGAAAGTGACCATTTGGGATGTCTACCAACACAATAATAATGAAATAATAATAAGTTGCTGCAAGTATCCTACTCAGCTCCTCAGCTTCTGTCAATATTTTGTCAAAACATAAATTCATTTATTAGCTATGAGCATGCCTGTGTAGCTCTCCGAGCACAGCAACCTTATGCCGTATTTTAATGTTAATTAAAATAATCATTTTAAATAATTTTATTTTGATTAAAATGAACATTAAAATTACGTATTTTTAATGTTCTGCTATCTGCCCGTTGTTGAGCGTCTGCCCACAACTTCAAAGACTGTGAGGAGATGGACAGACGAGGCCAAAGACACACTTCAGGGCTGCTTTGATTTTTTTTTTTTCAAAGAATTTCCCCTAGGGGATAAATAAATAAAGCAATTCTGAATTGTTTCATGAAATACACAAACTTTATCTAATGAAAGTGGCAGCACCTGCAGGCAACATGCTGTGATGTGAAGTGCTGCTGAGTCATTGCCACCTATGTTTTCTTATAAAAGCAATACAGGAATATTCAAATTCCTTACTGTGGCCTCCCTATCCACATATTATGGCTCTATTTTTGTCAAGTTTGAGATCAGAGTTGCACCATTTTTCTGTACCAATGATTGGGCCACATGACTGGGTATTAAACTAAATAATCATGATTCATTCTCCAGTATTCGATGCCACACACAATTAGATAAACCACAATTACAGACGTCCATCTGCATGTGCAGCTGTGTCTACCTGTGTGGTTGCATGTCATAATTTGACGTCAGTCTGCAAGCCCAGTGGTGCAGCAGCCATGCATCATCAAGAATAGCATGTTAAGGATAAGATGCATGCGGCCATCATGCAGAACAGGTGCACAAAAAAAAGTCTCCCACCAGTGTGATGTTGCTTCTGAGTCGTACCCAGGTCCATGCTCTTGGAGGACTTGACGTGCTGGAACTGCTTCTGGCTTTGGTTCTGGGTGGGGGATTGGGGTTGAGCCGGGTAAGAGATGTGAGAGTTTTTCCTAAGAGAATTGGATTTAAAAAAATAAATTAAAAAAAAGTAATTTCTGGCAATGATCTGTTCATTCTTCAGCAATATTGCATTACAGAACACAGAATGAACAGCAAATTATTAAAGGAAAGTACAGAACACACTAACTAGCACAGACCTTTCCAAAGCATATGAGCTGTTGAACTCTTCCTCCTCCTCATCCATGTGGGAATAACTCCCATTGGTCACTGAGAATGAAGAAAGAGAAGAAAGAAAAACATCAATACACACTGAGAAAATCGGCAGTGATGACATGACTTTTGATAACTTGTCATCTTTCATTAGGAGTGATCAGATTGGTCACAAAACAACAGTATTATTATAATAAACATCACTGATTTAGTTGAACCGATGCAATGTTTTAGGCGCTTAGGAACTTGAAAACAGAGAAGGGAGATTTAAGTGTCAGGGCATTCAACAGGCAAGACGATGAGTGAGAGGACAGAGTCCATTGAAACAGACAGTGTTTTGAATCAGGCTGTCTAAACAGAGAGGATTAGCATCTGGTCTTTTGTACTAAAGGACCCTAAAGGGACCAAACCATATAACTGTCCCTTAAGTTTATATTCAGCGTTTTACACTGGTTACTACTGTGACTTCTTCTGCGAGTGACATCCAGCTTAGCACCGTCTCTCTCTGCTTAGTGCTAAGAGTCCAGTTACAATCACCATAGTTACACATGCGTTATTCTGTTGTTATATGGTCAAAACACAAGTTGTAGTGATGTTACTTTTGGTAAAGTGAGTGGCATTATGACATTTTTGTGCTTGGGTCATGGCTATCAGTGTATACTGCACATCACAGAAAAGGTGTATTGATTAACTTTGGAGCTTATTGTCCCATCACTTGACCTTGAGGTATCGGCCTCAAACTGCCAACCCAAGGACTAACAGACCCACAACAAGCCTTTATCTGGCCAAATACCTGATAATGATCAAATGATAATATTGTCTGTGCATAAACAGTTCTACAAAAAGCAAGTTCAAAGGTCGGCTGTCATGCTATGGTCACTGTTGGTGAGGAGAGAGCAGATTTTATGAGCATGATTTGCTGTATGGCTGTGAACAACAAAGATGCAAAGACACACAGACAAAGACAGTTTTCAGAAAGATGGAGTTCTATATCAGGTGCTACCTGCCTGATATGAAAGGGGAAAGGAAGTAAAAAAGATTTGCACTGTTAAACTGTTAAAAACAAGTGTCTTTAAAAGCAGAGGCTGCTCTAACTATGAGAATAAAATGTTACCAGTGGATATTAAAACATGTTTTTCAGTATTTGAGTCTCAATTACTGCACTTTCTTGTGGTATGTAAAGTGGCCATCCTCCAGGATGACAATACCAGCAGTGGGCCCCGGCCAGTTTGAGTTAGAGACTCCTGAATACCTCAAAAAGAGAAAGAAGAGGCTTCCACAACGTTTTAGAGCAAATTTCTGATAACAATTTAAGGCTAAACACCCAGCTGAAGTGGTTTATGGAAAAAACACGTCACAAATGTTTTAGAGTCACCTTTGTTCCTTTCGAGGATGTGATTATTTAACACTCCAAAAATGGGTGGAGGAACACTTTAACTAAACATGCCTATACTCTGATCTACTGTTAATATAAACATGCTCTATAAATATTTAAAAAGGCAGATGTTAACAGAGGGCAGGAGACTAGAAAATGTCTCATTTAAGAGCTTCCATGAAGAAACAGCATATAAAAGTTTGGGAGGAAGAAGAGACAAAAGAGGATAATATAAGAGGATGGAAAGCAGAAGCAGAAGTTGCAGCTGCAGATGTTTTGTAGTGATGTGGCTGTGTCTGCTAGATAAACGAGTTTATGACAACTTGATACGCAGACACACAATCCGCTTCAGCGTAATTTACATACAGTCATCACTTCTCAAAGTGCATAGCTGCCAAACAACACATGCTGGAGTTACTGCAAAATCAACGCTCAGTGTCCTTTATGTGCTCGACGCTTGGAAAAACGGCGGCGTCTGAACATATCACCTCCTCTCATCTCCACCCTCCCCTCACTCTCTTTCTACACTAATCACCTGCTTTATTTTTTTTCTTCTGCTCCTGTACTTGCAATCTGATATTTTGGCTGTCATTTATCTCTCCTTTCAGATCTCCCATAAATCATTTTATCTCCTGCTCAGTTTCCAGCCTTGTTTTTTTCTTTTTTTGAAACTTCCTAACTTCCTCCCTCCTCCTCCTCCTCCTCCTCCTCACTGCCGGCACCTTAATCAGCTGAACTGTCAAAAACACAGTTTTGTTTCACCTCACACACATACACACAAACACACAAATCTGTTCTCACTGACTCCCACTGTTTGAAGTGCATGAGGCATTTGCTGTGCGGATGATAGATCAATAGCAGACAGATGAGTCGCATTCTTCTTCTGCACTCAACTTCCCTTTCCTGTCATCTGTATTTATCTACAGCTAGTCTGTCCAATCATGCCTACCTAATTCTACTCACCACACAATACAAGTATATAACATTTACACAATAACAGACAATTAAGCATACTGTCACAACTTAAAACATTATAAACGGAAAAATGGAATCACATTTTAGATTCCAAGATGACAGTGTTCACTCAAAGAATGTATGCCCATAATTATGGAAATAATTCTAAGTCTTATTATAATTAAAACAAAAAAAGTGCAGTAGAGGTGGTCGGCCAGTTGTGGAAGCAGGAAGCTCACACTGTGATACGGAACCTGCCTGTCCCTTAAAGTCATTGTGGCCATAATTATACATATTTTTAGGTCCTAATATACTTAAAATGAGCGGGTTATATATAAAAATCACCTCCTCCATACAACTGTCATTACAAGGAAAGTATTAATAAAGTGCAGAATCATTTTTTTTGTACCAGGCTGTTAAGATGTTTAATTCTGCTGCTTGGTCATTTTAACATGGAGAGAGAGAGAACGCAGTGTAAATGGCAATTTTTAACACTTCTGCATTGTCTTTACTCCTCAGCCACTGAGGTTACACGCTTGCATCTAACATGTCCTTTTATGCTACTGGACTGCATAATCCCACTGACTTTGACCAAGCGGCAACCTTCGGGGCTCAGACTTGAAGCCCATGCGGAAATGGCAAAACTTGTAGTTCATGCCGCAACCACTGGGGGCTGGCTCCAGAAGCGAGTCATTTCCCATAGACTCCCATGTTAAACTGGCCGACTTCACAGCAGAAATGAACATGTTTACAGCCTGGTCCAAAAAAAAACATTCTGGTCTCAACTGATAAGTTCTCTTCTAGTGTCAATTGTACCGGGGGTGAATTTGTTTTATAACTCTTGTTTTAATTATTTTCTGACTTAAAATGACAGGTAATTATGGGCATTACCGCTTTAAGTGACAGGCGGTTGCTGTATCACAGCGCTAGTTTCCTGCTTCTATGATCACCCGACCTCCTCAACTCCACTCGTGCTGCCCCTCTTTGTCCGTATTTTGGAGTCTTGGCGGACTGTGACGCTGCCAACATGGACTGTGTCAACTTCTTCATTGAACATATACTGTTGGGTCATTCCTACATTAGGACATTTCAAGTTCTCCATCAGAAATCCAGTTTCCATATACTTTGATGACAAAATGCTTCCATAATATCAGAAACTGCATTATTTATTTCAGTTTAACTCTCCAGAGAAACAGAATACAAAGAGGCAAAGTGCACAGATAGGAAGATGGAATAAGATGCAGTGATGGATATGAGACAAATAGAAAAAAAAAAACTAACACATCTGCATAAATACATATGTAGGAAATCATTACACTGAATTTATTCCCCTGCAAAACCACAGAAACACCCTCATTTTAATTTGGACCTCAATGCTGAGTAAAATGGATTCAGTGTTTGAAATAGTTCATTAGGAGGGTAAAACACTGCAAGAGCACACACACACACATAACCACACATGCAACAACTCCCAGAGCTTGGGAAATGTGCTTACTGTATACAAACACACATTAATGTGTGTATGTAAATGACACTGTGGCTGAGGTGAATTTGAACAGCGGAGTGTGTTCAAGGTCAGAGCTGTTTGCCAGTTTCAGTGTAAACACACAGAACAGAACTGTTTAATGCTGGCCAAAAAACCCCTGAACTAACACACACACACACACAATGTGGCTATTAACACATTTCTAAACAAGCAGAGATATCATTCAGGAACAAACACACACACACACTTTATGGCAAACAAGAACATGCAACACAAGTCAGAGAAGAGTGCTTGGTAACACACACACACACAGAAAATAATGCTACATACGGCTACAATTCGCCATCCTAATCCTAAACCTACACTCTCTTAACCTTAAACTCTAAAATGTGTCCTACCAACATGAGCAAAACGAATACAGAGGACACAAACACACACACACAAAGTTCAGGCAGATAATATACGGTGGAGGGAAATGGAGTTAGTGTGAAAGCAAGATATGAAGCACACAGCACCAAAATAACTCACAGGCCGAACCCTGCAATAACAAACACACAGAACAACCGTGAGAAACAACAGGAAAAAAATACAAGCAGGGAAATGAAAGAGAGAGCAGGGACAGAACACTCTCTAATTAAGTCTGTACTCTACATGGCAAAGTCTTTTTTTTGTTTATGGTTGTTTTTAGCTTTGTTTAATCTTTCTGCATGCTTCATGATTATTAAACTTATTTAGTTACTGCAAATGATATGCCCACCTTTGATGCTGCTTTAAGGGTAAAAAAACTAAATAAAAGCATCTGGTTCAGATAGAAGGAGGGATGGAACAAGGTCAGTATCAAACAGAACAATGTTTTGTAAATTTAAGGAGCTTTATTGGGAAAAATAGTGTGTGCAGCAAATCTATGCTGTGAAGTGTGTGTTCCTACACTGCTTACGATGAAAGGACATTTTTATAGTTAAGGTACTTTCCTTCCTAGTGAAAATATGAGAAGTACCTAAAAAAACATTCCACTTACACTTACAGTGTCAAGTTTTGTTTAAGGTAAAGTTTAAGGCAAGTCATTGGTATGGTTAGTCAGTGTAACATGGAAACCAGTGAGTCTGTGTGTGTGTGTGTGTGTGTGTGTCTGTGTATCATAGTTATGAACAATTTCATAAAATAGTGCAGAACTTTGTATCAGCTCAATACTGCTCAGTTAACTCTTGAATTTAGCTACAAATGCTAATAAGACATTGCCAGATGTCAGAAACAAAAGCATGGTGTTTGAATGGATAGTGATGCTCACCACTGGATGCATAGATACTGTTTGTAGTATGGATAGAGTCCATGGTGTGACTGACTAATCCCATCTGACCGTTCACCGGGCTCATCTGTCCCGAGAGGCCTGAGGAGCTGTCAAATGAGCGATTGGGTGACGTCCCGTGATGATCCTGAAACAGATCAAACAAACACAACTCATTTGAAGCAGACACATTAAATTATTAGGTCCTCCTCTTAAACTGGCATTATTTTTCAAATACAGTGTAATATTAATATATAATATTATAATACTATTCAATTATAATTTGAAAGTACCTATACTCTTATCATTCTGAAACATGCAACACATGACAAGAGGAGGGGGGGAAAGGCGGTGTTTTTTAGTGGACTACTCAGAGACACTGAAAGAGGAAGACTCTAAAAAGATGAGGGAGCGGGATCAAGGTGAAAGAGTGGACCCCAGTTCCCATGCCCCATAGGGTTATGAGGATCTTCAGCAACACTTCACTGGTCTATTGTATGTGAGTGTGCGGCACTAACAGTCATACTGACACCTTTCCCCTCGAGGGGATCCCACTCAAGGTCCTGTAATAGTCAAACAAAGCACTGATAACAATGCTGATGTGTCTTCTTTGTGCATGTATTATTTCTTTAGAATTCCATTTGCATCTATTTGCCGTGTGTGTGTGTGCAGAAGAGTAATAGTCATTAACATGCATACATGCCATTTAGGATTTCAGTGTACTTCAGGTTTTGTTGTGTATTTGCCTCTCAGTGTTGGATAATCCCTCCACTCAAGACATCACAGTGCTGCGTGTGTGTAATAAATCCTCCTTGTCACCCATCTCTTGACCTCACACCGAGCATATACTGTACACTGATGCCCCTCGCCTAGCCTGTCCCTGATTCCAACCCAGCACACCTATCATTTTTCAGTGAGTCAGACATCCTGGGGGACCTGCTGGTATCCCAGCATGTTTAGCAGGTGCCATAGTTCAACCAGATTTCTCTCATAAGATAAATGCTTTTTTTACATTTGTTATAGACTGTAGCAAACATGGACATCCTTACTCTACAACAGCTGTTCTTTAAATTCCACTGACACAAAATCACCCAGTGACCACTTTGACAATTGGAAAGCAACATTTAAAATAAATAAAAAAAATACAAACGACATTGCAGCTTGCCTGATTTAGCTGCGCACACATGCCTCACACTTCAAGCATCGCCTCGTGTCAATTACAGAGGTCTCATTACTCATTTGCTGTACTTGGGAAGAGTTCTTTTCAGGGTGTTGGCATGCTAAAGAAGGAAATGCTTTTCACTGATGGCAGGAGTGCTGCTTGAAAACACTTAACATTTGTGTCAAATGATTAAGGAAAGGCACAAGCCCATATTAACATCATACTGTTAGTTCTGCTCATTTCTAATTAGCTTGTTTGTGTTTAGCTAAGAAATCAGTGGTCTGGAACAGGAAGACTAATAATTTGAAAAATTATTATGTTTAAAAAATATTTGTGTGATGTAAACAGGATAAAAAAAATATGATTTCTCTCTCATCAACCACAAGATCCATATTAAGGGTTTTCCACAGCTCCAATCAGCAGCACTATAAAACCTTTAGCTCCATAAGAATTCATCACCCATAGAGTTGTCATAAAACATAGACATTTTAACATGGTGGTCTATGGGAATGCACTTTTGGAGCCAGCCCCCAGAGGCCACAGAGGAGTTTGACACTTGATTTGTCCTACCTCCTCCATTGGCTGCACAATCTTTTCCAAGATTATAGCCAACGGATCTATGGGATGTCGCACAGTACATAGCAATAGATAGTGGGTGGATCGTTCCCTAAATGAAAGGAGCAGCTGGATGAAGTGACTTGAGAGAGCTGGCATGTGATGAATACCGTAAGAAGAACTGAGAGAAAGGGAACATATAGAGGAAGAAAAAAGGGATCAGAGGGGAAGAAAATAGAGTGGTCCACTTCTGTATGTTAAAAAGCATCAATACACAACTCCAATCGGGCTTTTAAGGTACAGTCTCTTATCTTCCACTCCCCTATTTTCTCTTAAGAGCAAAAAGGAAGCGTGGATGGACCTATTTGATGTCTCTAACAGCTTTCACCATCAAGCTATTGATGAGGTATGCCCTGAGCCCTGCAAGCCTGCGAGAGCACTGCTACATGCAAACACATCCACCAGGCTCCCAGTTATTTAGGACACCGACTAAAACTAGTAATTTGACACACTATAGATCCATCTTTGATGAGTGGCAGAGGATGACTCTAAATACCTACATACTGTCACCCTTGCTCTTGTCTGTGGCTTTCTTGGTGTGTGTGTGTGTGTGTGTCTGTAGGTTTAGAGGTCCTGTGTGTTTTATGTCTGTATTCCAGCAGGTCATGCAAAGGGCCCTTCACACTTGAGCCAAAAACCTAGCTTTGTGCGTGCGAGGGTTTGTACAAACAGACTACAGAGCCATGTAAAAGGCATCAGCTGAAAAGCAGACCAGATGAAAAGCATCTTTTTTTTTATACTCATAAAGAAAAGAGACGCAGCTCAGTGAAGAACACTCACTTACAAACACACACAAAGAAGCACACAGACACACACACAGACTCACAAAATATGAATAGCTGAAGTGTAAATGCTCTTTTTGCCGCTGCCAGTAAGAGCAAGAAACGAGAGCAGGGAGACTAGTGTCAAGAATGCAAAGAATGGATTGGAAGGCTAGAAAGTCATGTGCTCAGAGAGGCAGAAGCAACAGACCACAGAATAAAATAGGCTTTATTTGTTGAGAGCCAAAAGAGTAGAAAAGAGATACAGAGTGAAGATATATGCAGACTTTTCTCAGACTTTCTCTGACAGTTAATACTATATCAATGCACATAATGCAGCATGTGTCTCACCTTTATTCAAATCAAATCTCTATGCTTTTCACAGAAGCAATAGGCAAACAGATAACGTGAGTGTACCTTCAAAGCCCTCAGCACCACTAGCTGGATGGTCCCTCTTACGTTTCCCTCCTGCGACATGGAGCGGCGGAGGGTCTCCATGGCCACGTGATTGGAGCACCCCAGCAGTGACTCTCCGTTAACAGCTACCAGCTGGTCATTTATGTGCAGACGCCCGTCCTGTAAAACAGGTAATGTTTGTGCATAATGTAATCTGTTTAAATGATAAAAAACATGAACTGCTCCATTCTGTCTTTTGTTTTTAGCCTTCATGTTCATGTCAAACCAGCAAAATCCAGACTAAATCACATGACACGCACACTCTGAGGACCGTCTGACTCCACTCCAACTCATCCACAGAGACGGCCATCAGTTCTGTCTGCTCAGCTTCCCCGGTGTGTTATTTACAATGCAGACCCCTTTTCTATCCATTTCATCCGCCTGTGCTCAGACACTAACAGCTGCACCCGGTGAGTGATTGTGCTTTCTGTCTGTCTGCTGTCTCTGACATGTCAAGTGCATGTGTCCCGGTGAATAAGGGGTCAAAGGTTAACCGAGCACACAGCAGCAGAGAGGCTGAGACAGCTCAAGTGGTCCTCAGAAGACCGTCTCTTGGACGAAGTTTTGTTCTGACACTAAGTGTTATTTTCCATGATGGTCTGCTTTAATCCTTTAATTAAAGAGGTAAATGTGTCTTTTGTGTGACACTAACTGACTGTGATTAGGGCAAATATTTCATTATCACCAGAGCTCCAAGTTCAGGCTAATAAACTTTAAATTAATGTCTTCATTTGCACTGCTTTCATTTATTTTAAGCTCATTTGGTTACAGCGTGTCACCTTGTATGCAGCTCCTCCGTGTATGATGGATTTGATGAAGATTCCGAGATCCTCTCCTGTCTCTCTGGACTTGTTCCCTTTGAGGCTGATGCCAAGACCCGCAGAGCCGGTGTCATTGAGGGCCACCTCAAACATGAGTTGTTCTTTCCCGTTCTCCGAAACCAGGCCTGGCACATGGGGCACCTCGTCCTTCTGGAGGCAAGAGAAAGAGTAATGAAGCAAAAAAAAAGGGGCGAGACGCAGATGAAGGAGGGAGAGAGGTGGAAACAGGGTGAGGAAAAGTACACAAAAGGTCAGCTTATTGGACTTGAATAGTCTCCAGAAGCTAAACTAAAAGCTTTTCCATTTGAGAGAAACCATCACAGGGTGCTTTTCAGCTAAATTTCTGAAAAAAAAACTGTGGTCTCAGAGAGGAAAGGAAAATGGGGGAAAAAAAGCCATTTGGACCGTCTGCTTTTATATACCCATCTTTTCTCTACTCCCAGCACTGCAACATCAATAAAATGACCTGTGCATTTTAAAGAGGTAATTGGAGAATACGGCAAACACAGAGCCAGGGAGACAAAAGTAGGAAGAACAGAAGGAATGTAGAGTGAAGACTGTAAAAACAGACAAACAAGAACCAAAGACTGGCTGTATGGATACAAATGACTATCATAGAGCCGTGAAAAACATCATATTATCAGACAGAAGTATGGCAGTAATGACTGAGTTTGAAGCCGAGTTAGGGGGGGGGGGGGGGTATCATAAACAAAGAAAGCAAAAAGATCCTGCAAGATGAAAGTGTGTGTTTGAAGCCAGCAATGGCTCAGTGGGAGAAGTAGAGCTATTAAACCCATATCCACATTATCTGAAATAAACTGTAAACAGTATTTATCACAGAATACTCAGAAAACTTTGTGAAACCTGTAAATGTAACATATCTACAATATTATCCAGACGTACTGCTTGAATGAAAAAAAAATAAAACTTTAAAATTCTTCCGGAAAAGTGACTCATTTTGCCAAAATTGATAAAAATGTTGTTGTTGATGAGGTAGTACAAAAGCAGCAAAAAAGCAAAGCAAGCTACAGCAACCACAGTTGTTAGCATGTGCTTTGATGGCAAGCTCTGTAAAAAAGGAGCTTTTTTTGCCTGCATCTGCACAATTTGTCAATAAAACAATATAACAACAACTAAAATGTTGACAGCGTGCACGCATGGGTCGACTATACAGGCTGTAAAGGCTATCTACTGTGCACAAATAGAGCACATTCTTCTAACACAGTAGAAAAATGCAAAACGGTGCAATAAGACATTTATTTTTAGTAAATGTATTCAATATGTTTTATACATTCTGTGATATTTTGGATTATGTTTTAGCCTCTGCTGCTCCCTGAGTTAAATTTTAGCCTGCAGCAATCTCATGTTCTTAATAGGGATGTAAAGATAGACTCAGAACACCAACGAAACAACACAAGTCCATTTTTTTTTTTTTATAGTTTATGTATTATAACGTGATGCTAACAGCATTATAGACAATCTTCTTAGTTCATGATTTACCTGTAGATCTGAATAAAGAATGGTTGCCTCACTGGCAGCAGGCTGCAGCTGATGCAGTGATCACATGACTCGCCTTCATTCTGACTGTATTGGACTGACGGTGTTTCACACACACACACAGACATGGGCTGGCCACCACAGTATAATTTGTGACCCATGTTTTTGTATTTTGGACCTGATTCATTAATTATAACTGCGCAGGAGAAGGACCCCATCCTCCTTCCATTAATTACCCAGTGTTCTTGGCACACAGCCGTTAATCAATACTGACTTATGAGTAGATAACTTTCATTTTAATTTTTCAACTCTGACACTGAATCTTTGCTCCCTTTATCCAGATGATAATGGAAAAATATTCAAAGTGTGCTGCTAAACAGCAGATGAAATTTAGGAAGATATAGCTGCTACAGAGAGGAAAGGGAGTCTTGTCTTGTCTCTTACTCCATTGCCATTTGCTTCCACATACAAATGTGGCTTCTTCTATACTAATTTTACCAAAGAAAGGCTGTAATATTAACATTTCACCTCCCATTTATGTGTAAAACCCCACCCCTGAAAACTGAGGCCTGTACCGCTACACAAACATGTCATTTTTAAAATTGTTTATTATCATTACATCTATCTAGGAGTATTGTTTTAAGCATCACAACTTAGGTTGCTACATTTTTGCATTAGTGATGAGTGTCTGAAGTCTACGTTTGTGTACATGCTTGAATCCAGTCCGTGTGTGTGTGAGTGTTTGCGTGGGTCAGCAGAGTCAGGTTTAGACACTGTTTGTCTGCGGGGATTGTAGGTTTAACGGCGTTAAGCCGACACAAAGTCCTCTACTCTGCAGAAAACTGTTTTCCCTGCTTCAAAAAAAAAAACTCCCCCCATCAGACCGACTGTCCAGACCTGATAGGAAGCTCTCCGACCTTGGAAAGAACTTCAAAAAAAGAAAAACACCCAGAAGAGAAATGTTAGCTTCTTTCTGTGCATAATTACAATGAGGATTTATTAGTCTCTAAATGTCTGTCCAAAGTAATGTTTATGATTTGGCAACTTGTCAGTATTTTTGTGCCACCGCTACATGTACGTTTATTTATCTGCTTCAACTCCCTTCTTTGTTATTAATCATTTCTTTTTCTCACGCTCAGCAGAGGACAGAAGTAATGCCAGAATGAATTGAGAGCAGAGGACGGCTGGTGTTATATTGTAGAAAAGTTTGAACCAGCAGTTCTCAGCTTGGGGGTCAGGACCACCCACAGAGTTTGGAGATGTTTTATGGAATCTGACAAAAATATGCAAATGTATGTAAAGTTGTTTTCCAAGGTGATGAATTCAATTTTCCTGTAAAACAACAAATAAGCGCAGCCTCAGAGCTTTGATTATTTACTCGATAAACAAACACCACAAGGAGAAAAAAAAAAAAAAAGACAGATCTGGTGTCAAATCTGACTGATCTGTAGGATTATACAGCCAAAAAGAATCTACTACTCTTCAGTAGTATAGAAAAACAAACATTAACCAGCCTCTCTTTTTCATTATTTAAAGTTGACTTAAAACATAACACCATAGACAAATTGTCAAAGCACAATATCTATTATTTCAGCCTCACAGCTTGTAATTTCTATGTGTGATGATAAAACAATAACTGGTGGATTGCTTCTATCTGCCTGTTTCCATAATGGTGCTTGCCACAGTGCACTACATAAGCTGCAGAGATGAGCCTCCTCCTCATGCTGGTCGTTTAACATTTAAATGAGTTGCCACAATGATGGATCAACGAGAGGACATGCTATTAGAAAGACAGCTCCGTTGGTGTGTGTGTGTGTGTTTTATTAAACTGGGCCAGAAAAACATGAGATAATGATGGAGAGACACTCTGTGTGGAAAATGAACGATAACAGTCAACGACATCACCTCCATCAGCTCTCTAAGACAGATGGACTTTGAGCCACAGAGAGAAGGAGATGAACAAATATTCCATGAGATATTATGATATTATTAGGAGCCTTCTTTAAAGTAAGCTGTAAGTTAGTTTAGGGATATTTAATCAAACACGGTCGGTTCATACTTAGCTATATCACAGATGCCTACATGACCACTGCCATCAGCTGGTCATTGCAGCAACCCAAGAGTGCTTTTACAATCACCTAGGTTACTTTCTGTAGCAATGGCTGGCAACGGTAGAAATGTACATCTGAAGACCGTGTGTGTATACATTAAAGAACACTAGAGTCTCATGGAAAAGAAAAAAAACTGTTATAAGTGAATTTGTGTGTGAAGGCATCCGCTTTTCTTCTAATAATAGCAGCTGACAGTTGCCCTTCCATCAGTCATGCTGAGAGCGTGCATGTGTGGAAAGCCTCGCACTTTAGAAATGACTGCCTGAGGATCCATTTTACAAGGCCAAATAACAGTAGCCACTGCTGTGCGTTAACATGCCGGTGTAACCCACACACACACACATACACACAAATGGCTGAGATAAGTACTCCCAGGGACCAAAAATGACATCCCTCTAAATTATAAAAACAACTGTACCAGCACTGACCATGTAGGTTGGACCCTGTAGTCTAACCCCCTTCTGGTCTCAGTAAAGGCAGCGGTAGGGTGTAACAATGACTTTGAAGTCAAAGAAGATGGGGAGTCGCACAAATAGAGGAAGCAGTAGTGATAACATGTCTGTGGGGACTGCTCTATGGGTGGCTAGGATCTGTATCTAGGGGATGGAAGGAGCTTTCTTTGGCTGACCTCTATGAAACCTCTACTGTACAGGACACACAGATAAAATGTCAGTATACATCTGCAGTCCTTTGTAGTTCAGTAGCTGCAGTGTTAATGCTGCCAGTATGCAGTCTCTTCTAGAACTGTAGATTAAAGGTCTGCACCCGTGCAGGGTAAGGTCCTGTGAAACCCACAGCAGGTGTCAGGGGCACAGGGTTCGTTCTCCAAGGTTACAAGTGGTCACGGGTCGTCACATTTTCGTACAGGTTGAGAGTGCGGGCCAAGCAGCCTTCTGTTCACGTGCCAAAGATCCCCACAACCAATTGCTTCTTGGCAAAGTCAGGGATCGTTCAGGCATTGAAACATAAGACAGAATCTGTTACACATAATGTGAGACTAAAATAAGAATAAAGGCCGTGGGTGACAATAGAAGGGCATGTGACACTACGCCCATGATTAGTCTACATTGTCGTACATGTAAAACACTTGTTTTCTAATATTACTGGACCGTTTTTTTACCATGTTGTAGGATGTAATTGGGGATTTCACTTCATTGGACTACTGCATAACTCTAACACTCCCTAACACCTGCCATTTTGGACATGTTCTGACCCAGTTGTCCAGCCATCTGAATTTGATTACACGGTAATCTGTTTCTTCAATAAAACATCAAGAGGCTTCTTTGTCTATCTGTGCCTTGTGGTTTTCCACTGTCAAAACCTCTCCTCATGCCTTTGGAGGATTTTTCTGGAATCTCCCTCCACCAGTAATGGTTTAATGTCCATGCTGTAATGTGATGTACAAGTCAGATAGATAGTGTTTTATTTTGAAAATTGTCCAGATTCTCTATGTCTTTTTTGTGTTTGACTTCCTGCCAGCTTGATCTGCAGTGTGCAGACTGACACTGTTCGGCCCCGGCTGGATGCCAAAATAGACTCAGTGTGTATTTTTAGCAGAGAAGAGCAAGGGGACACTATTGCATGTGGCATTAACTAGAGTGGCTGCGATCAACTATAGTGGCCAACGCCCGGCTGTGCAAATGAAGACGGAAAGGCCTAAGGGTAAGACATTTTCTTTCGTTCCAATTAACTAACTTCAAGGACTGACTGCTGACTTCTCTCTGCTGTATCACACCTCAGAGCAGGTGCTACTGTAATAAGACAACCAAAGGTATTCCCTTCACCTTAAAGTGTTTTAATGAGCTGAGCTGACACAGGACTAGTACACAGACAAAGTCCACATTCTGGAAGTGGAATTAGAAGATGCACACAGACAGGGGAGAACATAAATTGTTACTAGCCACTGTGCTGTTCAGTAAACACGCAAGCAAGGTAAATATTGTCATATTTTTTCAAATCAATATATCTCCAAACAAAGTAGTTGCTCGACAAAGCAGGGATTAGTTGGTAAGAGTTAGAGCCATGTCTTACAATACCCTGTTGATCCCCAGTGGCTCAAACCCACCATTGACACACACGTTAAATAGAGTGTGTGGCACCGTTGCGCTGAGGGTTTAAAGTCGCAGCAGTGACGCTGGGTGATAAGATGATGAAGGAGCTGATAAACCTTCAATAAACAGCAGAGAGATGTGAGATGAGACGGAGAGCCAGAGAGAACGACAAGAGAGACGTGATACCCTTCTCGGCTGCTCTCCACTGGGATGATGGCAGCTCCTGCAGAGACACCAAGCTGCCAAGGAGTTTGTGTGTGTCTGTGTGTGTGTGTGTGCACACACAGGTCTCTGAGGATGTAACAGATGGGGGATCTACTGTAGTGACTCAGTGAGGTCACATTGGTGAAGATATCTGTGATATAACACAGAAAGACACACACACACACAATGGGTGCAGCAGTGATGGATGAGGGATTATCAGAAAGAAGAAACTGATCAATAAAGTTGTTTTGTTTTGAATGTGCTCTGTCACCGGCTACTAACTGATTTAATATGTCAGTGGGAGTGTGTGTGTGTGTGAGGAGCATCTGGCACTAAAAAGCAGGAAAAGAACAGACAGAAGAACATCTCGCAGCTCAGAGAGAAGATGCCAAAAGAAGAGCTACATAATAAGCCTGACGGAATCACATTTAAACCCTTCATTCAGTCCTGCATATTATCAGCCAAAGTGTGTTTGTGAATGGTTTATATTGATATCTACTTCACAGCTGTGCCATAATATTATATATGGATCTTTTTTTTTCTCAAAATAAATTAATGACCAAGTGCAATATTTATAAAGGGATGCACAATATCTGACATTCCAATATTATATTGGATATATCGATTTATTGCTATTTACTCACATTTTCCCCACATAATTGCAGAGGTCATTACACCTTTCTTAAAGTACATTTAAGTTAAGGTATTTAAAATGCAGCGTTGAGGGGATGCTAGTGCAGCTCATTGATGCTAGCAGACAGCAGCTATGGCTGATTTCTGAGGCTCAAAACCTCCACAATGCAAACATGCGTGTCCCCTTTACAGACATAATGACATTTTTTAAGCGTCCACCAGGGACACTGTGGACATAAGTCAGTGTCAACATATGCCAGCAGATTAAATTTTAAGACCCATATATGGAGACAATGACATCTTTCTAGTGATAGTGTTAATTCCTGATTTATCTCTTATTTGTTTGATTGCATTCTCTAATGAAACCTGCTATTGTTTGTTTTTGTTTGCTGTTTTTTTGTTGTTTTTCTTTGGGTGGGGGGGGTGTCAGACAATTTTAAAGAGTTTGTAAACTTTTCAAATGATATATGAATTACATAGATTTCTTATACAGTATATGCTGCTTTAATTACAGGATTGTATTAAATATGACTATCAGTTTTTGACTTGTCAGGATATAACTTGAATGTTTATTATTGTTTAGAATTTTATTTAGGTTTTTTATTTTTATTCTAGTCATACGATTTTACATTATTTTATATTTAGCACCTGGAATGCAAGCAATTTTCCCCCTGGGATCAATAAAGTATTTCTGATTCTGAATTATGTGCTTACTTAATTAAATGCTTTTGATATATATATTTTATATATATATATATATATATATATATATATATATATATATACCAGAATTCTAATTTGACTTTGTTTCCTTGACTCTTTAGAACCCCTTAGCAGAGCGGCAAATAAGAAACGGGTGAACAAGTGAGTTGTCAGTGATGTAAGAAATAAAATGAACTGTATGGAAGAACAAAAGAGGGGGAGGAGGGGTGAGGAATGGGGGGAGGTGTGAAATATCTGGAAGAAGAAAAGAGCATCTTTGTCTCAAACATTAGTTTCAAGACAGTAGCCAACTCAGCAGGCGTATGCTTGTTCGTGTGCGAAGAAAATTATAGAAAAAAAAAATGTTTCATGTTGTGTGTGAGTGATTGTGTGTGTATGTGCACACGAAATGGCTTAAGAGCAAGCCAACGCAGCAGGATATACACTTGCTATGTTGCGGAATGGGTATGAATATGATTGTATGTCACAGAAAAGTGACTTTGAGAAAGTGTGTGTGTGTGTGCATGTAGAGGTGGTGTAATGTCTTTGTTCTACACTCAGCACACACATTAGGAGACAACACCAGATGGTGGGTTAAAATGAGACAACGGAAGAGGGGGAGGAGAAGTTAGACAAGATCCTTCCATCATTTCATCACCATCCTTCTTCTGTTTCCTCTCCATAAACACAAACAAACTGGCATAAAACAAAGAAGAAACATCTGATGTATCACTCATTCGAGTCTGTCAGAATATGGGATAAAAACTGTATGTGGTGATTTGTATAAAACGATGTCAATAAAAATGTTGACATCACGATTGCTTCCTACTAAACTTCTATAACGCACAGTTTGCATTACACAGTAACACTAAAACAAAGTAAAGGTCAAAGGCTATCTTAGCTTATTGAGACCTCTGTAATCATTGTTATCATCTTAACACAATGTCCTCATGTAAAAGCAACCAACAAGTCAATTGCTGACAATTGCCAAAACAACATAGTAGTTTAGCCATGGTAGTCAAAAGACAGAGAAAGAGGACCGGCTGGCACCACAAACTAATCTTCACACATTCGCCTGAGGTTTTGTCTGACCCTGGTCTCCTTTTTCACTTTACATTCATTTTCACGGTCCGTTAGGTTAGGTAGAGCCCTCACAAAAAGCTGCTTTACAGTATAAGCTATGCCATTTTCTTAGTTACCATGGTGAGGACAGTTGTTTTCCTAGTGTTTCCTAGAGTTAACTAACGGCACCACATCACCACAACTAAGGCTCATTTTGCTGGGACCACAATGCTGCTTCAAGTGGTGTGATTATGAAATAAATAAGGAAAAAGTTAATAGACTTTGTATATAGTCTGGGTAAGTTTGTCTGAAAGCTGTGTATGTAGAACTACACTCCTGAAAAACCTGCCAGCTGTTGAGGTGTGCTAATACTTTTGCTTGATCTAGAGGTAAAAATGTACTTGCTGTTTTTAAACCTCACTAGAACACAAAATCCTTTATCCTGCATAAATGGTGACAAACATGTCATGGTCATTTCTAACCTCCCAATTTTCCCTTTACCTTCACAGTCTCGATCCTCGACACCTTTGCAACACATGCCTATAGCCCATATGCCATAGATCTACATTTAAAAAGTACTAGTAGTCCTAGTACTGTAGTGTAGTTAAAACCTTCACCAGTGACCATGTTGATTGCCACTGTACACACATCCCTCCATCATTTCTACACATGCTGTAGTACAACATAACACATTTCAGTTACAACTAAGGAGTGTGTTCACTGCTCTACTGTGCAGAACTGCAACTGATTTTGTTCTTCAGAAGTGTTGTGACTGCTGTATAAACACCCCCAGCTGTTAATTAGACAGAGGTGAATTCTATTGGGGCGGGCTGTCTGTCAGGAAGAGAGGGTTGAGGGCAGGAGATAGAGACGCTTTATAACAGACAGAAGAAAGTCTGTCAGTTGAAGTAATGTACATACAAGTCTGCACTCACACATCAAATCTACCCAAGCAAAGGTAAAAGTAGCACAGTTTGGATTGATGGTGGAGTGAATGTGTCTGTTTTTTCATTTAGTATTCTGTATAATTTTCTATATTCACCAAACAAGGGGGACATTTAATTAGTTCTCACACTAGACTGTATGGATTGACCCAATCCATCAATGATCCGTGTTCACCTACCCCTCACTTACAGCTAATTGGGCTTTCTGATTTTTCACCAATAAACTAACAAATTAAATACTAGCCTGAAAAGTAGGCCTAAGCACCGAAGAAGAATATGTATTTGATATACATAAATTTATACTACATATCCAGGACACACACAAACACAAGCGGTGTCCTTGAATCAAGGTGTAGTTTCAGCCTTCCTCCAAGTAGACGGAAACAACAATACTTTACCTATGGGAGACATTGTGGTGTGTAGTTTTCTATGTCGAAGGACAATGCTGTTTTTTAAATAAGCGTGAGTAGGAAAAACACAGAACCAGAGGGAGTTCAGTTTCCTGCCCGGATCAGTGTTATTTTTGTCCGGTACCAATGTGCTCAAGCTGAATGTTCAGATGGCCAAAGTTCAACTCTCTGAGTAGAGCTGCAAAATATTGTGCAACTAACCCAAATCATAATTTATTTTTTTTTTCCCCAAATTTTCACTCTAACCAACCACATAACTGTGATTTCAAAAGCCAGTCAACACAATTTCCATTTGAGAAGTATAAACTGTGTGGAAAGAGATTGTTAGATTAGTGACATGGGCTATATGCAAATCATCTGGTAACCATGGTAACTTATGGCACTCAAATCCAACCAGATTCTGTGCTTTTATTCTATTCATTATGTCCATTATGACTATTAAAACAGCAGCAGCTCAGGCCAGACTCCAGCCTGCATGTCACATCGCTCTCCAACCATTTCCAGTGTTCAACTACACCTGGGCAAAATGAACTAAACTACAGGCAACAGACCAATGCTGAACACTCTTGAAAGGCACACATCAATATGTGACCTGTGGAACATTACAATCTCTTTCTAGAATTGCCTTGCATGGGAGCTTTCTGGTATAATTTGCTGTATAATATCATGGTGGCAGTACAAAGGTTTCAAGTTGACACATAACAGGATGACAAGTGTAGTTCTTCAGCTTTATAACTCTAAAAGGTATCCTTGGCCCTTGTACAGAAGAGACTGCCACAGAGTTCAGACATGCGTACACAGTGTAACTCTGGACAAGATAAAAAACTCAGAAATGATCCTAAATGTTAACACATGCACACGTTGCTTCTTTTCCTGTCTGCAGAAACAGAATTTCCTATGGGGCTCAGGGTCGCATGCACATGTCTGTAAAGTGGAACTTCCTGGCAGCCGTTGAGGAAACATCAGTCGATAGGAGAGGAAAGAGACACAAAGGGGAAAGAAGTAACATAAAAGGAGAAGATGATATAAGTGAGAGGTTGGAAAATGAACCAAAAAGACACAACTGCTGGGTAGACAGGAGACAAGAGCAATGGTGGTCTTGTTATATTATAAGTATTATACTTTAAGAAAGTATTTTTTTTGTGCCAGTGTTGCTGTGTGTACAATAATAAAGTGAGACCTAAAAGATGTTGAAAGACAGTCATCCCCAGCTGTGACAGAAGAGATGATAGATGACGTTAGACATTACCACAGAAGAAAAAAAGGAGCTAAAACTAATACAAAAAGAAGCTATTATTTCAATAGTATCATTCTGAAAATTGGTTAACGTGCTGAAGAGCAAACATACTGAGACGCAGTCAGAAAATAATAATAGGATAGTCATCGTAGCATGCACAATGGGTGATCAGGCAGAGTCAGAAAAGAAAGCATGGAAAAATAGAAGCAGGGTGAATTAAAGAGGAGTTTATTAATAAAAAACAATGGTGAAATTCAGCGTGAACAATGAGTTAAGGGAAGACCGGCACAAAAACATTATATTATTTATGTAGTGTAAAGTGTTACATGTGATTCAAACTTTTTTAAAAGTTTTAAAGAACACTCTGAAGTAGAAAATCAGTATATAAGTGGACATAATCTTCTGTTATTCAGTAAAAATAAACCCTAACTGACATGTTGGGGTTAATGTTTACACAAAAAGGAGCTGCTGAGTTGTGCATCATCCAGGAAACATTGTTGATTGGGCCAAAAACTGCAAAATTAGAGGGAGTCAAAATTTGAATTTAAACTAATGACCCTCTAAAACAAAGGGTATCTTGTTTCAGCAACTGCTATCACATTGTGACTGGTTCTTACCATCTCTCTGGGCAGGAACATGTCTTCCTGCCGTAGGACCACGAGACACACACTCTCTCCCTGCCGGGTGCTGCGTAGCATGCACACCAACTCCTCCTGACCCACGCCAGTGATATCCACACCATTCACCTATACACACACAAAATAACAATGTTATTTCTCATCTCCAACACATTAAATCGTACATTTGAAAACAGCTTTTCTTTACCTCTAGTATTCTGTCTCCAGACTGCAAGCGTCCATCTTTAACAGCAGCTCCGCGTGGCAGAATATTTTTGACTAGAATAGGACCAGGTCCATGCACTGAGGAGTCTCTGGTTACCACAGTAAATCCAAGACCTTCTAAACCTGTACACACACACAAAGTGAACACAGAGGTGCAACACAATATGCAGTGAGACTCTAGGCCTTTCTCAACATCCAAATATCCCATATATATAGCTGTTTACTCCCTGCCGCTATATTTGTCTCACACACCCTAAACTATTCCTGAAAACTGAAAACTGTTGTTGACTCAGCTCCTGACTACATACTATAAGTGTGAGATTTAAAGCCTGAGGAGATTGTGAGTGTGTGTGTCACTTTAAACCCTTTAGCTATAGCTGCGGCAGGTGTGAAGGCTTTAAAAAAGGGTTCAGGTGTGGGCCATGGAGCAGGAACATAAAAGAAGACGAGGAAAAAAAGGAATGTGTGCAACACAGTGGAAACTGAGAATGGATGTTTGGGAAAGAAGGGCGATGAAGATTAAAACGCTAATCAGTGGGACCCCCGTGCACACACACACACACACAAACGTGCACGAAGGCAGTGACAAGCATGCATGCGTGCACAAAAAGGCCATACGCAGACAGAGCGACCGGTTGTGTGTTTTATAGACCTCATTAAGTCTGGTCTCTTTAGCGGCGCCAAGTCAGCAGTTTGGTCCAGTATGAATTCATATCAGCAGAAATGAACAGATCAATAAAGACTTAATAGACCCTGAAGAGAGGGAATCAGGAAGATGGAGAGAGGAAGGGTGAGAGGAAGGAGACTCAGCCAGGGAACTGGGAAAGGAAGCTTTGCAGAAATTAGCAGGGCAAAAAGCCATCTCTAAGGATCAGGAAATGGCAGGAAACACAAAGGGTTAATAAGGCAATATTTTTGAGATTCTATATGCAATTTGAGTTTAACAAATTGAATAAATGTGAGTGTGACTCTGTTCTGTAGCCAGGTGATCCCCACCTTTGGTCAAGTCGATCCTGAGTCTTCTTCCTCCCTTCTTATTGGCCACCAGGTTGGAGAGGGCGGGGCTTTTTTTACCGTGGGGACTCTCACTCCTCCCCTTTGAGATCTGTTTGGAGGGCATACAAGTATTTTTTTTAACAAATTCAACTACATTAAATAGTGTGACTACTTGAGAAAATGTCATTTGCACTGATTTAGTAATACAAAGTGTGATATGTATTATTCTATATACCCACACCCATACCCATAAATCGAAAGATTAATATATATAAAAAAGGATCACTTTTAAACTATCCATGTGCCAAAACATGGGATGGTATGTATTTGTTTTTAGAGAACCAACAGAAACACACACACATACAGTTCACACCTACCTTTCTGAATAAAAAATACTTTTTAATACAATAAGATAATTGCCTGTTGCTAAGTAACTGTGGCCTCTGCAGCAGCTGTTTATCAAATCTCTGCCATGTCACCATGGCGATGTTGACGAGGTGTTTTAATTTTAGAAGACATCAGTTCTAGTCAAAGAAAAATAAAATGTGGGACTGATGTTGCTTCTACAGAGCATATCCTCAGTTATCCTCAAAGATATTAAAAGAAAAAACAGTATGTGCTGGAAAGACTCAGAGTAAAGGCCATGGGAGATATTTTGGCACAAAAACCTAAAATAATGGAATCTGATACCTTCTGTTTTATATTCCCCTGATCAAGTTATTGGAAGGTTATATGCTCTCTATAAAAGTTGCAGCCAGTAGTTATTTAGCTTTGACAAAGAGCACTAAAGGAAAACAGAAACTTGAACTCAGAGAGTTCATTGTTGTTGCTAATTAATGCAACAGACTTTATGTCTCAGTTTTCATATTCGCTCAAACAATATTGTGGCAGTGAGATTACAAAAACAGATATGTGCAGAACAGATTAGACTCACCACAGCTTCCAGAGTGGCAGCTTCCTCAGCCAGGCGTGTGGTTTGATTCTCCGAGGGCTTAAACACAGGTTTGGCTTTGACAGGTGGAGGTGGCTCTTTGGTCTTGGTGATTCGGGGGCTGCTGTTTGGACCGGTGCTGTTGCCAAACAGCTGACCAATCAGGCTCTTCTCATAGCGTTCCCTATTGGAGGAGGGAACGACTTCTAGGCGGACAACGGGGGAACGCATCGCCTGGCGAAACACGTCCTGAGCTCTGGAAGGTAATGGGTAGAGGGGAAAGAAAGAGGTACGGAGGTGAGAAAATGTTAACCATGTAATTACTCATACACAGTATGACAATCTTATTATACAGCTACAAGACAAATAACATTTATATAATACATTTATGCTTCCTAATCATTATTAAAAATGAATTAATAAGTATTAATTGATGTTTATTAAAACATGACATGAACACATCAAAACCATTATAACAAGACTCTATAAAAATATTTAAATTATTTATAAAATAAACATAAGATGTTGCTGCCTTTTCTCTGCAGCTTATTATCTACAGTAAACCCATTCTACTGTACAACAGACTTAACTCTGAACTGTATGTATTTGCAACAAGTGTCTGTTTCTATTTTGATCCTCTTTGAGCTGGAGAAAGGACAGAGCCACAGAACCATGACACCTGTACAGAAGGCAATTATAATTCATAAGCTATAAAAAAGATAATTTTGCAGAGAATTAGCTTATATCAGATCACGCTAAGCAGGTTAGAGGGACCGTTGTGTCAGAAGCGCTTGGTGCGCACCATCATTCACCTCAGATAACCGGCAGAGCAAATCCAGTTTATTTACATTTTATTGGATTACACTCCTATTGTTTCCCGCCTAGATTATTATTACATGTCTAATGATTATAACTATCTGTTATAATATAACTGGAGACTATGTTTAGAGTCATGTATGAAAAATATATACACGTTTTAATACTTGGAATATATAAAAATAATGCTTGACTGTCATGAATAGGGTACTTACAGAGTCTTATGATGAAAAGTGCATCAATTCTATTTAAAACAATCCATCAACAGCTTAAAGTACACTTACAAAGTACTTTATTAGGGACACCTCTACACTTGCATATTCATGCAATTATCCAATTAGCCAATCACGTGGCTGCTGTGCAATGCAATGAATTATGCAAATACAGGTCAGAACAGGACAGCTCATGTTCACAATATAAGAACAGGGAAAAATGTGATCTTGATGACTCCAACTGTGGTTTGTTGAGTATTTTTTTAAATACTGATGTGGGGTTTTGATCAGACTCTATGGTTAATGCAGCATGGACACAAAGAATCATGGGATAGCTTGGATCACAAATAATAAAACAGATGGATCCAGGAAAAACAAATATGACCCTGCTTAATATGCATATTTTTCATCAAATATAAAATGTGCATGTGTTGGTAATATTGCAGGATGATGATATTATTGGTGCTCCTGTTTAACAATGGACAGACACATTTGTGTCGAAAAGAAAAGATAAACATGCTTTTTCAATACAGCTGCCAAGTAGGGACAATGGGCAGTGTTGTTATTGAAATGTGTTTGTAGAATATAGCCTATATTTAAAAGTGAATGTGTAGGGGTGAAAAAGTGTGTGTGTGTTTGTGTGTGCACACAGGACCATACACCTGTCTATGAACAATAGGTGCAAACCCCTCCGATGATAATCCATTTACCTACAGTACAGCATAAAATGCTTCACACATAATCTTATTACCACACCGAACGCTGGACAAGGACTGTTGTGTGGATTGTATAGAGGCTGTAATGTGATGTAATCATTGTAACATCCACATCAGTGCTTGTAATCTGTGAATCGTTTTTAGGTGTGTCTTTTATCATTTTAATGCCCTCTAATCTTATTACATCCTCAAACACCCTCATGTTAATGTACTTCTTTTCGGGTGCTTCAAATGAGAAATAAGAAAACTCTACTGGGAAACATCTGGTCTCAAATGAATAGGACCTAAGCAGAGATGCTCAGGACACCCTTTTATCTCGATCCAAGACCTCTTTGGCAATGTGGAACAACTCCCAGGCCAGCTGGGAGAGCATGTCCTGTGTTGGGCTCTGGCCATCTCACCATGCCTGGAGGATCTCTAAATAAAAGTACTTTTACAGATGGGATGTGACATCAACTGCCTTATAGCTCAGCTCCCACAACTTCTATTCAACATTTTTAGCAATCGTAAAAAGACTTTGAGAGATTTAAACTCCTCCACATAACTGTGTACCATCCCTTTCCTGGAAAGAATCATAGATTTGGAGGTTCTGGTCTGCATTCTAGCAGCAGCACAAGTGGTGTAAGTCAGTGCTGGAGGTTTTCAGTGTTATAGTCAAGAAGGACGACATCTTCTACAAAAAGCACAACTTCATGTTGTGTATATTCATCTTCTCCATGACCTTACTGTTGTCTTAGTCACTGAATTACAGCCAAGCATGCAAACACGAAAGGAACTTAAGAAGAACCTCCAGCAGAATCCCTCAAGGAACATGGTCATTAGGCTTCTCCAAGTCTAAGTCCTATGTCTTTCACTCCCTTATGGATGAGTGATGAGTGAGGGAGCCTGGGACATTGCCAATCCAGTCCACATGTGCTTTGGAGAAGGATTAATTGAGAACCAGAGCCCTTGTTTTGCTGTTCATCATTCAATAGTGAGACACGCCCTCTAACAATAGAAAGTTACACAATTATGTTAAAGAATTACAGTGAGTTCATGTAATTTAATGCTTACATGAAATATTGTTATTGTATCTGTGAAGCAGATTGTGGCCTTTTGCACTTGTTTGGCCAATTCAGTTTACTTTTAATTAGTTTGGGATCGCAGCCAATATCTCCAACATATGAAAACATAAGCAAATAAATAATAATATATCCTGGTTAGCTACATTGAAGAAATGGTATTTTGGATTTTGGATCTCTCTCTCATAGATGGAATGCCAATTTCAGAATGGAAACTTAGCTCAGGTTCTAATGCATGAAATTTCTTTCTACGCATTAATATTATCAAAAAATGTCAGGATTTCAGCACATTCATTAGGTCATTTCAAAGCGCCCAGCATAAGCTATTCATTTCAGACAACCCACACACAGATAGAACAGCGTGATACTAACTGGCTGAATGTCTTGTCCATGAGATCAACGTTGTTGATTCTGACGATGCACTCGTTCTCTTGAAATAAGCCCTCCTTTCTCGAGCGGCTTTCTTCCTCCACTCCACGTATAAACAGACCCAGAGACCTGAAAGACAAACGAGGGTAAGGAATGTTCTTATCAATACTACAGTAACTACACAAACATTAAAACAATGTATCCCAGAAGATTGTAATGTGTGATGTGGTAGCCTGCAATGTGTGGTTTACTTAAACAGAACTACAGAATGTACAGCCTAACAGCCATCCAGCTGCCTTAGAAATAATAAATATGGAAGTACAGTATACACAAGTTGACAATTAGACACCAAGACAAAGCGTGAATATGAAAGACAGCACTACAAACCAAAACTGTAGTGGAAGTGTTTAATCACGTTTTCTGGGGAAACATAATTATGTGCAGTGAAAAAGCAGATTTGGCATAACATGCAGCTTTTAACTTATACCATACACACACAAACTTCAGCTGCAGACTGATGAAACTAGGTTAAAAGGTAAAAAGAAAAATTAGGTTAGGGTTGGGTTGGGGAAAAAAATAAAGAGAAAGAGAGGAATTTGAGGAGACTGGTGGGGTCAGGTGAGTCATGAGAACACTCATAAAAAGTCATCCTGCTTTGCTTTAGGAAATCCCCCTTCCACTATCCGACTGTCACACACCCAAAGAAAAAGCCTGCTTAGCTGTGCAATTCAGCCTTCCTTGCCTTTTGTTTCCACATTGTATGTGTGAAACTGTGGCTTGTGCAGAGGCACAGCTTTCTGGGGTTGAAGTGCAGATGTATGCCTTAAATAAGTGGATATGTGATGTCTTTCTAAAAGTGTGTGACTGTCTCTGCACACAACTCACCGTCCACTGAGTGATGAGCAGTAGGGAACCACGTGGATTCCCAAGGGGCTGTCTTCTCCAAGGATCTCCACTGTCCTGGACAGGCTAAAAGCACACACACATACAGTTAAATGCACATATACACAAGTATTGTTACATTAAAAATAGAGCACTACTAATACTAGCACAGACACTGGAAAATTTAATTGCTGCCTTTTTGGAAAGTAAAAAAAAGTAGTATAAAATAGGTCAGTTGTATGCCTTGGCACCATTTGGTTGCAATTACGGAAAAAACTGATCACACTGTGAACACAGATCATGATGATGATAAAAGGCATGCTGAAAAATCTTTGTTTAGTATTTAATTCAAGGTACAGATGTGCGGCTTTGGCTTGGTTGATCATGTGTGATACACTGACAACAAAATAAACACTGCCAAGAGGAAACCATCTGATAAATACTGATAAAACACAACTATAGAGACTAATACAGGAAGTGAGGAAGAGACTATGAAGACAAAAAAGACAGGAAAAGCCTCACGTGTGGCAGCATACAAAAAAAATGTCCCTCTTGAGCAGAAGTACAATCCTCGACAGAAACATCCATGCATGCACTCATTGTGCTCAGAATACTTTTTTGTCAAGGACTTAATCCGTGCTTGTGAACGCAGCCCTTAGAGAAGGGAATGCCGACACACTATTCAAAGTCAGAGCGCTGTGTGTGTGTTTGTCGAAACTTTATTTGTGCCACTCATTCTTCTCTACGGGTTGCTTCCTCGCTTTCAATCTCTCAATGTCTAGTTTGGATTATTCAAGTGTGTATCTGCTTTACATTCTGTTTGTGTTTTAATGTGTGTGTGTGTGTGTGTGTGTGTACAGAAGTCTTTGTTTGTTTGATTAGTTTATCTATCAGAGCACAGCCATTAATCCTCTCCTGACCTTCTCTCTGCTCCCTATGTGTGTGTGTTTTTCCTAGTGAGTTTCTCTGAACTTGGTTTTGTGTTCTTTAGTTCTACCCTCGCTCTCTGTCTGTATCTCCATCAGCTTGCTCCCTCCCTCCCTCTTTCTCTTTCTAGACCATCCATCCATCCCTAAACCTCATCAACTGATAGCAGTACAGATGCTGATAAACTCCAGAGAGGGGGTTACTGATGATGGTGCATGGTAACAGGGGAGAGATGCAAAGTGCAGAAACAACTTCTCCTTCTCTTCGTCTCAGTCTGCCTCACACATGCACAAATACACACACACAAAGCTGATGCTGCATCATCGCTACTCATCTAATTTCACTTAATCCAGACAATACTAGACAACAAACTGCAAGCGGGGGTTAAAAAGAAAGGAGCCAAGGACAAAAGGGTGGAGAGAGTGAAAAGCAGAACATACTGAAAAAAGGGTGAGGATGTAACTCTTTCCAGTTCTAACTGCACTAGAGAAGTGACAGTACCCTCATGACACACCCACACAGGAAAGCAGAAGTCTTTTAAATGTCCACCAGAAGTTTGAATAAAAAGAGTGATAAAGAATCAGCACAGTATTGAGACTCCTGTACCAGACTATGTTCTGTGAGTGCTGATCAGAGGATTGCAAATATTTCGCCTATGAATGCACAAGACACACACTTTGTGGACATGCTGATATTTCATAATAAAACCATTATCGGCCAAAACCAACAACTTTATTAGCATGCATCCCTCGTCCTCAGCCCACAGTCAGAAAGTCATGAATATCTGTGCATCATGTTGTGTATATTCATCTCGTAGATGTTGAGATGACAAGATTATCCCATCAGTCAGAACACGGTCCGGTTAACACTGCGATCCACAGATCACACTGTCATAAAAAGGGAAGGGAAGAGAGGAAAGAAATCAAAGGCTGAATTAAAGAAGAAGAAACAGGAATACAGATAAATGGACAAAAGAGTTTTGGAAGTAAGGGAGGTATCCCGGTACAGTATCGTGATATGAAGAAGGGAGGAGGCACTGAATTAATTAGACAAGTCTAATGAATAGAATTAATATGAGATGGAAAATAACATCTACCCCTCCCTCTATCCCTTCCTGCTGCTGTGCTTCTGATCTCTAACACTCCACTACAACACACACATGTGAACACACATCAACGCACAAGCACTTGAGATCCATTTGCATTTCCTTTTTTTTTCTGTGAGATGTTTGACAGGCTGCATCAATGCAAAAAAAAAATGAAGTGGGGGGTGAGAGAGAGACAAAATGGGTGAGACTTTGAGAAGGGAGACATAGAGCGCAATGAGAGAACAAGAGACAGAAAAAAAAGAGCCAAACGTAGAGAGAGAAAGAGAGAAGCAGAGATGAAGAGAGCAGGTGTTCTCTTTATCCACCTGCCACTTCACTGATCCTCACTATGAAAGACAGAAACACAGAGGAGAAATAACAAAAAGGAGGATATGCATTACCAAACCACTCTCTTCCCCTCAGTGAATTTTACCCTCACATCCGTCTTTTAATTTATTGGTCTCTCTTTCTTTTTCCTGCCAGCTTTAAGTGCAGACCACACGTTATGTAAAAAAGAAACAAAGATCAGTGAACATGCAGAATAAAGGTTAATGTATGAAAATATGCAAGATTTTAAAAAATATCCAGAATATATTTATTTGATGAATAACTGGATTCATTAATAACCTATAAATCATTTATTTGATCAGCTTTAGCAAACAAAAAGTGTAATGTGCAATATACAAGGGGTGAGGGGTACAGTTTTAGAAAACAATGCACACTCTTTCTGATGTGATCTTAGTAAAAAGTCTTTTTTTCCCACTATGGTGAAGAAGATGTAAACTGAGGAGCAAAAGTGCAGCTTTCTGTGTCTTCCTGTTTTTCTCTGTTTGTTGCACTCCATCACCAGCTGCACACTCAGCTTCATTGTTTCAGCCATTTGTGGTTCATAAGGTGGAGAAGAGTTTCTGATTCACTGCGATAAGAATGTCCTCTTGACATGTTGTACCAAATAAACCTCTCAGCAGGCAAAAGGAGTTTGTTGTGAATAAGTTGCATGCACATTTTTCTCTGAGATATTCAGCTCTGTGGCAATGTGTTATTCATCGATCTGTCAAAATCATGTCAGGAGTCTCTCCTGTGTGGTGACAGGGGCTGGCCTTTCAGGACATGGGTCATTGTCGAGGGTCTTTCTGTCGTGGTGGAGTTTTCCATTATTATGGGCGTAAAAGCTCTGAGTGAGAGCTGGGTGCCAACTCACAGCGGAAGGCTTCTGGCCTCCATGACTGCCTGTCCACCTCAGCTCCACACTTGCTCCACCTCTTTGCCTGCATCAGGAGTAGATGTTAGGCTGTGACACTGCTAACATGGCAAAGGTTAGAGCCTCCGACAGGGATTCCTAAAAACTTTTATTCATTGACGTCAAGGCTGGTCTAAGGTCTATAGTGCCATATACTGTATATAAAATAGGTTGTTCTTTCAGCCATAGGAGCCGATTACTGAGCAGCGACGTGGGCCAGCCTACAGTTGTCATTGATTTGCTAATAAGCATCCGCCTGCTACCTCTCAAAGCATTGCATTGTGATGTCAGATAAACTGCCAAAAAGGGCTGGACGGCAATAAAACTAGCATAGCGGTTGATTTAGCCAACAAAATGGACAAATTTGTGATAAAAAATACCAAAAACATCCACTGACCCACTGTAGAAGAGAGCGCGTTTGTGTGCGTGGCCGTCAAAATAGCACAAGTCATGCAAGCACGGCGAGCACCCAACAAGAAACATAAATCTGTGCCCCTGCCTTCAGCTGTCCAAAAACTGCCAAAAACATATCAAACATCCCTTGTTTATTCAGTTCAAAACAAACAAATGTTTTGTTTATTTTTGTTTTGTTTTGTTTTTTGATTTTTTTTTCAAAAGGAGGATCATTTGATTTTATAAAACACAGGTCAAGACAGACCATAGAAGGAAGAATGAACCTAGTGTCACATGCTATATAAATATATATGATAAACCTTCAAATTGGACATATTGACACATAAATAGGAACAAAGGCAGACAAAGAAAAAGGTGAACCGGGGAAAAAAACAATCAAGATGACAAATGAATGAATAAGGACAGTTGTGACAGATCAGTACCCCAGTATCATCAAAAGTGGTCTTCACTGGTGATGAATTGAATTGCATCAGTGTATACACGCTGCAAAAGCCCCTCTCAAATATAGTTTGTTTTGTGCATCTAGTGAAACCTATTTACCTTTTCACCTCCTTGCTTCTGAAACACCTCCACTACAGGGCCTTATTCACAAAGAAATATAGTGGAAATGCTGTTTCAATGAACCAATTCACAGTAAATCGGTTTCCCTGTATAAAAAGGACATTTGGATTCAAAGGTAATGAGTTTTCTGGTGTGCATGCAGTGCGGTTAAAATTATGATGAGCCATTACTATATTTATAGGTATAGCTGCACATTTAAAAGGGGCACAGAGACACACATACTGTGAGGACCGCAACGTGTGTAGAAGCACACACACACACACACACAGTATTGGTAACTCAGATATAGCTCACGTACACACATTCATTTAACGTATGTTTTACTGTTGCAGTATTTATGGCTGCATTTCTTTACCCATTTTGGACTTTTTTGCAATTTCAAGGATCGTTTCCCCAGCGACCACAAAAACCATTACATCACTTTTACATTACTCACAGTTGAGATGGTTTGTGCGTGTGTGTGCAGATGATATGAGCAACAAAAAAAAGTTGTAGAGAAAAATTAAATGTGAGTCAAATGTGAACAAATGAGAAATACGAGTTCTTAAAGTGCCTTTATATTTACTGCATTTAAAGTTGTAGTACCTCATGAGGTGATCAAATTTAAACTATCATACTGTGAAAATGACGCAATACAAAAGTTACTGATCACATCTTTTATGCAGTAAATGTGATCTAATTTCTCTCTCTCTCTGTGGTTGGTTATGGAGAAAACCTACCTTCACACATTATTCTTTATTTTTTTCCTCCCTACGCTACTTTTTTTAACACTATATATGACTTAAGTGTGGATTATCTACATGGCTACACTGACCTACACATTCCTAAAACACATAGTAATAAACTATCCATTAACAGAGGTCTTTGTTGTCTGACAGAGCAGCACATTGATCACTGATGTAACAGCCACTTTCTCAAATTTACAACTAACCCATTTACTGTCTTGGTTTTGTGTGAGTCATGCTATTGCAAAGACCAGCCTTGGGTTGATTTCTGTGAGCACTTTGTGGTCTCATATTATTATTGAACATATGTGTTTTGATTCAGTCTGAGTTGGACCTTTTGGATTAAATCAAGTAAATGAGGAAAATAAAAACTACATTTGATCATTTTCATTTGTGCCACAGCCACTAATGGAAAATGAGGAAGGGGCTTACCAGACATTAGACGGTGTGCAATATGAGAAACATTCTGTGTAAATGCAGCAGTCATTGCGTTTCATAATTTTGTAATTTATATGTAGAGCATTTGTATCGCAACGACAGTGTAAATGTGCTTTATTGGTTTGTTATAATACATATAGGGCGAAAAGGGAAAAGGTGATCGCATGTATGCCATGAATGTGACCTTTAGCTATTGTTACCCAAATGACAGCAGGAGGTGGTGTCTGGCTATGATCTTTATGAAATAAATATTCTATAGTCATCAAGGATAGACAAAAAACTAAATTATACCTAATTATACTGGTTTATCAAAGCCAGTCATCTGTAGCAATCCAGACAAATATAAGACTAAAACAGGGTCCTGGACACAAATTTCATTATGTTAAAAAAGTAATAAAACACAAGAATACAAAGAGTAAACCAGGCGTGTGAAAGGCATGGCTATATCTCTACTTATTCTACTTCTAGGCTTGATGTATAATGCCACATCCTGAATGGCGGCATCATTGCTTGTTTGGTATGTGTATCTGTAGGTGCATGACTGCAGCAGTGAATGCTTCTGTCACTAATACAATGTTTTTGATAAATGCAGAGTGATGCATGTGAGGATTTTAGGTTTCAGGAATTATTTAAAAGTGCAGGGTCACAGGTGGCTGACAATGTACTATACCTGTTTTCTTTATATTATGAACGTTTTTGTAATTTTGATGTATTTTTTTTATTCTAAACAACCTGAGACAGGTGTCTTACAATGCGACTAAAACTATGACAATGTTTATGACTACTGCACAGAGATGGAGAAACTAAAGGATAATATAGCTTGAAAGCCATTTTAGATATGGTGAGATTGCCATTACTCCATCCTATCTCTATTGCAAGTGTTTTGTCACTAAATTGTAACATTACTGTGTAACAGCATGCGGTTCCGCAGTGCCTCAGCTAACATGAAAAAAAAGTTATGGTCACCTGAGTAAAGTATGGTTGCTCCCAAACAGGCTGAAAAGCCGCACTGATACTGTATACCGTATATAACCATCTGTCCTCCCTCTGTGTTAGAATGTTGCCTGCCACACACACTCCAGCCAAAACAAGCACACGCACACACACACACATGCCTAAAAGGCCCACTGGAGACACAGGGCATTCTGCACCCCTAACAGTTAATTAAGCAGCACTCATTAGTGTATGCATGTGTCTTATGTGTTCAGTTATGTCTGCCTGAGAAAAGCAGATGCAAGAGTGTTTGTAGCTGTTTATTTTTGAGCACAAGTGTGTATGTGTAAGGTCTGTGAAATTCTGTGTTGCATGTGTGTGTGTGTGTGTGAGAGAGAGAGAGCTATAGAGACCCTGACCCTGTTTTGGCAGTCTTTTGTAGTGAGCTAATGATGGAGCTTCTTTAGACTAACTTTATCTGTGAGGGCCTTGATGTGAATTAGAATACAGTTTTAATGAAGGAAAAAGTAGGACAGAAACACACACATAAACATCAATAAACATGATGCAGGCAAACATGCATATATCTATAACACGTGCAGAGACCAAGAGACAGAGATAGACTCACATTTAGAGGGAATGCATTACTATCATTTATCAAAATATCTTATTAAAAAAAAATCAATAAAAAATGAACAGAGTAACACTCACACACATACTGACCTGCCATTGAAGGTGGGTGTGCCTTGGGCTCGTTCCACCCCTGCCAGCCGCTCCACAGCAGGACTAGCTGACTGCAGAGAACAGACACAGAACACCCATCCTGTTAGTCATTGATTGGCATTTGGAGAAACAACAGTAAAAAAAAAAAAAAAAACAACAAGCTCCAAGAGCACATTAAATCTGTCAGAAAGCAGAAGACTTAATGGATCGACTAAAGAAAAACACAACAGAGCTAATATAATGTGGATATTGGGGGGCATGTGGATAAATAAAACAGGAAAAAAATGTGAATGAGCAACTAAGTGGAGTGATTAAGGAAGCTCAGTGTTTTGATTTTAGCTTTTAATGCATTACAATCAGTCTGAAATCCTGAGCTCAACAACTTAGTCTTTGTAATTTGAAAGACAAGGGAATACAAAGGGGGATGAATGAATAAATGAGTGAAGTGATGAGTGAAGGAGCTGCTAATTTGATGGATGTATGATGTACAAATAGCAATTAATATTTGAAGGCAAAAGACAGGGCTGACGAGCAGTAATAAATAACACTGTCACTGGGCTTGGCAACAAAGAGAATGAGGTGTAAGAAGGAAAAAAATGTAGATGTGAGCCAAGGGAGACGTAATGATTACTTTGTATAATAACATAGGGCTTACATTAATGGCATTCGTGTGTCTTAGGTCTAAGATATACTTGCTTTTAACTACAAGTTTGCATCCTTACAATAGATGCTTTACATATTCTGAGTAAATGTCAGAGTCCTCGGCCGTGAAATTAAGCCCATTTGGAAGTGTCAGTAACTGCATTTCCCCTCATGGCCTCTGGGGGCTGGCTCCAAAAATGAGTCAATCCCCACAGTCATCCATATTGAAATGACCAACTGTACAGCAGAAATAAACATGTGTACAGCCTGGCACAAAAACAGGTTTGGCCAAAAAAAACAAATAGAAAATTGCTGGTGCTTCACAGTCATAACATTATAATAATAAGATTATTATTATTAATATTAAGTGAAAAACCTGTATGAAAATTACCAACCACACAGAAGTACTTTTTGCTGCAGATCCAATATCCAATACAGTATGTTTATGTTTCATGAATATCAGTACAACAGATGAACACAATCAGTCCTAGCTCTGCAACAAATCCCACCTTTGTGAAGCTTAGATACTGTGAAGGACAACTATTGATTTAATTGGTCTACAGAGAGAGAAGTCCTTCTGTCACCTTTGTGCCAGCTGCTTTTCGACAAGCATCTGTGTCCAAAAACTTTCTTTGTCATGAGGTTTACCATCTGTATTCTGGAACAATCTACATCAATGTTGGCAGAATTTAAACACTTCACATAACTGATGCAAAATTAAACAGGAATTCACATTGTTATTATGAATAAAAAGCATAGCTCTATTCAGGTTTTGCGGCTTCTGGTCCTCTACAGCTACGCCATATTGTTAAAATATGATGTGTCAGATCGACATGCATCAAACTTGCATCCAACTTCTCATTCATGTCTGATCAATCACATATATATCTCATTTAAGACTACATCGTCAAATTTGATTAAAAAAATTCAGCATTGACAATCACTGTGTCCACACAGACCTGAAAAAAAACAGATTTGTGTGACACCATTAGCTTAGTAGTCCTAGACTCTGGCTTTTGCTCAAGCTTAATCTATGTGTTCACCATGTTGCATTGAGGGCAGCTAAATTAGAAAATATCAGGCTACAACAATTATAATGCTATTAAAAAAAGCATGTTATTTAAATAGTCAAATGTGATCAATTACAAAAAAATAGTCTATAAATTAGAACCAATTTGCATTAATTATCACTTGTGCATACTTGGGCTTAGAAATACATTCATGGGTGAGCATATGGAGACAAACACACACAGGTCAATAAGGCCCCATGTTCATCTTAGACACTAATGGACTCTCAACATGACCTTTCACCTCTGACCCCCCACCTCCATGCCATGCCGGCATATGACCTACTCCACCTGTCAGAGGAGGACAGAGAAAAAAAAACGAAAAGAAACTCAGACAAATGAGAAAAGAAAAGAAAAATATGAGGAAGATGACAAAGACCAGTAAAGACATACACTTGATATTGAAGACAAAGAATGTGAAGAGCTGAAGGGAAAAGAGTCAAAAGTGAATGACAGGCTGTCAATACAATAAGCATATGTTTGGGGTTTGGTGGCTTTGAAATCAATTAGTCTGGTCTAGCTGTTGATGCTGTCATGCAAGCTTAATTAGAAACAGGATGACAGGTAACATTAATTACACTAACCTCTTTGTCATAACAGCCACTCATACATTAATTATAAAGCCTCTGGTGCTTAATTGTATGTCTCATTTAATAACAGCTTGCAGAAATAGTCTCTCTCTCTCTCTCCCTTCAGAGGAGCAACTTATTAATTACCCAGGCCGACAATGTATGTTCTTATCAAAGGGTAATTTAAAACAAGCAAATGAATCTGAACGAACAAATGTCTCTCATTATTCATAATACCATTTGAGCAATCATTTGAATACTCCTATTAGGTCCACACATTGAACTCCTTGTAGTTTGAGGTCTGCAGCAGTTACTTTCAGGAGCTACAGTTATTTTCAGAATAAAGGTTACATTGTAATTTTTTTAATCAATACTCTATGCATTTTGGTTGTAAAGTTTAAGACTGCACCAGCAGTGTCAGCGAATCATGGTTTTTTACAATTAATATTTCCATCAAAACACACCACAAACTGTCCTATAAAGAAAGAGAATTTATTTACACATACAAGAAATAATGATTAAAAGACATGATGCTTTGAGTAGAAATTAAAAAATGTACTTAAGAATTATTAGAAATATGTGAAGGATGACTGCAGCGAAAAAATGAATAAATTAGTCTGTCGACTTTGGACAGCTTAATCAATAGTTGTGACCATTAGTGGACCTCCAAAAACTGTAGAGTAAAGAAGCAGGATTTCCATTTTAACTCAGTGATGGATAATCCACCATTGAATAACTATGCTTGTGATAAATGGGCTGCAAGCATTTTGTCTTCTCGGCCCAATCTAATAATTGCTAAAAGCTGATAAAAGAGCAAACTATTAGTGATATTACTAATTACTGAATGACCAATCAGGCTAAGTGTTCTCTGAAAACGTTCCCAGAGTGAGTATGATAAATTACTACACATGCCTGCAGGGCATTTTCTGCATGTATGTGTTCTTCTGTCTGAAATGAATAAACCTAAGGTAATTTATCTTAAAATATTCTGTCGGGAATGTGTATGATTAATAAACCAGAATGTGTTTCAATGCCCTGCCAGAGAGCTGAGGTGAAATAACAAAATAACACTTTGTCACAGCCTGCATGTGTACAATGGATGCATACTCATTAAAAGTTTGTTGTAATGTTGGGAAAAACACTATACATGTATCACTAGAAGGTCAAATTCACTTTGTCTTTACTATATATTCTAAATACTAAATATGGCAGGACAACATTATTATATGTGACCACATTGAGCCTATTCTTAAAGCCAGCAGGGTTCAAAATAGAAGACACTTTTTAGGTTCTTATTAGGTTGAAACATTCTGGGACTTCCAGGCATTTCAGGTACACTACGCCAAATGCACACTGACTGTCAGTAAATATGACGACATAAAATTTTAGTGTATTATTTTGACTATTTGCAAGTAAATACACACTGCACTGACTTTTAGTGGACAGTTTTACTATTTATACACTACCGTTCAAAAGTTTGGGGTCACCAGGCCAGTTCTATAGGTGGAGGAGGAGTTTTTTATCATCAATTACCGGTAGCCTTTTAACATGATTACCTAACACAATGTACCATTAGAACACAGGAGTGATGTTGCTGGAAACAGGCCTCTGTACACCTTTGTATATATTCCATTACAAATCAGCCTTTTCTAACTAGAATAGTCATTTACAACATCTAGACTGTATGTCTGATTACTTTAATGTTATCTTCATTGAAAAAATAACATTAAAAAAAAAAAAAAAACAATAAAGACATTTCCAAATGACCCCAAACTTTTGAACGGTAGTGTATATGTATGTCTTGCTAGGTGCAACCATAGCTGTGGGATGTCAAACAACTGCTTTGTTGTCAAATAGGGGGACATTTGTCAGGAGGATGAAAAAAACTCAACATGTCTGGAAAATAGCATTCGATTGTACGGAAGTCTAAAAGATAATAACCCAACCTTTTACTTAATTTATGACCTCAGTAAACGTTTTTTTTTTTTTTTATTCAATTCTTGTAAATGATGGTCACATTATAGTGGCCCCCTTTTACAACTGTCAAGTTCCACTTTCTCTTCCAATATGGTCACATCAGGCTTCAAAAACAACGTGATCAAAATGCCAACTACAAGGCTTTGTAAACTAATGGGTGACTAATGGACTGCTATTTAATCTTTTACATACCGTCTGTGTTCCCAAAAATCAAAAAACATTGAAATGTTTGCAAACATCCTAATTATTGTAATAAACTATTACTATGTACTAAATATGCTAAACTAAGGACACAAGCACATTTGGACATGTAGTTTTAACAGCAGCCTGAAATAAGTCGTCTTTCAGTGTTAAGAATAGATGTATTTTACCAAATGGTTCTGTTTTATTAGACTATTGTTTAGTGTAAATCATGCAACTTCAGTTCCCCAATTGTACACATACGGAGCAGGGAAAAGGGAATAGAATAGAATAGAATAGAATAGAATAGAATAGAATAGAATAGATAGCACAGGAAAACTAAGTTATTTCACAGACAAACATGAATTGGTGGCACAAACGCCATGATGCATGCATGCAAACACACCCAGGTGCAGCATGATTAATATGTGCTATACAGCCTTATTAGCCCCAATAGGATTCTAGGCAGGAATAAGTACTCCCAACCTGATTAACACATAACTAACCTGCAACCCTGTGTGTGCATGGATGAGTGACTGTATATGTGCTGTATGCATGACAGAGAGAGCAAGAAAAAAAAGAGTGATTTTGTGACTTACTGTACTCATCTGTGCCTGCCATTAAAAAAGAGGGAGCACTGCATCTCTAAATCTGTCTAGGTTGAAATTAAATAAAGGGAGGGGACAAAAGACAGAGACAGAAGAAAGACAGAGAATTACTGCAAGAAGAGTACTTTCTTCCCCTCATCGCTCTCCCCAAAAGGCCAAGTGACAATTTGAACAATTACCAAGGGGCCATTACCTCTATCTGAACCTGGCTTGTTGAGGAGAGACAAATGAGTGGGTGAATATGTGTGTATGTGCGACTATGTCAGTAAGTGTGTATGTGTATGAGTGACGGAGAAAAAGAAAGAGAAACCCAGAAAGAGAATTTCTTTGTTTACAGTAGACAGTTACCACAGTCATTTACCACACTAACACTTATGTGGTAGTTATTGCAGCACAGCAGGTGTGAGACAGAAAAGCATAGAGAGATGGGAATGTGTGCGCACTGAAGGACATCAAGCAGGCGAGGGGAAAAATAGTAGAAGGAGATTTTATTTTACACTTATGTCATAATGACTGGACTACACCGTGTAATTTATACAGGGTACAGAGAACACTCTGCTGAAATTGGTATATTTATAACCAGCCAAAAAGCATTTATTTTTTTAACTGCTTCATATTCACCAAACTTCGGTGTCCAGCTTAAAAAACAATTCTGTAGAGCAAAGACTGAAGTGGATCTCTACAAAAAAATTCTAAAGATTGGTTATTATTATAATATAAACAAAAAAGGGTTCTTCACACTGATACCATATAATTCTATTCCATCCCGTTTTTATTGTTTTGAATAAAGTCTATCATAACCATCTGAACACACTTCTGTGCATCTACGATTATCTTTAAATACAGTCTCACTCACTGAATTGAACAAGTGTCCTGGTGGTGCTTTAGGGCAGTGTTACTCAGTTAATACAGTTTGAAGGCTTAGTGTCTGCTGTGTAGCCACTGATGGGCAGCTCTGACTGACAGTTGGTCCGCCTGCTGCTCTCACCGGCTTCTCGACTCGCCCTTTCTCTGGCTGTCGGACCGTCTGTTTCCAAGAATGAACAGTGAGTATTTTCTCTGAACATGTAGTCCTACACTGTCAGTTCAAGAATTACATTAAGAACCTTACACTGAAGTTCACTTGTTGAATGATTTCAGGTAAGACCACTGATCCCAAATTATTTATTACATAGTTTATTGTATTATTATATCAATATTGTTGAAATATTGTTATACCAAACGCCCACAACAGTGACTGAAAACTGTTCTAGGATTTCTGTGAAGCACTGGCTTTCAAACTCTAGCTAATTTTGGACCATTATAGAACTGTTGGAGCAGCAGCGTCTTATTCACAACACTATAATAAGCCAGCTACATTTATTGTGTTCCGAGAGCTTATTTTAGGAAGCTAGGGTGTTCTGGGAATATCCATCCAGAGGACCTTTGGAATTCCCCAAGATGAGCTGGTGGAGGTGGCAGGGAGGAGGGAATTCTGGATTTCCCTGCAAAGACTGCTGCCCCTACAACCCAACCAATGCAAAATGCAAAAATCATCAGAGGCTGGACAATAAAACATGAAAACTAATGTTAACCATAAACCTTGTTCTTATCCAAAGCCCTATTAAAAAAACTGACTTCAAGACATAGGAACAAGTAATGCTACAACGTACTCCTTGCTAGCTTTTGACGTTAATGCACAGAAATAAGGCTATTTGTAGTTAGACAAAGGCTATAGCTATAGATCACATATATGTATACTATTGTTCCAGTCAGACCTACAGTACAGATGACACCCTGTAATATGTCACATTTACAGCTACAGGAGTAGTGAAAATACAGCTAAAACATAAGGAGTTCGAGGTGAGCTCAAAATAACACATTCTGCAGTCCTGAACTTCCACATATTTTCAAATTGCAAATCAAAACACAGTACAGGTCTATTACTGGTTGGCAATCATATGACTTTTCTATAGACATTCATTGGTTCAGATCAAGACAACAAAACAGCTCTTTGTTTAACACTGTGGGACATGTTGTAGTCACAAACGTGTTAGGTCACCATCGGCAACAACAATAAGCCTGGAGACTGACCACCTCTGAGTACCAATCACATTCCCCTAAAGAGCTGAACCCTGCTAACAGGTCGTTCTAATGGGAATACAGTGTGATTAAAATTAGATGTTTGTCCAGCAGGAGTCTCAAGAGTCAACAGATCACTGCTCAAGAGTCCAATCAAAAGCATGGAGATCCCTTAGCCAGTGAACTAGAGGGATTCTTCTGTGTCCAACAATCTGTAGGGAATATAAAACTGTAACACCAAGTATTTTTTCAGTTGGGTTAAAGCATGTCTACGTCCTTTAAACTGTGTGTATGCATAAAAGTTTGTGAGGGGAAGGTAAAGGAGGGGGATCAGCGAGATAAATATTAAAATCTTAGCTGATTTGCAAGCAGAAGCTATAGAGAATTAAGAGGACAGTAAAACCAGACATTGCTTGTTTGCTTGTTTGCGGACTAATATCTAATGTGAATGGCATCAGTTGTGAGAAAGAGAGAGACAAAGGGAAAGGGGGAGGAAGGAGTAGATAAGGTAAAAGGACTAAGTGTCTGCCCTATGCCCTGCTGAGGAAGGGAAAGGAAATATGAAAGGAGAAGGGGAAAATGGAGAGCCATCCATCTTTGTTAATGGAGCCTGAAGTGACAAAGTGCGTCTGGATTACAAAGGGCATGAAGACACTACGGGCACCATTCACCCTAAACCTTTAAACACATCCACCACTGTCTCCCATGCTGACCCATGTCAGTACACCACTTGAGAGAAAATATAAAATGCTATTCTTAAAAACTTACATTTCAAGCAGCATTTTAATGAGGTATATACAACATTAGGGAACAGTGGTGCAATCTGAATCTGGCCAAGGATGAATGCTGGATGAAAGGGTCATTAAAATCAAAATGTTTATCCCAGTGGGAGTCTTAATGTACTTTGCATATTTAATGATGACCTGCTAATTAGATTACAACAGAACAACAGGAAAGCTCATGGCGCCCATGACAATTGATTAAGAAAAATCTATATCTTACAAAAGCTGATGAGCCTATCCAAACACATTTAAATTGCTGGCATAAGAATTTAGGAGATAGATTTAGTGATATCAATCAGTTTGCCTTTCAGGCAAATTAAAAAAGTAATTTTATTTAATATATTATTTAATGTTCCGCTTTTGGTTTGCAGCTGGATTCTTGTGAAGCGATAGGATTGTACAACAATCAATTTTGCCAGGATTCAAGACACTGCATGCACTGTCTGAACAACTGGGGTTTGGACCTATCAGGAACAAGTTATGGGCAAATTGCCAATAGCAGAGAGAAGCAATCTACCAGGTAACTTTTGAGAAGTGCCTGCTCTTTCCAGACTCTTTCCACTGACGACCTCCCATTCGGTTCTCTTTTTGTATTCCAACTTCAGACTGTATATAACAATGGATGGAACATCAGTTTTTTTTCAAACCAGACTGTGAACATGAGTCATGTCTGTAGGGATTTTTGGAGCCAGGCTTCAACTGCAGTTTATAACACCTGCACTTGGACTTCATTTCCCAACTTCAGAAGTCACAGCTTGATTTTGTGTATCAGTTGTTGTTGTTGTTTTACTTTAAAAAATCCTAAACACACCCCTAACTTATAGGACTCTTAAATGTTTTTTTAAGTGTTTTAGTACTCGGACACTTTGGGGTCTTACCATCACAGGTGTGTCTTCATTGAAGATTTCAGTCTCTGTTGGCTGAGGGCTAAGGGCTGAGTCGCTGCTGCTTCTCACCAGTAGTGGTGTATCTGTAGAATGCACACACACAAAATACATTAACAAATGTAGAGGATGTATTGTGTATGTTTTGGATTTAGGACTACTTGCAGTGACAAAAATATTTAATGTTGAGTTTAGACACCCTGACCACTTTTTCCCCCCTTTGTGTTTCTGCAGATAGGAATTTTAAACAAAAATGGAGACACAACAGTAATGTAACATGCAACAATACTGATACTTTCCTAGATCATTTTGCATACTATGCTACTTTTCCTTATAGTTTCCGCAGTGAAAGTAAAGAGTAACTACAACCAATACACAAGCACACCAATGTGACTGTCTTCACACAGCAAATGCTATTTTGATGGAGTCACAGTTCAGCAAAATTCATGTCTAATAATAATTTTTCAGTTGACAAGATACAGACCCTTAGATAGTTATGCAATGCTACACAAAGGGGTGTGTTTTTCGAGTGTCAGCGGCAGAGAAAAAGAAACAGAGAAGAGATTTGAATATTTTTTCTTTTTTTTTTGTTAGGCTGACAAAATTAATTTCCCCTCTGTCATTGTAATATTACAGTCAGAGTGTGCTTAAGAAACAGGAATAGAAATAGAAAAACAGTGTCTTTTTCTTTAGTTTTTAAGAGTAAGGACTAATTTTGTAAACTCCAAAGGAGCTAAATAGCAGGTAATACATTACCAGGACAACATTTATTTTTTGAGGAAAGAATGCCAAAACCAGCACGTTGCCAACTCAGTTACCCACATACATTAAGCTCATTAAAATCATCCACAGCAAACCTACTTCTCTAGCACTTCCAATCATCGAAGCACAACAGGAGTATATGTGGGTCCATATCTTGTTCATTACGTACAAGGCCCATTCCTGAAGCCATTTTCGGAGATGTGAGTATACACACAACGCCATAATGTAGGTCTGCAGTGTGCAGGAAGTTAATGTATGATCGGTTCCCATCACTGAACTCGCTGGTGTTCATGCATCCAAATAGCCTATAAGTGGCTGATTTGCAGCTATGTGTAAAAAGTAGGTAACATATGATAGTGTCTCCATCCACACATCTCATCAGCACCATGCATAAAATCATCATTTAACAGAACCTGATAGATGAAACGTACTGCAACATTACCTGTGCTGCTGGGGAATAGTAAAACTGGGAGGAAAGTCAACACTGCACATAGCTAAGAAAATAAATAAGATGTATAAGTAGTGGTACACTTATGATCTGTGTGGTATACTATAAAACCTCCAGCCTACCATCCCCACTCATAGAGACCATCAATCCATAAATACATTAAGAACACTGTCATGTTAGCGTCTATAGTTGTATTGGGAATAGAATGGTAAAGATGGTGGTGTGGGTGGAGGGAATTCTATATGGCTTGACTACTCAGAAGACGGGCCAAATGATATTTGTAGGGTCATATATTGATTGTCACAAAATGGACCCTTGGTGCTCTTAAGACCGGCTGGGGGATATGGATTACATCAAACCTCTAATCAATTCATCTCTTCAAAGAAAGGCAATGAAAGAGGGATATAGACAGATGGAGGACAAAAGATGTACGAATGAGAGACAGCTGGGACAGACACAAATCAAAAATATGTACAACATCCACAAGTAAAGTGCACATACGGCAAAGTGTAATAAAAAGATAAAGCATTGGAAAATGGTTAAGATACAAATATATTAGGACTGCAGACTTTTAGGTTTCAGTTAAAAAGTTTGGCAATGGATTTTTAGAGAAAACAAAAGTAATATATACAGTGTGGACAGATTCATTTAATTAACGCAAAACTAATGTGTCTTTGACATGTGGAGCCTCCAACTCAAAAGACCACTACAATCAATGTTTTTTCACTCTAATGGGAAACATTTTCCTATCCATACTCAAGCTGATTATGCATCTTTCAGCCCATTCATTCTTGATTTTAAGCATCTGGTGCTCATCAACATCACTTTACCACTGTTCTTTTGAGTCTGCCACTTGTGTTACTTATGTCACAATTAACATGCCAGCAAAAGAAAAAAAAATCTGGCGACAGAGAACACAAAAAGAGAGATGGCTCAAAGTACTACATACTGTTCAGGAAATGGAGCTGAGTGACACAAAGAAGAGTGGTGTACTATGCAAACATGAGGAGAGACAGAAGAAGATTTACACATACAGAAAAAGAGAGGAACAATGTGCAAGAGACCTGGACAACTAACAGTGGAGAGACAAGTGTTTGGACTGAGAGAAAACATTAGACAGTGATAGAGGCCTAACTCTGACCTTCTCACGCTGACAGTGAAAGTCTCCAGAGCTCCGTTACCTCTAATCTCCTATGACAGTCACACATTACCACTAATCTCTGCTGACAGGCAGCCATGCTGAAACAGACTAAACTTCCTGCCTTAACAGTGTCTGGATCACACAGCAAAAAAGCTCCTTTGCAATTGAAGAAGGTCATACACACTGATGTGTCAATTCTGTTAGAAATAAAACTGGCAGAATGGGTGTAAGATACACTTTTCAAGTATTATACAAGCCTAAAGAACTGATGGACACCATTCAAACTGAGTAGGATGTTTCAATATTATCAACATGTTTGAAAATGGATGCACTATGCTGATGGACTGAACACAAGTTATACAGATTAGCATTAGCACGCTTCATTCAAGAAACATTTTGAAATCCACTCACACTCACTTGTATCGTATCTCTACTAAACAAGCATACGAATTGAAAAAAGACAGAGAGAAGATGGAACGGAAAAAGGAGTGGGATACTGAGAAAAAAAGGTCCGGCACATAGGTCTGCTCCAGGTAACAGTAACCAGACACAGACATCAGTTTTTGCTCTGCAGCCTGACAGAACACACACACTTCCTGTCTTCTCCTTCTCCTCATCTGACTGTCTTTCATCTGCAGCTTACTGTGTATCTCAGAGACAGTGCTGCCAACATTTCAGCCATCATGATTTCTTTATAGTCTTGTCCATCAAATCCTGTCCTTTGTCTGTAGAAGTTAACATCACCCTTTGTGTGTACAAAACATTCAATTTATGGGTCTGAAGCTAAGAATATACTGCACCTTCCAGATTCTTTTTTAAAGATTGTGTGCCAAGTATCATCCAAACTAAATCTGTTTCTCATTTAACATCAGTTGTGGCATTGACCTGCACTGACCTACAGGTTACATCTAAAAGGTAATGGGCTTCCCTGCATGACTCTTTTTTTCACTGCTAAATCAGAAGATGTCTTTGAAATAGAATGTAGACCATGTGACACTAAACCTTGGCATTTAACAGTCCCAGCCTGTTCTTCCAGTCAACAGTTGGGGGAATACAAAGAGCCAGCACTAGACTATTATGGATGCCAGAGTTTAAATGGAGTGACTTGTAAGCAGGACAGTTCTTTCTGTGGTTAAGTCTAGTGATGTAATGACAAATGCAGGAGCCTAACTGACGTTAAGCAGCTCTTCTAGAGAGAAGAGGGTCTAGGGGAAAAAGTATACAGACAGCTTTTGGTCCAGGTTGGAGCAAAGACATCCCCACTGGTAAAACAGAACAAAACAATTACTCACTGGACTTGAGTGCTGAGGAATTGACTTCAATCTCTCCTCCTGTGATTGGCTGGAAAACGGAAAGCTCAGCGTGGTAAAGGTCAGGGCTAGGGGCGTGGCTGGAGTTGGCCAATCCCCTCTGCTGGGCTTCCTGCTCCTCATACACCGCCATCAGCTGTAACAAAACAAAAACACAATCATTTAACATTTATAATAAAACACACGATTCACACCAGAATTTTCTATTTGCTTTTCACATAGAGAAGCTGCTTCAAGTACACAACCAGTGTGCTAAATGCAGTAAACTGCATTATAGAACATAAAGCAGTACACAGAGGTAGTGTGAATCTATTTAAAATGATAAAAAATCTACAGCAACAGATCAGCAAATCTTTTCAGACATTTCAGCCTGCACTGATCACATTTGTTCAAGTAAACCATAATATCATTTTTCTGTGGGTTTATGCATGTGTATGCACTCAACCTGAGTATTACCTTGTGGATGAGGACGCTATAGAGGACATTCAAGGAGCCCAGCATTCCCGCGACAAGAGTGTGTGTCTACTGGTTTGCAGCTGACTCCATTCGTGGTCCCTTACATGTGTGCTACACCCTGCTAGCTCTAACTGTGTTATATAGTGGAATCCCTGTCTATTGACTATTACACTGAGTCTGCGTTTAGCCTAACATAGCACAGAGCTTGTCAACACAGTGTTCTAGGGGCCTCCATGTAAAAGCTGAATAGACCTCTGTGTGTGCGCATGTATGTATGTGTGTCATGTCTATAGTGACCAAGAGTAAAGAAAGGGGACTTTGCCAGCAAAGCCAGAGGCTTCCTGGAACCCAGAAGTATGCAACATATAGATTCACATGCATCATGAGTGACTGCACTGCAGTTGCTTGGCTGCCTTGTTTGCAGAAAAAAGTGGAAGACCATTAAGCCAGAGCTAAAAAAAAAATAAAGGCAATATAAGAATTCAAATATAGCAATCGTTTTCAATTGAAACTATTTTATGTTTTGTTAAATGTATCAAACTATGTTGAACCCAATTAACTGAAGTAATTAATCTCTGATTTATTTACTGTCTATACACAGCATCATTAGGCAGAGAGCAAAATGGTGCTGAGTTACACAATATTGCAGCTCTCTCATCATCTTCCCATCCATATCTCACCAGCTATTCAGCACAACCAAGGCCTCTCAATTTCTCACATTCATGTTCTGTCACACTCCCTTTCTTCAACTGCCTAATTTCGGGCCTGATTTGCTGCCCCCATTGACCAGGGGGTTGTTGCCTAATTATTTTTCTAAATTAATCTTGAAGTGTGTATTGTCAATCTGATTTAACCACTCCTGAACAAGGCAGAGCTGCCCTGATCTTGACTCAAGCTGCCACAGTAGCCGATGCAGAACAGGAAGCATCATCAACCAGGTGCTGACTGTTTTTACAGACCACAAACATGGCAGCAACCAAAATACGCATGTAACTAGCTAGAATAAGGATTCAAGGATCTTTTATTGTTATACCAGCTCACCTTTACATGTTTATGGTCTGAAATAAGGCCTCGGGTCCGGGTTAAAGCCACAAAAGAAGAGCAGAGTATAAAAATAACATATAAAATATGCAATGTAGACCAAAATTTCCTCAACGTTGTAATAACAAGGCTTACCCAGGAGCTCGAAAAGCCGCTGCACCACTGTGTGCCGCCATCTTGGATCATCAATAAGAAGACCAACTCAGGACTTATGGCAACAACATGAGTGAATTTACTGTCTCATGCAAGATATGTTGCAAAAGGGCCAGAGCATTGATCACCCCACATAATTGTTTCTAAATCTGTGAGATCTCATGTCTGTGGAATCACCATGGAAATCGTCATGATTCTGTGGTATGTCATTATGATGTTTAGCTAAAATTGTCCTCATGTGTATGGTTTCCAATGTTTTTAAAATCATTTAAGAAAATCTGCTAGTGTGTAGGAAGCCTTACAAACTGTCCTGCTCCATCAAACCTAATTTGCTTTTTTCATGTTCTTTTTCTGTCTTACCACTCTTTACTTTTTTATTTACACAGTAATTTTCATTTGATGATGATTAGTTACAATTTTTATGACTATTCTGACAAGGTGCTTTTGTGCAAACTTTTGTCCAGCAGCTACTTGCAGAGATGGCAATTAGGAATAAAAGAACAGAAGAAGGGATACAGAGGTGGAGATGGGGTCAGATTTTTTTTTTCTATTAAAGAAGCATATTTTTGTATAAAAAGAGCTCCCATTTTTAACCAGTTTCAGTAAATCTGTCTGTTAGACAGCAAGCAGAAAAAGACTAATAGCTTCCAGATAAAAACGTGCACGGGGTGGCAGAGATTCTTAAAAAAGAACATCTAAAAGAATGGCTGGAAGAAAAATGTGTAGACAAATTCAACAGAGCCTTGCCAAGTCTCTTAAAAAGCAGAGGTGAAAAGAAAAGGAAAGACAACCAGATGAGACAGGGGAGGACTTTGCCTCTGTTCTGTTCGACAGGGGACTCAAAGACCTGCCAAACAAAATGACACCGCGGGCTGAGCATGCGAGGGAAAGAGGGGTGAGGGAGTCGGAGAGGTGAGACTGCACAGACTGAAAGCACAGAAAAAGAGAGAGAAATGGGCAAGAAGAACTGTGTGTGCGAGAGAGAGACTCGGAGGGGATTATAATGATAATAATGAGGAACACTGACAGATGTGCTGCACCGTAAAAACCTCTGGGATGTCAAAGAGTAAAGAGCAAAAAGCAAACCTGAAACTTGAGATCGTCTGAGAGTGTCACTGTGTCAAGTGCTGGTGCAATGATGTGTCCACTTTCAACAAAATGAAAAGTTACTGCCAACTGTGCCTCTGTTCTTCTTACACCAGCTAGTCCAGAGACACAGGTTAGATTTTATTTAAAGGTATCTCTTATAAGACAGATCATGATATAGTCTCTGATAATCAAGCACCGATACCACTGTGGGCCCACTTTCTACTATTACACATAACATTAATCTTCATCAGCTATTCTGTCACTAAAGTCAACTGACTCAAAGATGAAGATGCTGGTGAAATCCATTTTTTCCTGTCTTCCTTTATTTTCACTTTCAGCATCCTGTCAAAACACGCATTTTACTTTGATCATGTTGCTGACAAGCTGATGTAGAAATGCCTTTATCCATCTGTGGGCTTCAATTCTTCAGCTCAAAAATGCCATCTGAGCAAGAAATAATTTCATCTTTATTTGGGCTTAGGAATACTGTGGCAGTTTGCTCAAGTAAAAATGCCCAATGTACTGTTGGGTTTTCAAATGTACTGCCAAATATCCATGAGTGACACCTTCATAATAAATTAGTGAAGATAGTTCCCTTCTAGAACTGTACTGCCTGTAGCATTTGTCAATATTGTGTGGTCAAGACTAAGTTTACCTTAGGTAACTGAATGTTAATGTGTATGTGAGGTAACTGTGTGTGTGTGTGTGTGTCCCACCCACACAGGTGCAACAAAGCAGACAAAGCAGCAGGATATGTCAATACAATACATAAGACACATATTGCAAAGACACACACAGCCTAACTTGCAACCTCCAGGGGTGCCACTTGAGGATGGCCTCAAAAGGAAGCCAATCCCAATACATCCCCACATCAAAAGTAGAAACAAACATGTTTACAGCCTGGTACAGAAACTGCTCTGACCTCTGTAGATAATTTTCCTGTTCCTGGCAAATGTACAGGGGTTGAATTTTCATGTAAGTCACATTTAAATGTTACTGAGAGACAGTTGGTGTTGTCACATACTAACACCCTAGATCTTGGTCCATCTTTGGATTAGCTAGGAGTTAGGAAGACTCAAACAATGCCAAGATGGCAACGGCCACAGCCACAAGACTGGGTGATGATCTTTACAAATAAACTGTGTGCTGTATATTGTCCAATATTTTTTATGTACAGACTGAACCACAGTCTGCCAGTACCAAAAGAGCCTAATTCTCACTTTTTTTAAGTGTTACAAACACCGATGTTGCATCTTATACTATGCTATGTTACTGACAAATAATTGCCAGAAGATTGGTGCAAATGGATCCATATTTTAAAGATATTAGACGAATGCTACTCACCTATTAACTGTTGAAGAGAAACATTTTATTGTGCTGCACCTCATGTGCAACACAACATGGATGCTATTGTGTACATTAACATGCGTTATGTGTAACATGTGTGAGGGCTTAATGAAGTGCCAACTAGGTTCCTTTTATAAAAATTAAAAGAGCCCATCAAATTTCTCTAGATAGAATAATGCTGACAATTTTAAATGTGCAATATCACATCAGTGTACATATGTGCGTGCGCACACACTTTTTTTCACATGATATGCTTTTTAATCGGGTCGATTAGGGCTTGATTGATTAGTTTGCCATGAATCAATAAAATACTACAATCAGCCAAATGCATGAGCCTATACACTTCATGGACACAATGCTTGAACACACTCTCCTTCGAGCGCACACACACACACACAAACACAATCTTTAAATATGCTTGAGCTGTCTTCACACCACTGAGCTCTGATTTCCACTCAAAGCCACTTACAATAAAAAAATCTATGATGTGCACATGTGTGTGTGACATCTTATGGAGTAAGCAATGTAATCTAACTAAGCAATGACCACTCCATCACCAAAGCTTCAACAACAGGACAATTCACGACCACACCCGTCCATGCATGTGAAGAAGACGTGTGTGTGTGTGCAAAGGTCTGTGGCTAGTCAAGATAGCTTGCCTTGTGCAGATTATTTTATAGGCAAGCTGGAACTTTGCAGTCAGTTTGGGGTATTATGCATAAGAAAATGCATATATATTTAGGGTAAAATAATATATTTCCTTTCCTTGGCTATATGCTGATATAGTGCCAGCTGTGCTATTTGCTTCCTTCTAAAAAATAATGTTATTAATAAACACAATGAAAAGTGTCTCTTCAAGGTCCAGAAATTACACAGCTATTACTCTGATGCAACTGTTCTTTATAAAAAAGAAACCATGTCTGATCACACACACACACACAAACATGTACAGACACACACACTGATACACAGGATAGACTGACAGCTCCACCTAGCTCTGCATAATAGAAACTGCATGTGAACTGTATAATGAAGCTGTTGACCCCTACCACCACCATTACTGCTGTTGCCCTAACCTGCACACCTGGACACCTCTGGCCCTTAAGGTCTCTTATTTGATCATTATGCATGTTTGCTATTTAAACAACAGAAGTGTCTTCTTCCTGTGAGAAGCAAAGAAAAACGAAGACACACAATTTCATTTTATCTTACCACAGAAAGTCTCCATTGAAAAATCCCTTAGTGCAGAATGTGCACAACGTCCAAGCTTTCACACTATAGTGAATTTCTAAACATGTACAATGAGCCTCTAATACCGTGTCATTATCCTTCCATGTCTATTTGATGTAATGCCAAAGTTTAAAGGCATGTTATGTCTCATGACACAATTTCGGATGCATCTTCCACAAAGAGCTACTGTGAAGGCAGGTCTCTCCAGCAAGCACATAGCCCTTCTCTAAGCATGAGACATACGATTTTAAAAGCCCAGCACATTTCTGTGTGATGACCATAAAAATAGTTGTGAAGATCACAAAGAGAATTTGAATGAACCCTGAGGCAGGTCAGCTCTTCTATACTGGGGCTATGTACAAGTTGGCCTTTTCGTCTTTCATCAGCAGATATTCATGCTTAGCCCTGTTTTCCCCTCTGGCTTCACTTTGCTTCCTATCTTTTGCTTTTTCCTTTCCTCCTGGTTGCCTCCTTTCATTATCATTTTGCTTCCTCTCATTTACCCTGCCTCTGTCCTGTTCCTGTTGGTGCCATTTGTAGCCTTTATCACAGACACGCTCTTCAAATGAGTTGAGTTGTAGTGGTTCCTTACAAATCAGCTGATGTAAATCATCATGTTCCAGCACTTTGCTCTATTGGATACACCCACACACCAACAAAGAGCTTATTGATTAACACATGAATCTGATACACCCGTGCTCACTCTCTCAATCGTGATACTTTGTTTAACCCAACTATTTTATTCCCTGATGTAATTTTGTCCTCTGTCTCATTTGTTTTAATCACTTGTTCCATTTAAATATTTTATAGACAGAAGGTGAGTGAGGACAAGTCAAACATCAACAAAACATACCGTTATTATAACAACACTTGAGGACAGGGACTAAAACATCTACACACACCCACATCTGTGACCTCTCCGCTACAATCAATCCATCGCTGTGGCAATCGATAATTAGGGCGGTGTTGTCTCTGTATGAGGAATATGGATGAATTAAATTCACCTACTCAGCAGTTTAAGGTCTGTGTAAGTGTGCGTTTGTGTAGGTTTGTGTATGCTCACCCTCTATTGATCTGCAGTCACCTTACCTCTCCGTAGAGCAAGACAGACAGGAGTTAAAAGATAAATGGGGGATAGAAATACTGTGAAGAATGAGACACACAGCCATAAAGACATAGAGAGGGAGGGGGGAGGGTCACAGGAACACTATGTCAACTGATGCAGACAGCAAAGAGCCAGACAAAAATGCAGAAATATATTATATGGACATACTATTTAAACATAGAGAAACATTTTAGCTGTCAGAAGTAGAGCAGCCTCCATCACCGGCAGTACAAATGTTGAGTGAACTTCAGACAGACAAAACTTCAGAGTCTGCCAAAGTATAATGACAAGTTCTGTTTCCTCAGTTGTGCAGATGGTTGGTGTGCTTGTCTGCACTGATATTTGCATGAATGTACTGTGCACTTACTCTACATATATGCATTTATATTTGTGAAGAATATCTGTGTATGTGCATGTTGGTGCGTGTTAACCATCTACCAGTCATCTCCCTGAGGCTGTGTGTAGACCACATTTGGCCATATGGAACAGCATTATGGAGATACACAGTGGCACAGATGGACACATTCTGTGCAAGCCATATTCTCAATGATCTACCAGTAGCAGCCTAAATGACAGCACTCATAAACCAGAGGAGCCTGTTAACCAGAGAAAGCTACACAGAACGTAAATGAGGAATGGTGTATGAAACCATAGACACTGATAAGGATTTGAGAGGGTTACTTTGAACATTAAAAGGTGTTTGCAAGTGGTGATGGTGTCTCTGCATCCAACCTAAAGCTTGAACTGAGTAAGAAATATTACCTCTATGTTTCAGATCTTATCTTTCTCTTTTTAATATTTAATATTCTCTCCCTGATATAAATGAGGTTCTACAACACATCAGAACCTTTTTAGAACCTGTAGAAGACCATGCTACATTTAGTCGGCTATCACGTTCTGCATTAACATTAATCAGCAAACTGCTGATAGTGAAACTGGTGAAACCAAACAGCAACATTCAGGTTCAGCCATTAAACCAACAAGGAAGTGTGAAAAATTCCAGTTTACACAAACAGGAAGTTAAACCCTATTGACCCCTGTGGTCAGCAGAAAATGTTTTTTAAAAAACGATTCCAGTCTCCACTGAATAAGTATATATATATATATATATATATTTTTTTTTTTTATTCATATTAATATCAGGACTTAAGGGGACCACTGAATGACAGGTGTATGTTGCATCACAGTGCAAGCTTCCTGTTTCGCCACTGCCCACCTGCCTCAGCTCCAATCACACTCCACCTATATATTTAATAATAATATAATATATAATATAATATATTTTGATATATTTATGACGCTGCTAACATGGCAGTGCTCACAGTGTTCTGGGACATCCCACAGTAAATCAACACATCACTTCAAAACCCTACAGGCGACATCACAGATGATTTATCCATAGTTTTTTTTTTCTTTTTTCCTTGAAGCTCAATGGGTGAAACACGATTGCAAAAAGAAGAAACTGTTAAAAAAGAAAGAGTTATATCACCACTGTAGCAACTGTAGCCAGCAGTAAGGTGAATGGATGGTAAAACCTGAAGTGAGGCAGCTATGCATTATTCAGATCATTCAGGCATCTTTGAACTAATTGAATAAGCTTGTTGTTCAAGATTGTCTTTTTCACCATCAATGATGTTGTTAATCTACAATACAGGACTGAAAAATGGAACCATTACCATCAAGTACCAATTCCAAGTATCGGTACTGGTATAATTCCAAGTGAATGGTACCCAACACCAAACCAAATCAAATCTTTAAAGAAAAAAAAAGAAAAAAGTCTCAATGTCCCAATGTCATCCCTCATGAATATATTGTCACGTCCTTATTATTTATTGATGATAAAGCACAGAATCTTTTCTAAGTTGTCAATGTTAAAATCATTGTCAAGGTTTAGTGCTTCTATCCCCTGATAGCTCATTTATCCAGCCTTGGTTCTCTCATCCTCTCCTTCCCCCCTTCCACCATCTTATCTCAGTCGATTGGCTCTCCATATAACAATGAATGTCTGAGTGGCTTTTGAAGTAGGATTTGCTGTCTGTCAGATGTGACTGATTAGGCTACACACACACCATGTTCTCACATACATGTGAACACAGTCACTCACACACACATTCAAAGTGTTTTGATGATTGTTATCTGAGGATTATTGTGTCAAAATGCTAAGCAGTAATAACTGTCAGCTGACAGCCGTAAATCTGGATCAGTATACACATATCAATACAAACACACAGAAACACAAAGAAGAAAGTAGAGGACAGATTAAATCAAAAAAACATGTTATTAGCTTTCTAGAGTGGTAGCGATTAAATGCATGACAAACGCGATTTTGGTTTATGATCCTAAAATACAGATTCATTACAATGCACTTTGAAAAAAGTGTGCCCTTCTATACAATACAGGACTGCTGCTTTAGCCATCACATGTTGGAAATCTTTAAGCACTTTGGGGATTATGGGGTTAATTGTTGAAAGGTTGTCTCCTGACCCTCAGACAGCTTATCTGCTTTAGAACTAAAGAAGTACAATCAATCTCACCTTGCCACTCCAAAACACGCAGAGAAAATAAATACTTCTGCCGTCATTGTCCTTTTATACAAAAGGACGAATGTCTTATGAACATCTTAAACCAACAATTTCACCCGATAATCTAAATAACCCAAGGTAAATCTCACCATTTACTTCATACATATTTTTGATACAATGATAGAATTGCTTTCTTTGGTACTGTTTTACATTTTAAAAGGTAGGGTAGAGGTTAAAATCACCCTTCTTCACCAGCCAAAGCTAGCTTTAAACTCCCTGGTGGGTGTTTTTAGCTCTTTAAGCAATATCCAGAAACTTCAGCTGGATGAAGACACCAAATAAAAGACAATCCCATTTCTTTCAAATATAGTTCCAGGAAAAAAAACATCTTGTATTTAGGACAATACGGTACATATAGAGTACTTATACATACATTTTAAGTACAGATCCAGACATATTTGTCATAATTTCCTATTAAACAAGTGCTATTAGTAGTATCTGACAACAGCACCAGGCATGGTTTTAGCAGCAACTGCCAGTTTGTAAAAATATGTGACCAGTCTCATAGCAACAGCATGTAAGATGACCAGGTCTTCTCGCAGGCATCTGCTGAATGTTATCAGCCAAAAAATAAAGATGTCCGATGTCTTTAAATTCTGTTTAAAAACATTATTTCATACTTGGCAGATAAAATTCAACAAAATACAGCTGAGAACACATTAAAAGAAACAAGGTTTACTTGTAAAGCTGACCCTTTACAAACCTTGGGTGCATGTTTCTCCCATCCTGACTTTTACTCCTTTATTTCCTTTCTCCCACCCCTCCATCATACTGTCTTACCTCCACCTACTCAAGGTGAATGACAGAAATTATGTGACGCCTACTCAGGGAGCTGATGATCCGTGTGTGTGTATCCGTGTGTAGGGGTTAGGCAATTAAATGTGCCTGTTATCATCACTCACACATTCAGGGACAGGTTCACTCTTTGTAAAGCTCTCACCGCCTAGGGCATTACTCTGTAGTAAGTATTTAAATCTTTTTGCTGGTAGCTTTGTGTGTATGTGTGTGACCACATACACACACACAGTAAATCTCTCCCTAACATACCTACATACAGCTCACACACATCACATGGACAGCGCTTCTTCCTAAAAGGGTTGACATGAAAGGTGGTCGCTTTAACATCTCTATGATTGAGGTGAAGAGTAAGGCTTAAAGCCAACACAGTGATTACATTAGTCTTCCAAATAGATCATATCATCTATTCACAAGACCATAAATCCAATCCAGCTTGACACTAAATGATGTGTACTTAAAGGGACAATCCACCTTAATACAGACAGCAAAAGTACAGCTGCAGAAGTCTCATGTGAAGTTTTAGCATCCTGCAGCACAAAGCATGATACCTTCAAAGACTTCCATGGTAATGACTTAGAGGCTTTTCAAATCATTAGATCAAGTAGCAAATGATGCTGTCTCTGCTGCTATGCTGTAATCATAATGAACTACAGAATGGGACTGGTAGCATTTCAGAGGTTAAGTGTAAGGGATTTCTAAGCTGTATTCGCACTCAAAATCTGTAGGCTGTCATAATATCAGCTGATTTGACTGTTCTCATAATGCAAAAATTATTTTGACAGAAATATGTTCTGATATATCTTATGTTGCTGCTTGATATACTAACAGCTAGTGATGACTAAAGGTGAAAATAACTCCAGGTTTAGGAGTACGCTGATGAGTTGTTTTTTGAGCAAATGAAAATGTAATGTCAGCTTTAGGAATTTAATTTCATTTAAACAGATGGGCTTGTTTTAAATCTCTGATACAAAAACACAGCTATCACTAGCAAACAACAAAACCAGGGTTGTGTGAGTGCCAAAAGGTATAATATAAAAGGTATATTCACTTAAGGCTGTTGCTGTTAGAATTAACACTGACACTATATTTTCTCTTGCTCTTTAGGCGTTTGACCTTTTTGGAATCATAAAGTTTGTACCTCAGTTTATGTGGGGCCCAACCCTCACCTGAAACATGTCCAATGTCCATGCATTTTGATCCACTAGAGACTGGCCGCTGCAAACAATGACTATCAGCTGTCTGGACATACAAAGCAGCACTGCACTGCTGTCCTTGACTAGTGGTAGTGCATTACTCTTAAATTCCTCTGCACAGTCTTCTGCTGTATAAGTGGATATGAAGTTTGCAAAAACTGCAGCAAAAATTGCAGAAGTACAATTTGTGGTTTATAAAGCAACCCTGCAGGCCTTTTGCTGGACAATGAACAGTAAACCACAGAAGCTGGATATATAGCAGAAGGTGAAAAAATCCTATGGTGGATGAATGCTGGTTATAAATCAACAGTTTCCCTGTACAGATAAGGCAAAGACCTAATGTGTTGCTTTGTCCTCGTGAAGACTAATTAAATCCACACATTTCTTACAAACTATCAAGAGAGAAATAAAAGTTGAATGGAATGTGACACAGCTGGACCAACAGAGAATCTTATAAAATCCTAGTGGTTACTTATTCGCTCTTTCAGTCCATCCACACTCACATTCAGGCACTTCATTATGATAATTCATCATCAGAATGAATCTACAATGAGGTGCACTTCATAACAATAACAATTACTAACACACACACACACAATTTCATGCAGTACCATGTATTCATCTATTCTAGGTGGGTCCCAGGTGCAGATGTGTTTTCTTAATTAACAACCAAGGCCCATGAAGACTACAGGCTTCTCTGTTTATTACACTCGTAATTACCCCTTTCACTTCCACCCTGTGTGTTTAATTTCAACCACTATGTTAACCCTTTCTCCATCACTTAAAATCAATCTTCCATATTCTGCCGGGAAGCTCTCTCATGTTGTCACCTCATGCCCATCTCACACACTGTTACCATTAACCTCACATTTGTCTTTATTTCACTCTCTTCCATATTTCTTTAATTACCAGCCTCCGTCTGTCTTAGATTTTATTCACTCTAGCAATTAACCCCTTTCTCTCTCTCAACCCTTTGCTTCTCCTTTCATATGCTCTTACAAATTGCACCTATCTATCTCACTCTCCTAATGTTCTCTCTCCCTCTCTCCCTCCCTCCCTCTCCCTCCCTCTTTTTCACTCTCTCATCCTCCCATCTCTTACTTTCCACTCCCTTTCTCACAAATGCCATTACTCAATTAACCTCGCTTGGTTCCTGGCTAAGGGTCAACATATGTATCAGGTCTGAATCTCATCTGTGTGTGCCTTTGACAAATGGAGGGTCCACACATACACACACACACACACACAAGGTGTGACTCCAAAATGATTGGATTCATTAGAGAAAAGGGTGGAAGAGAGAGGTATGTGGTGAAGGGGAAAGAAGGGGGTAAGATGAACGAAGGGAGGCCAAAGAATGACTAAATACTGTTAGAGAACTCAGGGCACGGAAAAGAGAGACCAAGAAAAAGAAGCCAAAAAAGGAAGTATATGAAAAACAAGTATTGGTAAAAGACTGGCTTTAACTAGACCATTTAATAGATTGACAGGTGCTTCTAGCTAGAGCAGAGCAAGAGTGTAAAGAGAGGAAAAGGACAAATTGTGGACAGCACAAAGAGCTGGGAAAGAGTAGACATTTGAGAGAGAGCTTTTAAGTTCATTACAGTGAGCTCCCACTGCTTCCTTTTTATCCTGTCATAATGAGCAACCTCTCAATGTAACATGGAGATAATGATACATGAGCCAAGCCTGGATGACCTTTAGGAAAATTTTCCATTAATTGGAAAAATTGAGCCAGGCCACATCTATCTTAAAACATCAGTTTTAGTAATATTTATGAATATATACCATAGCAACATTTGCTGTTATAGCATATAGTTAAACCAGCATACTTAGACATGTGCATACTGCATGTGCTTTTTGTATTACCGTACTATTTAATGACTTTAAGTGAGAAGCAAGATACAAAGTGAATTAACTGCATGATCCATCCATCCATTCATATGCATTTTTGCGTAATCATACACACACCCAGAGCCACAAAGAAAAGAATGCACACATTTAGCAGATGGCTGGTGGTTAAGAGAGTGTGAATGATAAAATCTGCCTGCTATTCTGTCGCCTTGTCCATTATTCCACTCCACTGCTTTTAAAGAGTGTGAGTGCGTAAGCACAGTGCGTATCTGTGTGTGGATCTTTCCGCGTGCACCACACATCTGTGTCTGAGTGAAACAATCCCTTTACGTCACTTTTGTGTCATACATGAACAATACTAAAATCAAACCATTAAATGAAAGCATTAAAAACAGCCATTTAATTTTCGCTCTATTCTGCTTTTATTGTTTCTGCCCCTCATGTGTGACGGGTTGTAAGCAATCAAACTAATGGAACATTACAGGCCTATTCAAAATGGGCCACACAAGTAATGTTGCATTACCATGTATGTGATCAAGTGAAACATGACGTACTTGTAACATATGAGGCTCATGAAGGTTGAAGTCATTGTGTTATGTGTGTGTGTACAAGAGAAGAGTGTCAGTAGCATTCAATCAAAGTGTATCACCAAATATACTGAACATACACATATTTGTTCCAGCAAAGAAGTAATGAACTTGAATGAATAGTGGATGGAGTCAGCAGGAAACCTATTTTAGCAACAAACAAGTGTAGATAAGTATTGAATTTACACATTTAACCTATTGACTTAGGCAAATCTGTGTATTATAACAACTTAACAGCCACAAAAGAAAAAACATGTCAATATTACAGATCGGCCATCAGATCGGCAATCAGCTGCCCAGATTTCTGAAGCTTGGCCATAGAAAAACACATATTGGTTGGAAGAACATTATCAACTCTATAGTATAATTCTATAAGGAACAGACAGTATTATTTAGTTCTATGTACTAGCATAAGTACCTCATTCATTCTACTGTAACCCTACAATCGAGTCTGAACTAAATCCCCAAATCTAAAACTCATTGGTCCTCCCAAAGATGGATGTATATCTTACACACACAGCCACATCTTATGTAGATATGAGTAAGGATAAATTCTCTTTTTTGTTTTCCCCATATGATCACAGCTAACAGACATCCCATGAAATTTTGTGTATCATTGCCCTGATCTGCACTTGAATAACCCTGTCAAAGATCATTATGTTTGCACAGAAACCTGGCAGAAGACAGAAGGGTGTGTGCACTCTTTGGTATTCTTGGGGTTTTCCACTGGGCAGCTCCTCAAAGAAATTTGGTTCAGTTATGCCTTCAATGCCACAACAAATTCAGGAAAACTATGTGTAAATTCCCCTATAAATCCTGTTAACAGCACTCTTCGATTTGATGAAACTTGATGCATATCTAGTGATCACACTGTCTGGCTTGCTGATGAGATGAAACAACCTTAACAGCCTGACTTGGAAGACGTCAAGATGGACAGTTGGGAGAGTCATGCCAACTCAATGGGGAGTACAGTGCAGTCTGTGTGTGCGCATATTTCCCTCCGTGTGTTAGTTTGCCAGTCCGCCAAAGCCATTTGCTCAAGAAGATAATAAGGCTAACAGTTCGCATCTCTGTTTCTTTTATATTTAAATAATGCTCAGCTTGCTTTTCTTTTCTTTTTTAAACTTTTTCTTTTGTCTGTCTGGATCACTTTCTGTTGTCTTGGCCCACGGTGCAATATCGCAAGACTCAGTGGGTGGCAGGAGCAAAGCAGGGACAAACATTCAGTTGCTGCAGTGTCTTTGTAGTGAAAAGAATGTGTATAATAGCTTTAAAATCTGAAATTAAAATTAAGCTTATATGTTTTACAAGTGAAGTAAAATTTAGACAAAACAAAGCAGAACAGGAAACACGCATCAGCCATCAGTGTATTACTTTTACACCAGACTCGCAAAATGAATCAAATCAACACATGCTGAGGAGGTGTGGGAATCTGAGGAAGTGAAATATAACCCGTGTCAAGGCTTTGTTTGGTTTTAGACAGCTTACTTGAGTTTCATTTTTAATTTTTGCTTGTGTTTATTTCCCATTTGAATTTGTTACTGTTAAAAGTCAGAGATGGGTCAAGAATTAAGAACAGTCTTTGGCTTTTTTAAATGTTATATCCTCTAATCCTACTTTAAAATGTTTTATTCACTATTAGACCTCAATAATTAAAACAACGAAAGGTCAGTATGGCTCCAGAATTTTCGGTTAAATTTCTAATAATGAGTTAATTATTCAGGCTGCTCCCTCCCTTCTGTGATCTTCTACTTCTGGGCAGTTTACCATAGCCATTAGCATGAAATCTATCAGCCTATCAGTGGTAAATAACACCCACAGCTAGAACTTAATAATGTATTTCTGCCTTTTAGTCCAAATACTGCCTTTAACTTATAGTACACAAACACATTAATACTGGTTTTGCCAGTGGTGATAGTTCTTCATACAAATGAAATAATTAGAGCCATACAAAACATTTAATTCACCCTAGTGAGTTCCTCCCTAGTGAGAAATGGTAATATGAGGCAGCTGCACGATTTATTTAGATGTGCACAAACTCTCATAAACACACATGCAAAAAAATCATTTGGCTGAGCTAATGTATGTGTTGCATCATTTGCAGACTGATTGCTGCCATCACTGATTGTGTGAACTCCTAATAACATTTACAATGGAGCTGGAATATAATCATTTAGACATCCATCATTACAGATTGCTTTAGTTTAACTTTTAGAAGCCAATTAACTGCTGGGCTATTAGTTCCGTTTGGTTGAAAACACATTTATTCAAGATCAGATACTGTCTGTATCAATTTATTATAGAATATTATTTTGTCATATACAGAGTGTGTGTGTGTAAGTTTTTCATAAAAACTAGTAGATTCATTAATCAATGGGTGAAATGATTACAATAATTTAGACTATAATACACTAATGCCTGATGTATATGTTTACTTTCTTCGTGTCCTGCTCTGTTCTGTACAACCCAAATCTACTTTCTTCACTTATTTAAGCTTAAACAGCCAAGAAAGGGTAACCTTGATAGGGCATCAGTGTACGTTGACTGTATTGGAAGACCTTTGCTTTATTACCCTGCTGTCTTACCCTGATCTAAAACCTCACAACGTTTGGTTTTTATCTCCAATGTGAAATGCTACATCTGCAGCCACTGAGGTCAAATGAGTCTCCAGCAGTTTAACACAGATTCAATATATGTGAGACAATGCACTAAATACAATAACACCATGTATTACATATGTATGTATGAGAGTTAGACCAACAATTCTGAACTTGTGTGATGTGTTACACATGTTTCTGTGTGACAGTTCACTTGTCTGGGGTGAAAATTTGTCATTTAATTCTAATTGCTCCAAGTTGGAGATAAGTTTTATTTAATGACAGTATATTACTGCTGAATCAGCTCTCATTTTGAAGCTGCTTAGTTACACAACCATCATGTATGTAAAACACAGGGTGAAAAAAACATCATAAACATTATATCCAACTGCTAATCAATGTTAAATACTCCTACACATAAAGGAAGTTTACTCAAAGTTGATGCAGATTTTCTGTGTGTACCCTCACAACCACTCATCTAGCCTTGGAAAAAAAATAGTTATGATATGCCAATATACTTTCTTCTTTGCCACTCTTAATAAGCACCTGCATATATGTATTTTTATCCAGGCCTGTTCCACAGTTTTCCCAGCCTTTCCCTTGCTGCCATATCTCTCTCAAACCGTCACCCAGCTCTCCACTGCTCTACATGCCCCCCCCCCCTTCTTCTTCCACTTCCCTTACTAGCCCCATTTTCCCCCTGCTCCCTTCACACGAGCTTAGCTCTGTCATTCCGAGGAACAAAACACGAACCATTCAGAATGAGGCAATTATGACTCTGTTGGAAGGGTTATTATGCATAATGCCCCATAATCCTCCTCTACACTTTCCATCATAAATGACATGAACATTTAGCCTGTGTGTAGTATATATGTGCTGGGCTAAAGTTCCTAACATTTCCTGAAGACCAGCAGATTCAGCTCCAGCTTAAAAAAAAAAAAAAAAAAATCACAGACACAATACCATGGTTAAAGCGTTGATTAGTAAAGACGATGCAGTCGCAACATGATTATTCATAGCTACTTGTTCTGGTGTGACAAGATAATGAAGACAATAGACACCAGACAGTCAGGCGGGGTTTGACTGAAATCTTATGTATTAAGGTAGCTGGTGATTAGCTTCTCGCACGTGTATGTGTGTGTCTGTGTGTCTATATGTGTGTGCTATTGCTGGATAACATGTCAACATTAATTGAACCGTGAGACTTAAAAGGGATTATAACGTGCATGTGACATGACATATTGAGAAGCTGTAATTTGTGTGGGCGGCCTCTGACATGGTCCACATTCAGTCACAACATTGTAATCACAGGAAATGTAACAAAAATCTAACACTTGAAACAAGCAGACAGACGTGCAACAAATCTCATTGTTCACGGTGCACCTCTGTGTTAAGATTAATAATCATTTTAGTATTGTGTTAAGTATTAATCACTCATTTTTGGTACTTTTTGAATATGATTAAGCTTTGTGGCATCATTTTCCGTATTGGCTGGCCAACTTTTAATGACATTTTTGTTAATTCTCCTTGAATCTCAATAATCTTATTTCTTATTTGTAATATACTTAAACACTTGCAGTATCCTGGAATGCTGTCTATATAATGTCACTGAAACAGTTTTTTTTTAAAATAATAAAACAAAGTTACTGTTGTCTGCCGCTTGTGGGCTTTTATATGAATGTCTTATTATCCCACAAAGACCCTGACCTGATTTTGTTCATTCTCTGAGTGGCTGCTCTGTTATCTCCACCTCCCATGGTTCCCTGGGCTTGACCCAAGACTCAGTTTATCTAACCATGAAACGTTTTATTATTCGAGACATGCATTTTTACTTTGCTATGGCTATAGATTTTAGGGTAGATTATCTTAACTAAATAAAACACATGCCAATCACTTCCAGGATGGCTGCTAATCACATTGTACCTCACACCTTACTAGCCTTACTTACTGACAATTTCCCCCTGGGTGTAATAAAAAAAATGCTGATTCTGTATCTGATTCTGAATTAATTTATTAAATTTAGCTTGGACAAAGAAAAAAAGGTTTCATTCGTGCATGCTACTTTTTCTAGCTAAGCTATGTTTCCCAGCTATCAAAATTTAGAGGTATAGGAAATTTCATTAGACACAGTGGAAAACACAGCATACTATGAAAATATAAACTTTTTTCTTTACCCTTCTTGCTGTTTTTCCAGCCTGTCCTGATCTTTTAGGGCAACTGAGATCAGATATATTTTCCTTTTCGAGTGTGATGTCAGCTCACAAAGGTTAAGTGAATGAACAGAAGGACACTCACTCTCACACATACACACGTACAAAGTATTCTACCCACCTTTGACCCCAAACCCCTCCATATAAAGTGGCAAACTGGAGAGAATAATATTGACATGGCTTGCACAAAAGAAAGCATTGTTGCTTGTTGCTTTCACACATTGCACTGGTTGCATTTACTCAGTATCTTAGAGTGTGTTTGCATGTATGTGTGTACACAAGACCAGAGTTAGAAGAGGTAAAATATACACTTTCTATTTTTCCGTTCTAGTATTTCTGGTACATTGTAATGTGGTGAGAATTGTTGCAACCTAATTGTTTTTAAGACTTAACGGAAGCAATGTAAGTCATTAGGACAGCTTTTGCTTAAAAACTACAATTAAACAAAGTGTATGTCTCTATGGCAGTAAATTGCAGCCAAAGGGTGCTAAGGTCCATGTAAAACCACACAATGTCTTCAAATGTCAGCTTAAATGTGAGTGTTCTTGTCGTAATAGCCATAGTACTACACTACCAAGTAATGCATACATTCTTGTCCTAGTCCTTCAAAAGGGTATAAAAGTCATAAAACACTCTGCCTGTCCATTGTAAGTGTTGTTCAGATATCATTTCTTGTCATTTTCTTTATGAAGCCTGACATTTCCCATTATATAGTAATCATATGTGTTTTCATCGATGAGTTGCCATGTGTGTGCATGCACCAGTGTATCTGATAGTCCTTGAGAAGGGTAGAGGGACCATAAACCTTCTGTTTCTTTAGCACCTGAGATATCTGCCATTAGCCGAACAGTGAAATACATTTGATGAGGCTATGGCCTCATTGCTAAATTGCAATACACTGACACATATATCAGTCTACACTGACAGTCAACATATATTAACAGAGCACCCTTTACTGTATGTGCACACTGTATGTGTGTAGCTGAATTATCAGCTTGCAGAGATATATGAGTCGTAATGTTAAAGCTTTCACAGTGATATAGAGTGCCAGCTGTGCAATGTAATAAATATTCTACTCTCTGTTTTTGATCGGGTAAAAAGGGTACATGTTCATGATTGGGGTTGAACAAGGATCCATTATAAAAGATAAAGTTAAGGCTGTGATTGTTTGAATGTGTGTGTGTGTTTGTGAAAGGGTGTGGGTTGCGGTCAGATCAGGGGAGGGCTTTCTCTGATATTAAATCTTATTTGTCAGTAAAGCATAAACTGCATGTGTGCGTGTGTGTGTCTGATTAAGTGTACGTGACATTAACGTCCCAACAAACATCAATATCACACTAGGCAACAGTGTTTCTCCCCCATCTCCCCATTACCAGCTAACCTTTTAAACAAACCCTAGACCCTGTAAGTCTGTTTCTGCATACCTTCAAGATGGCAAAAATACATTAGGAATAACTCCTTCCAGCAACATAGAAAATGCTGATGGGAATCCATATTTTCTGCTTACTTTTCATTTTCATTGGCATAAAGCTGTGAGTGGGCTTGAAAAACAATGTGCAAGGGAGACATTAGGGTAATGGAGAAAAAAAAGTGGGAGTGAGAGGGGGTTGGGCAGGGCTAGATGGTGGTCTAAAAGTAAATTTGCAAATCACACACAGAAAGTTACCTGAAGTATTGCTCACCAAATTCCGCCTGGTCTACTGCAAGTATTTTTTAGTACTTTTGAGGGGGATACATCTGTGAGTATGCTGAAACGCCATTAAAAATGTTTTCTTGAAGTTCTACAGCCAGGTTAGGATAAAGTAAACATGTACTTTGAGACATTCAAATGACCGCAATCTACTCATGTTCATGAAGGTAGAGATCAGCGTATAATATTAAACTGTATGTATAAACATAAAATCTTCATACATAGTGGAAAAATGGCATGACTAATTAAGATTTTTACATGCCTTCACAGTCCAGGTAATCAATGGGAAACACTAGATAAGGGAAAACACATGCTGAACTAATGCATGCAGAATGCAATTGGATCAGCTATACAACTTGTCTTAGCCAGGTGTAAGTACAATCTGTATAGGACAACACTAACGTAAACTATGCATAGCAGCAGCATTAGCTCAACATTGGAAACCCAACCAAAAACATTGTTTCCCTTGACCTGGAAAGCACAGTGTTTGTCCACAAATGAGCACATACGAGCTCTGAGGTTTTTTTGATAGTTCAATAATCTCTTAATTATTTAACAATTAACTGATTCAGGCATATGCAAACTGACAAGAGAAAAAATAATAACTTCATTTAACTAGCTTTGCTGTTTGATTGACTTATTAATATGACTGCTAAATTACTAGAAAAAAATATGAAGGACAAAAAAGGACAAGAAAGGTTTTGAAAAAATAAAATAAAATAGATCATGTAAGGATAAGTAAGTAAGGGTATATTAAATGCATTTTTATACCAGATGTAAATGTTAAACTGGGATATCATGATCCACACATAACAAAATATCAAATTTAAATGAGGCCTTAAAACACCCATGTTTGCTTGCAGTCGCTATTGTAAATAAATATAAATAAGTCCAAACACTCACAGATCTAAAGCCCATTTCTCCAGTGCATCACTTGAGCATACTTCAGCTGTATTTTTGACCTCTGTCTTGGACAGACCTCAGATATCTTCTGTTTTCTTTGTGGTTATGAACCTAAAGCCAGGCAGACTCACTCTGTCTACAGTAAAACACTCATCTGGGATTAGGAGCCATTTATTCATCTCAGCTCAGTAATACTATGAGAGCCTCGCTTCAGAATCCAATGAATATTTCACACTTTCATTTCATATGCAATCTCTGCTGCTTCAGAAGTGTGTATTGCTGGGTATCGTTCTGCACAGTTTTATTTCTTTGCGTTTGTGTTATGTCTTAGCATATGTGTGTTTTTTGGGGAATTAGTGTGTGGCACTTTAGCTGATCCCAGTACTAAAATGTGTATTTTGTGAGAGCCGAGTGCTTTTATGTTTGGTTTTCAGTTCTGCATTCAATGTTTTCACATATGTTTGGTGACAAGGTACTGTCTTTCCAACTGCAAAAAAAATAACAAATCTTATATGAATATGAGCAGAAACAGCATGTAGGAGAAATGGGAGACAAAACTGCAACATAGTTTTTTCCCCCAACACACAGTATGCATAATCATAAATTTGCCCCTAGAAGCCTGTTAGACCAGCTTTAAGTCTGGACCTGCTATTCAAATGATTAAACGCTTATCTAATCATTTGGCATCAACTCATACTGGTACTGCTACCACTGCTTCCTCCGGACAATACACAATGAAAAAAGCTGCACAGCATTTCAGTTGCAGGCTGATGTTTACCTTTGTAGCCATGTCTTTGCCTCATAAATTGATGGAAAGGTAAATTCTGCACTTATAAAGTCAAATCTATCTCTGTTCCACTGCTCCCATGTGGAAAAAAAAAGAACAAATGCACCCTGAAACAACTCAATATTCTGTTCCTCCTGACTGATTTCAGACACATTCTTTCTCTTAGCCTGCACTAGTAAATGCATTAAATACATTTAATCTTGCTTCATACCAATTCTGTGGCTGAAAAACCAGTGCAGATCACACCCCTGCTAACACTGATTGATCACGGGTCCAGACTGTAACACCTCCACATAAAAAAGCGTTACAAACAAGATCACAGTGGCATGGGGCAAGTGACAACTAGCCAACAGCAGGACCAGTCCATGCTGTTCTCTGAATCTTTCTAAAACCATGGCAACAGGCTCTCATAATAGTAATCCCCTAGGTCAGTTGCTGGTCTCCTGACTTTTTTTATTGCTTCTGTCACTGAGTCATCTGCCCCCTGGGCTGCAGCTTACTGTGTCATATACCCACCCATTTTGACAAAGGGCTCATCAGGAAAATCCATTCAGCACAGGGACCAATCTAGGCTATGACTCTTTCCAAAAACAGCATGTGAATATTGTTTTTTTTACAGAAGAGAATATATTTCTACAAGTTCTGTGTTAGTGTTGCCAAAAAATACTCTGACAAATAAAGACTCGCAACAAAGGAAATACCTTTCTAGCAGGATCTAAAAAGAATACTTATTTTGACATGAACACAGGCCTGAGTACCAGTTAAAATAGGAAAGCAGTTCATCCCAAAGGTTCTTACAGCCTCTAGAGAAATTGCAAACCACAGCAACTTAGTTCTTAATTAGTTCTGAGAATTTCCAACAAATCCTGCAGTATTTATACATCCTTAAAGGCATACAGTATGAGCTGAGGACCGGGAAGTACACCGTACATTATCTAGCCTGCAGGTTCTTCAACTTTTTGTAGCTGTGACCTAAATGAAAAATTCAGTTCACCATGGGACACATAGGCTCATTAAAACATGTTGACACTCTTTTAATGTGCAGCGCCACCAAGAGAAGGCTCAAGATTCATTAAAGGTCCTAAGCCATGGTTCAAAAAGTCCTGAATCTAGGCTATGTATCATATTCTAATCACACCAGAGTCTAAGACTGAATGTGAGGCCTATACTTTTCCAAAGGCTATAATGAAAAATGACATATTCCTCAGGGGAAAAGGAAGAAAAAACTGGTAATGTATGGATTGGGTTTGCCTCAAGTCTCCAAAACTGAATTGCAAATGACACTGCATAATGCTGAAGGCAACATAAAACCTTTACCTTAAAATTTTGCTCAAGAGGCAATATTTTATCCAAGGGAGTGTCTTAAACATACCCACAGAAATGGATGGCTTGAACGCAGTGAACATGTATCCCTGTATAGAGAACTAGATATGCCTGACAGTGGATATTTTGGTCAGTCAGTCACATGTCTGTGCAATCTCTTTATTGCTGGTCAGTCAAGAAACAGGCAATTTTAATAAGAGGTTACAAAAACCCTCACACAAGAGTTAGTCTGATTGCTTGTAGTTAGCTTTAACTCTTAAACACACTCCAGCCCTTTTTCTACCTTAATAATAATAATAACTTATTTTAGTTTAACCTATTTATATAGCACTTTTTTAAATGCACAGTTTCAAAGTGCTGTACAATAAAATAAAAGTAGGAACAACGGTGAGTGGTTAAACTACCATCCAGTGAAATTCATAAAATAGGACAGGAAATGCACAAGGTAAGTCAATAAAATATAAAAACAATTAAAAATAGTAGAATAAAATAAAAATAAAAATACAATTAGGCCCGTAAGATAAAACCAGGGTAAATGCATAAAGCAATAGAACAATAATAAAATGCAATACTGTAAAACAATGAATGAATAGATAAATAAAGCGGTTTAGGAAAACGCTAAGTGATAAAAGTACATTTTAAGAAGAGATTTAAAAGGAGACACTGCAGACACCTTAAATCAAATTATGTAAAAATACGATGCCAATGTAATGTAAGGGGAAATTCTTACCTTGTCCTTGTCTTCAACCAGATCACTGAGTATATCATCAGGGTCCAGAATCCCCCCATCACAGTATTCAACATGGTGTGTCCGAACCAGGAAGTCTCCTTCCTATAACACAAAATGCAACTAATGTGAAGCAAATTATGAACAGACCTGCTTACGTTGAGTTACTGTAGATGTCAAGTGTTTTTTTACAACAGTTCAACAAATTTCTGGTGTTTGTGTTGATGTCTTTCACATCAGGATTTCTATCACACCGCAGAACATACTGCTCTTGTTAAGACTGAATGAACCAAGAAACAGAAACCAACAGAAACATGCATTTGACATAGTAGACTCCCATGTTTGAATGACAGGGGCTACCATATATTCCTGACTATAGGTCGCACTGGACTATAGGTCGCACCACCCAACAAATGTGTAATAAGGAAGAAAAAACTACAGTACTCACACCAGAGTACCAGCGGGCCAGCGTAAATCACTATGTTTTTAGCGTAATGTACCTCTTGAATTCCTCTTAACTTAAGTGGTAGGGCTGCAGGGCATGGAGAGTGAGACACATGCATTTCAACAAGTTCTCACGCGGAGAAATGATCAGCTTCACCGCACAGAAATTTCTATAAACATCCTGTAAATGAGTAAAAGGCAGGCTACTGTGCGCTCATATAGCTGTCTGGAATTAGCGACATATCGACCACACGCGTCACCTGTGCTCGGAATGCAAAGTGTGGACATGCTGGAGGTGGAAGAGAACCGTCAGGAGAGGGACAGAACAGCTAACATTATATCTGTAATGGGACGTCAGGACACAAGGCTAACTAATTGTATATTTTGTCACATATAAATCGCACCTGAGTATAAGTCGCATACCCAGCCAAGGATGAAAAAAAAGTGCGGAAAAATACACAATGTCAACCAGAATTACAGTATACATACTGGCACGGAGTACCTCAAGGCTCAATTTTTGGGTCTGTTCAGTTTATTATCATACAATTACAAAATTAACATTTTGACTAAGCAGCCAAATGACAAGATGATGAGTATTTGTGCATTTTGTTTCTCACATAGGGCAGTACATATTACTGATATTAAAAGGTGTAATGTTGATGTGATGTACACATATTAAGGAGGGCAAAGGTCAATTTATAGCAATAAAACAAACATACATTTATTAAAAGGGTTTCCCTTTTTAGGTGACAATGATGATAAGGCTGCAGCAATAAAGTAGTGGGGAATTATTCATACTATATTAACCTGACTATTTTTCTTTTGTAAACAATGCTATTGTTGGTCCAAACAAAGTTTTTGTTTTTTAAACCAGATATTGCCATGATAAGAAAGTGACTACATAAACTCTGTTATGTTATGTTATGTTATGTTATCTAACTGAAAACAAATGTAAATTGTCAGTAGATAAAGAAGATCCCTGACAAGAAACTACTGAAGTTTAGAGACTAAGGAACACAGACATTAGTCACTGTCATCTCCTCCCTCTGCCAGCAGGTAACACAGAGGGAGGCTGCCATCTTACAGAAGTTTCAAAAATTTACCAAGTTTTAACCTGGCAAAGTAATTTAACAGTTACAGAGAGTGTTTATAATTACTACCCCCTAACAGCTCAGTGTTGAATCTGCGTGGTGATTAAGTGGTGTTCCAGCTTATTAGTGTTTAGTCACAATACAACATAAGTCACAACAGTTTTACTGTGTTTAGTGACCAGTGTCGTTCTTGTTAACTGGATCAAACATTGCTTTCCACCCATTCTGACGGCTGTATTTTTTCCTGTTGATGTGTGTGAATTGTTGTGATGGCAAATAAAGCTAAGACATCTTCCAAAACAGTCTCTCCTCAACCTAGAGCATGGGGCGTGTCATACAGAACTTTAACAAAAATGTTCGCTTCAGTCATTCTGCCCAGAATCAACCTAAAAACTGATACCAAAAGTTAGACTGGTGCATCTCGAATCTTATACAGACATAAAAAGAGAAAAACATCTGCTGAATAGAAGGAGAACCAACCCAAAGCTCACAGCAACGAAGGTGCTCTTACTGTTTACCACCTCCTCTAATCTTTGCCCTCTCCTTTGTTTTTTTCCTCCACACATCTTTCCCTTGGTGCTTTGCACAGATTACAACTCTAGCCTGGCCCATTCTCTCTCCCTCCTTCCCTTTTTTTCTCCGCCGTGTTGGGTCTGTGATTAATGACACCGACACTGTACTGGACAGCTGACTACATAGAGCTGGTTGTTGAACAACATATTGAGACAACACACAAGCACGAACACACAAGCTCATACAAAAACCACACATAGCCTAGGGAAAGGTAGCACTCGAAACATTACAGGGTGGAGCTCCATTAAATCACTCTTTCAGGGTCAGGTGCTTGTCAGTGCTCTTCAAAAACTCGCATTAGAAAAAGAGTAGGATGGGAAAAGGCACACTGTGTCCCTAGATATTACTGTAAAGGCCAATCCAAAGAGAAAGTGCTTTGAACATTTTAAACACTTACCCATTTTACAGAACAGATTAAATGTATCAATCCACACTGACAGGAAGACATAGACTAGACATAGACATAGACACTAGACTAGACATAGACATTTACAGGACTGCAGACCGAACTGGTAAGAGACCATCAACACCATCCACAAGAAAGCACACATCTGCAAGATGTTCTACCAGACTGTTGTGGCCAGCGTTCTTTTCTATCCTGTGGTGTGCTGGGAAGGGAGCATTATGAATAGGGATGAATAGCGGCATGGCTGGACAGATCCAAAGGGTGGGATCTGTGTTGGGCACAAAGCGGTATCAGTGGTGGAGAAAAGGACCCGGGATAAGATCCTGTCCATCCTGGACAACTCCTCCCACCCTCAGCGCAGGTCTGACCAGGCAGAGGAGTGTGTTCAGCCCCAGGCTGCTGTCTCTGACCTGCTCCACTAACGGACTCAGAAACTCTTGCGTACCAAGAGTTTCAGCCATTCGGCTTTCCAACTCACTGGTATCCAGTGGACACACCCTTAGTTATAGTCTATGAATAGTTTTTATGGACTTTTTTTTTTTTTAATTTTCTCATTCTGTAAACACCTTTTGAACAGATGTGCAGATCCTGCACATCTGTTCATGTACCTTTGTTAACCATTACTGTCTGCATAGTCTATGTACACATTCTTGCATTTCCCTCAGGATTAATAAAGTATCTATCTACCGATCTATCTATGATTCTATGGATATGTAGCCCACATGTTTAGGCAATACACAATGTACAAGTTAATGACAAACGTGTGCTTGGTTACTTAAGATAAAGTTTTCATACAAAGGTAAAAATAGGCTGGCTCTATAAAGAACATGTTTTTCTTTATCATGGTTCAAAACATGACATTTCAACAATCACTGTTACACAAGACCCTGCATTTTATATTGTTATATTGTCCCTCACTCGTCCTCCCTCCCTTCCGTGCTAGAATTCATAGTGTGACTCCATTGTAACACTGAGTTGGCTGCCATCCAGGCCAGATGCACTGCAGGAGAAAGAGCGAGTTTTAAACATTGTGTTTACATGGTTTTATTTTCCTCTGTGCACCGTGTTTATCTCTCTTGAGCATTGTGAATCAAGGTTTAGTGACATTTTAACTCTGGGACAAAGCATGTGATATATTTTTAGAACTGCTAGGCAAAAATTGTCAGTGCCAAACTGTCATGTGAATTACTTGCATCTTTTCTAACTTTGGCTTTGCATATAGTATCTCAGTGAGAGCAGTTAATCCTTGTGCTTCAAGATGCATTCCAATGGATTTATATTTTGTCTAAACTACTTTAAAGGCAAGCCCTCAATCTATCAACCCAAGAGTAACAGAAAAAAGACTTGAACTCTACCATGTTTTACATTCCAATCGAGGACAAAAGGATAGGGAAGCATGAGCAATATTTGCCCCATGTTGCTTAAAGTCGCCTATTACATTTCAGCTAATATTCACCAAAGTGAAGTCATATTTCAGACAAATAACGCAAAAACCACACTCGGTCTGGATGCCATGTCCACATTGAAGCCCTGGGGCTTCCTGAACTATACACTCTGGCTTTCATTTCAATTAATATTGTACTTTTGAAGTATATAGACGAACAAATAGGGCTATTCATCAAATTACAACGAACCGGCTTTCATGGACCCTGGGGAATGTGAGGCTTGTATCAGAACCAAATTGCCTAATTATGTTTCTTTTACTTTCATCAATACTACCGGCAATAATCATTTTTTTCTAAGAATATCAGCAATTTATCAAGCTCCTAACATAAATTTGCAGGTGATGTCACAACTGTAAATGCAACCATAAACACTTTTTCCATGTCACATCACTAAATACTTTATGTATGGCACCTAAGGTAAGGGTGGCAAGGTTCACTCACTGAGATGAGATGTAAAGCTAACACCTGCAGATGAAAAGACACCAGCCACAACTGAAGTTTGTGTTTTACTGGCCACCAGAGTCAACACAAAAACAATGATTGTAATAGATGTAGGCTCTAACGCCAACACCAACATCCAACAGCCTCATTCCTTCCCTGACCTGCTCTTGTTTTTAGGTCATAAGCGACTCCCTTTGATTTCTTGGAACTGTAAGCAAACCACAGAGCTTAAAAGACAAAGGATAGAGAGATAAAAGCTGCAAGTACACTGATGTAATCTGAAGTGTTAGTCAGAAATCTTGTCTCTCTAAGTCTGGGTGTTTCAAAGCTAGAGGGACATTTAGATATTGTAAGATTTAGGATAAGAGTTGTAAACACACACATCTAATCCAAAAATCAAGGGGATTAGCACCTAATACAGTGTTTCACCTGATACTATTTTAGATAATCTTCTGGGTGTTAGATTCTTAAGATGATATTGAAATGATTAGAAGGTTTGAACATGAGTAAAAACTCATGTGTGTAGAATAGTGGAGATAGGTATGTGGTAAACTCCCCACATCTCCCTCATTCGTTATCTCTGCCTTTCCACTCAGCTAGTTGACACACATGTTTGGTATGCATGCTGCTGTCAAAACTGGAAGTAGTGCAAAGAAGTGGACTTTGGCACACAACAGAACAGTTTCCAAGGCTCTTGATGAGAACTCTGGTGCTAAAAATGTGAAAAGAAACTAAATAACACATTAACAGATTCAGTTCTATAATAAATTTTAATCTAGAATATAGTCTGGAATCCTCAGTCACCAGGCAAGTATGATTTACCCACACTATTAGGTACTCCTACGTAGTTGTGTCACTTAATTTGAATCAGTTGCAGTATGAATGAGCATTGCCAAGTAGCTATGGAGACTCTTCACTTTGAGAAATACCACATTTAAATCTGTGATTTTTGTTTTAATGTTTTAATTTGTTCTTGAAGCACAAAACTCAGTAACAGTGCAGCATCTACTTCTTTGGGAAAAAATACAAACCTATTGATCTTGTAATCCTGATATTAAATATATATATTTATAGCTATTTAAACCACAGATAAAATGGTCAGTGTCCACTTTCTGAAGTTGCTGAATGGGAGGTAGAAAAAAAAGAAAAGAAAAGAAAAGGTGTCAGGTTTAATCTACACATTCTTGTGGTTCGTCTGCAGAGAAGGGGTGGGCACGTGTCTCCTCCTTGCCTCTCCCCTGCTTTCACAAATAATTGCCTGGGCTTTGGCATGGGGCCAGAATGTTTTACGATTTTATCGCCTCGTTTGGCCACGCCTCATTGGCATTCCTTGCCTGGCTAATGGAAATAAAGTATACACCAACACATGCAGGAACCCCTTTATACACATCCATCTAACAATCTAATCTGTGTGTGCAAGCATAAGCATAAATATGGATACTGTAAATATTCCACCAGTCCAGAAGAACAACTGGTCTTGCAGTTTTAGAGCCTGGCCATTTTCAGACAAGAGGTGTGAAGTGTTGAAAAAAGATCAGGCTTTTAATAAATGCAATGATATGGAAAATGATCAGCATTTCTGATACTGACGTGCATATCATACCATATATCATCGTCTATAGGTGCATCAATGACTGCAGGCTTCCTTGATCCTTTATTCATTCACATTATTGGGAGGGCAATTGTTTGGTTGTAAAATGATTTAAAATATCAATTTCATGGGATGTATTAAGTATACACACAAGTTGTATATAAAAACACCAACCACATTCCCTTTAACTACAGGAGCAGGCCTTCGTAAACACGCAGCCGCCTACTTGTCTGGTTAATTAAGAAGTGTCAACAAGCTGATAACTTCCTGGCAACTCCCCATGAAAACAACCTCTGCTTTCTTCTCCCCGTCCGCTCTTCCCTCTGCTATCTGAACCATCTTCCTTTTTACATCCATTGTCTTTGTTCTGATTTCTTCAAAAGGTTTGCTCATTTCCTCACAGCCATCCCTCTACAAGCACCCTGTGTGTTACTGTGGTATTGTTTTTCCCTTTCATACATTCTCTGCCACGATTTGTGCTTTGCCTCTGTGTTCATCCATCAGTAGTGATGGCTCTATACTGCAGCTATCAACAAGCTGTTTTGCACCTTGGTGTTACAGCAAATAATTACACATCAAAGTGCAAAATGGAGATTAACCTAATAAGCAATGCTTAGTGATGGATCAGTACTTTAGAGGTGCGTCTCCTAATATTAACTTGATGCAGTTTATCTACATCCAGGTTGCCCTGGATGCTACACTGGGTTCACGGCATAGACATGTAAAAAAGGATTAAACAAAAAAACAAAGCAAAATGACCCATATAAAGTATTAAACTATGTGAATGAGCACTTTGACTGCTTCATTTTTTATCTAACATAAAAGCTGAACTAGAGAAGCCTTTCCAGAAAAAAAAAACTGAGTGCACCATTGCTGCTTCCACAGGATTAAAGAAGGTGATCTTTGAGAACCAACTGTTGCTGCTGCCCATCAATTAGGTGTTTTGAAGCCATTTCCAAAGAAATAGAGAAAGAGAAAGATTATTAACAAGAGGGCAACCCACAATTCAAAACAGCTTCTGATCATCTCAAGACTGGACATCTTAGCTTAACTGCTGCAGCTGCTGATGTCCCAAACCAATACTCACAATTATGGGTAATTCCTTGCATTTCTATGTATCTTATGGCCTACATTTTGAATTTACATCCAACTCTTACTTATTCTAAGCTATAAGCTTAGCATCAGTAAGAAACCACCTAAAAAGTGTACAAAATACTTATAAAAGACTTCAGTGCAGTATATTGTATGACCTCATGTGGTCCTCCATACAAACATTAGAGCTCTCTTACTGTCACTTTTTACTCCATCCACCCTTTCATTCCATACTGTACAGGGAAATACAAATTCTATTAGGTTTAATATAAAGGTACAAAAACAAAATTAAAAAAAAGAAATCCTCAAAACAAAATGTCCCTAGTTCTTTACAAGATGACTTTAACATCGCTTTAATGTCTGTGCTAAGCATTAGCTGCACTTTATCACCACAGTGGGCACTCCTAACAAAAGCGGCCGATAAACACTACTGCTAATGTCAGTTAGCTACAGTGGACGTATGCAGGAACACAAAAGATAATAAATATTTTATTTATTTTTTTTAATGCAAGCAGGCAGCCCAGTTTGAAGCAGATAGCAGCGGAAAGTAAGGGGAGACAGAGAGATAGACAGAAAGCAAGCCGTCTCTGTGACAATTTAAAAATATGATCTGCCAAACACAGGGAAGGAGGATTAGAGACCGGACTGCTCTACAACACACACACATATCCTGGCGTTCTAATCCTGAAACACATTAACAGCCATAATTATACAGCTACAACAGATTAGTATGGCAGAGAAATGACAGATAAGAAGAGAGTGAGAAGAAAAATATACAAATGCAAAGGATGAAGGAATGAGATGAAGCAATTAAGGAGACCAAAGAATTCACCTCCTGAGAGACGAGGAACAAAAGGTGGAGGAGAAAGATTTGTAGGAGTTGGCAAAGAAAGGTAAAATGAAAAAACACACAAGACAATATTTAAAATGCAAAAAACAAAGAACTAATGAAAAGCAGTAGGAGCGATGTCAAGGTAAAAGGAGGAAAGATGAACTGCTGACAAAGGTGTGGGAGACAGTGGGAAAACAGGGTGAGAGGGGCGCAGCAGGCCAAAACACACAGAGAGTGCATGTTCTAAACAAAGAATTTCATTGACACATGCCGGAAACAAAGTATTTAAACACTCGGGGACCTAATCAATAAAACAGGGAGGTGCGTAATTACACACATCACTGCTGCAGGAAAACACACATGGGTCATTGATTTTCAGTAAGCAATAACATTATTTGTCAGAAATTAACTGCAGTGCAACAAATACTTCTTTTTACACTGAAATTAGAGCATCTGTAGGTTTTTATACATGGAAAAAATGTCTTCCTTTCCGTTTTTTACCAGCACATAGGGCTGGACGATAAATCGATTTTATCAATAATTGGAATTTGTTCTTTAGGATGATTTGTTTTTGATGAAAATCGTTTTTAACTTCCACAGATGATGCACCCCTCTGCACTCCTGTAGTTCAAAGTGGGCTCAGTCGTCCCCCACCATATCCGACAGAGGCGCACTTAAACAACATGGCAGTCTGCAGAGAAGAGCTCACCCCTAAAAAACGCTGTTTGGAAGTGGTTCGGTTTTGCGGCATCTGAGCCAGAAGCAAGCATGCTTTAAAAAAGTGTGCTGCTGATCTTTAATAACACCGATGTCCCACTCTTTCCTGATTCCCTGCGTCACTGCGCGTTTGTGTGTGTATGAAGTAGCGTGAATAATCGAAGGAGTGAGAACTCTTTCCGTTAATACAAGATCTTTAAACAACATACAAGTTTTTGGGCCATGTCAACAAACTGGACAGACAGCTGAATGCTGCGGGCCGAGAGAGTCTGGGTCTGAGAGTTCAGACTGGATGTGGACGAAGACTAAAGGTGTCTTGCTGCGTTTTTTGTGTGTTATCATAATGTCCTTTAATCATCATGCTCATTAGTTTGTTAACCTGTTAGCTACTGTCTGCTAACCGAAGTCCATCTGTCCAACCATCAACTGGTTGTGGGTGTGCTTAAAACTTAATTTAACACATTGTCAATTTTAGCTTCAAGATGTTTTCTTTGATTATTTCAGCACCTCATGCAGCCGAGTGGGAGACACTTACTAAAAACAGCCTACACTGGGAGAGACATTTTCAAAAAAGTTTTTTTTAGCAAAGCGGAACAAAAATGACTACAATCATAAATTCATCCCATCCCCCAGCCCCAGTCTACGCACAGGTGCCTAGAGTTGGCCAAGAAAAAAACACTTCAGTCATTTGACCCAGATAAAAACACTGATTTACAGTTTATAGTTTTAGTGGATTTCTTGTCCATTGCACAACTTACCCCTTTTTAAACAGAAATGAGTAAAATAATTTTCTACTAAGAGATCAGCAAGCAAACATGTCTGTTTATTTATATGTATCACACCACAGTGACACTAAAGGAAGTGGTCACTACCGGCTCTATTTTCATACTGGAAGCAAGTCCAGTTATTTTAACCACTTGCTAAACCTATTGCAATAATATCTTAACCATAATATCTAGTGGAAACAATACATCGCTACGTCTAGGTGGAACAGTCTCACAAAGAAGAACTGGAGGTGAATGAGGAAGTATTCAGAGAGGAAGAACAGTTCCAATGACAGGGAAGCGGGTGTTTTGGTGATGTGCACAGCACTGAGGAAGGTGAAGAGGTATAGATGTATAAGTGTAAAAGATAAGAACAATAAATAAGATAAGGGGGGGGGGCAAACTCACAGGAGCGCTGTGTGAGGAAGAGGTGATGTATGGATTGGATAGCAGATTAAAAGGCAAAAGGTACAGGGAGCAAGAAAAAGAGAACGATAGGGGGAAAGAAATTGTGCATCTCCAAGTGCTACCTCACATAAACCCGAACACACATCCACACAGCTGCGACATTTCTCCTTCAATCACAACTGAGGCTATCTATCCATATGACTGCTGTGCTTTTTGAATAATGGACCCAATATGAAGCAAGTCACTGAGAAGATTTGGTTGTGTGATGGGGGTCGTGGGGTTCCTGCCCTGAGAGCAGTGCAGGGAATCAACAGCAGTCATAAAGGAATCACAGGGAGGAGTCATTTGCATTTTACACTCACAACTAAATTGGAAATGACTCGGGCCTGCTCCTGTCTGGACCATCACAATTCACATCAGATATGCTTTTAATTTTTTATACAGCAATTATGGAAAACTGGACCTCCACGGCTTTGTCTAATTTCCCAAGACTTTGGGAAGTGAAAATCATATGGTGCTTTCATGATATAAAAATGACAAAGATTCCCATTATTCTTGGATGACTTCAGGGGGAAAACTAAATGTTATGAAAGTGCTGTTTCATAAAAATTTATCTCACCTCTTTTCTGCCTGAAGTTTATGAAGACAATATCACAAAAGCTACGCAAAATGAATAATGTAGCTAACTGACAGCTCAAAGGTCAGATGGAGTCAAAGGGAGAATATTGCATTTGTTTGTGCTTTTGTTCATTTTCTCAAGCACGCTGGCCTACGTGATATCACTGTCTATTATGTTCTCCTGGTACTACAATTACTGCCACTCAAGACAGCAAAACAACAAAGCTATCAGAGCTTCTCAAAAGTACCTGCTCCAGGAGTTTTCTGTATCTCTGCGTGGCTTGCTGGATGAGATCCCTCACAGTCCATCCCTCCTTGCAAGGCACCACCACACCCGTCTGTCCGAATGTTACCGTCACCTTCATTGTAGCACTTCATCCAAGACGCAGTCCCTCTGGATGTAGGTGATAAACAGTGGTCATAACAAACTAGGAAATCTCCAAACTGAAGATTACCCTCCAGGTAGATTCGATATGTAGGCAGGAAAGTGAGAAAGTGTAAATAAAACGACTAAACAACACGTTTTAAAGAGTGTCCACAGTCAATAAAGCTCCCACATGAGACTGTCAAATGTCATCCTAGAGGCAGCAGACAAAACATCCGAATCCAATATTACTTTTCCTCTTGCAGCGCTCGCTTTCTCATCTCCTCACATCTCCTGAAGCGTTAACAGTCTTCAGGTTGCTGTATAAACTCAGTTTCCTGAAACGTTAAAGCACCGCAGTGTTTTCATAATGGAGTTCAGCGTTAACTTGTAAAAGAGAAGTTTGTCGTGTCATCTCACAGCTCACTCATCAGAAGCTAGCTGTCTGTCAGCTAGCACCACTTGGCTAAAAAATGATTAGCTTGAGATGTAACCTGGCCCGGCTGTGACAACAAGCCAAGGATGAGCGTCTTCAGTTTGCCACAAATATCCGGAGCTCTCACCACAACAATAGATGATATAGACGGCTTACTACTCGTACTGCATTGTCAATGTTACAAAAGTTTATACAAACTTTCATATCACTGTTAGCAAGCTGGCTCCTGCTAGCTAACGTTAGCCACCTTAGCTGAACTTTGGAGGGAGGGATGCAGTCGGTCGGGCATCATTCCATAAGTTTTCCCCACTCGTAACTTTCCTTTTTTTCCAAAGCGGTCAGTTACATTCACTGCATCACGGTCTAACAGAGTGTTAAAGCCTGAACGTTGTGGTGACAAAGAGGACGAAGAGAATAAACGATAAACAGACCGCGGGACTGTGAGTTGGAAAAGTTTTGAGATTCCTTCCCTGCCGTCCGCTCCTGACCAGTTCCTGACCAGCTCCTCCAGCGCTTTCTGCTGTCACTTTCTTAAAGGGGACGTGCTCCAATTAAAGCTACGGTGAAAGCACAGCTCATGGATCCGTACTGTTAGGAAACGGTCTGAGTTCATCTGAAGGGGAAATTATAACTTGATTTAAAGTTAAAGTGATACATACAATGCTATTGTTAAAAAAACATTACGGTAAGTTTAAGAAAGCTTTTATTTGTCCCACAATAGGTGGAAAAAATAAGATAAAAACAATATACATTATAAAGTAAACTGCTAATAAGATATACAATAGAGTTGAAATAAGAGTAGGATACATTATAATAACAAGTCGAAATACAGTAAAGTTATGATAACATATTAATGCAAAGATGAGTGGAGGTAAAAGTGGCTTGTAAAGCTGTCTACATAGTGCATCAAGACACTAAACTAAATGATTGTACAATGGGGTGTGGGAATATTGCACATGTTCATTGTACAGTCTGACAGCAGCAGGGAGGAATCTCTCCTTCACACACCGAGGGTGGACAGTCTGTCACTGAAGCTGTGCCGGCAGGGCCATCCATGCTTTGTCCAGCATGGATGTCAGTTTTGCCAGGACCCTCCTGTCACCCACCTCCCACACTGTGTCCAGAGAAGAGTCCAGGACAGAGCTGATGACTTTGTCCTGCTTCTTCCTCTCCCATTCAGGGATGCTGCTGATCCAACAGACCACACCGTACAGGGATGACTGATGCCACCATAGAAGGTCTTCAGGAGTGCCCCTTTACCTCCAAAAGACCACAGTCTTCTCAGAAGGTAGAGCCTGGTCCAGCCCTTCTTGAACAGCCCTTCTTTTTATGAGTTCAGATGTGTAAACTACTTTACTACTAAGTAAAGTAGCCTATTTTTTTTTAAACTTGATTATTGTTTTGTCACAATCACATAATGCAAAGTAGGCTTAGACACACATGATGATGGTGTCTATAGCATAAAAGATGAAGACACAATTTTACTGAATATTTTCCCCTGGCATGGAAAAGATATGAATAATGACATAAAAAACATGTAATGTTGCACACTGCAAGAAAGCATAAAAACTTCCATATATTTAGATAGGTGCATACATCATTAAATATAAAAAGTTTAACAAAAAATATGATACGCATGCTGTGAATTGGCTGGTCTCTTCACTTGGGTTTGTTTGTTAGCTTGACCTGCTTAGCAATCTGTAGCTACTATGCTAACATTTGAGCTGCAGTAATTATTATAGTATGCATTGTGGCTTATCATAATGGGTAAAGTATGATTTTAAAAAATACATTGCATTCAAAATGCATTATATAGCTGAGTTTTAAGTCAAGCAGACACATGGACAAGCGGAGCAACAATGATTTTGGAAGGATTTCAGGGTAAAATTCTCTAAAAAAACCATAAATATAAAAAAACATAATGTAAAAAAAAAATGGTCCAGCTTGAATAAATTATCATATAATGTTCTAAATGTTATTAATAGTAAAAGATTATGTGACATTTTAAAAATCATATCAAGTGAGAGATTTTCAGGTTAAAATTAACAACACTATAATATTAAAGAGCACGGATTATTACAGTAGACTTAAAATTTGCATTTTCCAAACCTTGAAAATCTCATCAAGCCTTTGAACATCTCTTAGTGGCTCACACAAGTTCAGAATTATTATTCTGAAGCCAACAAAAATACTGTATTTACAAAACATTTTGGCTTTTTTCAGCTTGGCTCATCTTCAAAGGGGAAAGCCCTCCCTGTGAGGAGGAGTTTGGCTTAGTAATTAGCAGCTCTAATGTATGCATGTGTAAGTCTGCTAATTGATTTGGGCTAGCTTTACTTTCTGGGTCACTGAATTCCATTGCTACTAATGAACCTCAGGGGAGAAGGAGCATTGTGCATGCACGCATTTTTTCATTTCTTTCTGTAATGTTTGGATAGAAGTACATTTTAATAATCATATAGCATATGAATTTTTGAAATGATTACATTAGCTGAGAAGTTGTGGGTGAGAGGATCAAAATACACTTTATTTTAGCTATTTTTTTTAGTCTGCATCTACAGACATATCAACTTCAGTCATGTGTGATGAAAATACACAGTATATCAAATAATCTTTTTTATTATTTACAATATGCAAACAGTTTGTAGTAGCACCAAAATATAACAAAATTTCTATTTAACCAAGTCAGGATAAAGTGACTTTATGTCTATGTCTATGCCTTTGTTGCTTCAGTGTCAGGGTCATTGCATTGTGGAAGCTGCTTCACCATCATGGCTGACACTTGAGGTGAATGAAGCTATTGTTGAATGAAACTGCATGTGACTGAGACTATGTTCACTCCATAGTGAATCAATGTAGTGTTATGGCTTATCTGACCTGATCTGAGAAGCCAAAACACAATAGATTACTCTGAAAACACCAAATAGTTAAGTTATGGTTAGATTAGATTATCTGCAAATATTTGTATTCCCATATCCATGTCTCTCATGGTCACACAAACATGCAACCCTGAGCCTCCTAACATCTCCTCCAACACAATGAAAATAGTGAAATGTTTAATAATTGCTACTCCAGTATGATCTTCTGAGTTTCAGTTGCCATTAGCCAAGGTACAAAAACAATGAATAAAACAGAAATTTGACAGAGCAGCATAGAAACCTTGTTTCACATGGTGACAAATCCTGCCCTAAACAGCACAGTCATAGCTTTAAGTTAGCCACAACTTTCAGTTCTAAGTCAGACCTAACATCAAATCCAGGAATTATTCCTAAGGTGCACTGTGTTATTTACAGTATACACTATATTTATTTACAGTATTTTATATGAGAGCAACAGTAAACACTGGTAATGTAATGACCTGAAAAACTGAGTACATCTTACATTTTTCCTGAAGAGAACAAGACACATGCTTCCTTACAAGTACTGTAAGTGGAAAAACCTCAGCTGGCAAAGTAACAAATATGACCTGATAAATTCACTTATCACAGGTTACATAAATAAGAGAAAATACAATTACCATCCCTAATTAAAAAGAAAAACAAACAAGCATTGCTAAATGAAATTAAATATATATACTAGAGCTCAGTGGGAACACTATAATATAGCTGTGGCCATAATTACATCAGGCAATTACAACACTTATTAGATAGTGTATATAAAAACGCTAATGATTCTCTATTGATATATACTAGATTATTTAAGCAATCATAACACACAATAGCAACCTGGTTTCCTCAGACACACACATACACACACCAGTGTTCAAACCTTGCCCACCTGATCCATATGGTTGTTCATTCCCCCTTCTCACCCCCCCATATGGTAGAATCCTAACCTCTGCTGTGTTCTGTGTCATGCCTCCTCCATTATGAACTGTTAGGAACCGCAGTGAACATGCTAGGAAGTGAATGCTCCCCTGCTGCTAGGCCAGGTGCATCCAGTCCCTGGCAGACAAATCAATGTGTAGAACATGTTCTGCTTTAAAAATAAAAAAAAGAAAGAAAAAGAAAGGGCACAGTGGGGGAAGAGGAAAGCATTATAAAGATTCTGGTCTAATGCAAGCAGGGTGGACACACACACACCATCTATACAAGGTACAGTACAAACTGGACATGAAAGAACATGTTATTTTATGTCCTTTATTCTGCTTCTACATTACCTCCTACTACTACTAAAATAGCCCTGCATATTCATGTTCACTCTCCATCATCCATCATATAATCAAATCATCCCAAGCAGCTTTAAATCACAGGTATTACCAGAAAGCTTTCAGTGGTAGAGAGAGAGAGAGAGAGAAAGTCCCCCCCCCCCCCCCCCCCCCCCCCACACACACACAGTAATACTAACAAGCAAGGACCCTTTCTGCAACAATGGCTGTATTCAAAACTGCCCACTGCAACCGTACATATCCAGATGGACTGAGATTAATGTTACACTTACAAAACAACAAACATAAGTTAGTGAGCTATCCAGTGCTACACAAAAACCACGTTTACTTCCATTTCCCAAAACTAGAACTGCCTGTCCTATAGCATACCGCATATTCAGCTGTGTCCTAACCCACAGGCGCTCTCAGAGCATTAAAACTGCTTTTACTTCTCTAAAGAAATAACACACAAAAACATTTTAGCACTATATGCAATGGTTTCTAATAGCTTTGTGGCCTAAGGTAGAAAGAGACATTTTAGAATAGTGAGTGAAATGAAAACTGAAATAATGTTTGCAGTTTTTTTCATGTAGCACTTAATAAATATAAAGCAACCTGCAGGGTTTGTGCCACCAACCACCTGACTCAACCTCCCTAGGTGGACTTTTGTGGCTATATATGTACACCATATGTTCATATGTTCCATTCTGGCCATCCAGCATAACCATTTGTGGTTTATGTGGCATGTGTGTATTCAGCAAATGCTACTATAATTTGTGAGGATGTGTTGGGATTATAAGCGGAAGCGTTCGCCCCATGTGGACCATGTGGACTGGTCACAGCTCCTCTTATCAACTTTCCACACAGAATGTTCTTGGTTTTCTCCCAGGTGTCTTGACATCATTAAAGTGGACCTTTAAACATTATAAAGATAAAGCTCTATTTTTTAGAGCTAAAAATTAAAGTCACATCTGCTGTTTATATGACTACATAACAAAAACTGCCTTTAACTGGTTGCATCATGTTACTGTAGAGCTGCACGTCTGGTGCAGCATCTGATGTGAACTACCTGTACGCATACATGACTAGGCCTAGTGATAGCAGAGAGGTGATATTTGAAAGGTTAAAACAGAAAGATATCTAGATGAGGAATCAGAATTTTGAGCTTCACAGCTCTTATTCTCTGCCTTCAAGTGCCCTAATGTAATAAAGATTTGAAGTCCCCTTATTAGAATAAGCTGGAAATTTGAAGTAAAGTACAATATTTTTTGCTTTACATTTGCATTTGGACAATGGAGAAATAGAGATTGAGATTTGATTGCATTTCTGAGAAAAAAAATAAAACGGTTTTTTTTTCTCCACATGAATATATTCAGCTCCTGCATACAGTAGGTGTTATTAGATCTCATTTATGTAATTCCACCTACCTTCCTTGTGAGCACATAACCCACAGAAGTCCATTATGGAAATCATGTGCACTGAATAATAATCTGACAAAAGACTGAACTTACATTTTTATGCAGCAAAGGATACAATCGGTCTTTTATTGAAATCAGTGTCTCCAATAACGCTGCATCTCTGCTGCATTCTAAACATTAGGATCGTGTCAATAAACTATATTAACAAAATAAATGCCCTGCATGTGTGCTCCACATGTTACATGTTACTGAAAGATTTTTCCTACATCCTGCAGTTTGGTCTGGTGTGTGTGTGCGTTCACATGCGTGTGTGTGTGTGTGTGAGTATGTGTGTGTGGTTTGTAGCAGGGCCAGAGATCAATTCTAGAACTTGTCAACAGGGGAGATTTCGATCAGCCACACTCTGTCCACACCCCTAAACCCCAATCCCCATACACACATGTACACACACACACACAAATGGTCAGACCCCATATCCCACTGCACAGTGAAAAGAATAACATGCTGTCAATAGACCCTTCCACTTCATGCTCTGACACATGCGCGAGGAACAGTAGCCCTATCGATCATCCCAGGTCCCTGCAGAGATCTTCAATGTGTTACACATGTACTACCCTTGCTTCTATCCAGTGCAGAATAAAAACCATTTATAGGACCACTGGGAGTTCTGGACTTGTCTTGTATGGATGGATGGATGGATAGATTGATGAATGGATGGATGCATTGATGAATGGACAGATTAATTTGTTAGGAATTGAAAAAAATACTACAGGACCCTGCAACAATAGAAAGACATTAATTAATCTGTATCTGGAGGAGTTCTGTGTGCGTGTTTTCTGCTAACATATTCGGACACACACCTCGTCTTGTATCACTCAATAGATCTAATGGGGGCATCTCTTCATTGTTTGTGTTGTGCGGCAGAATTTTTGTTGGCTATGTGTCACCATATATTGTTACTTTAAGCATTCAATTAGCTTTATGATGAAAATAATGCTGACTTGCACAGAGGAGACTGTGGTTTTAGGGTTAAGCATTAATTTTACTCATGCACATTTTGGCGCAAAAAGTTTCGAATTTTGAGTCATTGTCATGGTGTGACGGTCTCTAGTTCTCATAGTAAACAAGTCTACTGTCAGGGGTTGTGAGATGGCGGACACAAATGCAGACTTAGCCGGAGGTGAAAACAAACTCAGTTCCTTTAATATAAGCCAGGGTTCGGTACACGGGTGATCAGTCAACGTGGCAAAGGTATCCAAAAGGCAAAGGCAAAAAACAGTAGTCAAATCCAAAAAAACAAGTCACGCACAAGAGAATCCAAAACTTACTCGAAAACACGTAGGGAAAAAACACAAGAATCCAAAACTTACTCGAGAACACGTAGGGAAAAATCACAAGAGCAGAAAGGCTACTTGGACGGCTGTGTCGCATGGAAGACTCACAAAACGAACTGGCAACAAGGGGCAGGAAACACACAGGCTTTATACACAGGAGGGCGGGAAGACAATTGGACACAGGTGAAGCACATTAGGGCGGAGCAGGTAATCACAGGAGGGGGAAGGGAGCACACATGAGGAAGGGAAGTAAACAGAACTGAAACACAAGGGGAAGATCGAGTTTCAAAATAAGACAGGAAGTGACTAGTAAAACTAGAACTAATACAAACAGAAAATGAACTACAAAATAAAAGACCTGGCTGAAACCATGACAGTACCCCCCCCCCCTCAAGGAACGGCTCCCAGACGTTCCACTAGAAACCACGAGTCTGAACAAAAATACAGGGAGCAAAAAATCAGTCTAATAAGGGTCCAGAAAACAAAAACTCGGAAAACTGGGTAGAGACCCAGCGTGACGAAGTCTGGGGGGGCTCAGAGAGCAAGGCCAGAGGCTGAGAAGGCCGGGATTTCCCAGGGTCGAGAGAAACGGCGGGGGAACACCAGAGACGAGGTTGCAGACCCTCCAGGGTCTGGGCGGAAGAACAACAGAGATAGAGACGCGGCCCCTCCAGGATCCGGGCGGGAAAACAACAGAGATGGAGACGCGGCCCCTCCAGGGTCCGGGCGGAAAAACAACAGAGATGGAGACGCGGACCCTCCAGGGTCCGGGCGGAAGACCACCAGCGATGACGAGACGACGGACCCTCCTGGGTCCGGGCGGAAGACCACCAGCGATGGAGACACGGACCCTCCAGGGTCCGGGCGAAAAACCACCAGTGATGGAGACGCGGACCCTCCAGGGTCCGGGCGGAAGACCACCAGCGATGGAGACGCGGACCCTCCAGGGTCCGGGCGGAAGACCACCAGCGAGGACGAGACGACGGACCTTCCTGGGTCCGGGCGGAAGACCACCAGCGATGGAGTTGCGGACCCTCCTGGGTCCAGGCAGAAGATCAGCGAGGAAGGCGAGGCAGACCCTCCTGGGTCCGGGCAGAAGACCAGCGAAGACGATGGGGCTGACCTACCAGGTTCAGGGCAGAAGGTCGGCGGAGATGAGGAGGCTGACCCACCAGACGAGGAGGCTGACCCTCCAGGGTCAGGGCAGAAGGTCGGCGGAGACGATGAGTCTGACCCACCAGGGTCAGGGCAGAAGGTCGGCGGAGACGATGAGGCTGACCCACCAGGGTCAGGGCAGAAGGTCGGCGGAGACGATGAGGCTGACCCACCAGGGTCAGGGCAGAAGGTCGGCAGAGACGATGAGGCTGACCCTCCCGGGTCCGGGCAGAAGGTCGGCAGAGACGATGAGGCTGACCCACCAGGGTCAGGGCAGAACGCCGGCGAGGACGAGGCAGAAGACCCTTCAGGGTCCGGACAGGAAGCCAGAGCCGAAGACGAGGCAGAAGACCCTCCAGGGTCCAGACTGGAGACCGTCGCTGGAGCAGAAGACCCTCCAGGGTCCAGACTGGAAGCCAGAGCCGAAGACGAGGCAGAAGACCCTCCAGGGTCCAGACTGGAAGCCAGAACCGAAGACGAGGCAGAAGACCCTCCAGGGTCCAGACAGGAAGCCAGAACCGAAGACGAGGCAGAAGACCCTCCAGGGTCCAGACAGGAAGCCAGAACCGAAGACGAGGCAGAAGACCCTCCAGGGTCCAGACTGGAAGCCAGAGCAGGGGACCCTCCAGGGTCCCGACAGGAAACCAGAGCAGGGGGCCCACCAGGGTCCCGACAGGAAACCAGAGCCAAGGACCCTCCGGGGTCCGGACAGGAAACCAGAACTGAGGGAGGACCACCGGCGTCGGGACTGAAGACCAGAGGCGAAGGACCACCGGCGTCGGAACTGAAGACCAGAGGCGAAGGACCACCGGGGTCGGAACAGGGACTCGGGAGCGGTGGACCGCCGGGGTCGGAACAGGGACTCGGGAGCGGTGGACCACCGGGGTCGGAACAGGGACTCGGGAGCGGTGGACCACCGGGGTCAGGACAGGAAGCCGGGGACGGAACCCCACCAGGCTGAGGACTAGAAACTGGAGTTGGGGGTTCCCCAGTGACAGAATCAGTCGCTGGGGCTGAGGGTCCCTCTGGGTCAGGGCGTGGACCCAGAACAGATGGCCCTCCAAGGTCAAGGCTGGATGCACCCCCTGCATCCAGACAGGTGGCCTCCAGTGTCTCTGCCACTCCAGTCTTGGCAGGAAGTCCTCTGCGGGGGGCACTGGAGGTTTCAGGGGCAGGTGGCGATGTCTGGAGCCCGCCCTCTGGCCGAGACGGGAGGAGCGACGCCGTCTGGAGCCCGCCCTCTGGCCGAGACGGGAGGAGCGACGCCGTCTGGAGCCCGCCTCCGTGCGGAACCGGAAGTGGCGACGCCGTCTGGAGCCCGCCTCCGGGCGGAACCGGAAGTGGTGACGTCATTGGGAGCCCGCCTCCGGGCGGAACCGGAAGTGGTGACGTCATCGGGAGCCCACCCCCAGGCGGCACTGGGGAGAACGGCGTCGACTGGAGACTGGGAAACCAGGAGGGCAGAAAGGGGGCCACAGGAGCAGTGAACTCCTCCATTTCCTGGAACGCCCCGATGTAATGGATGTGGAGCCAAGGCTCTGTGCTCAGCGCTTGGTCCATGCCAGCTTTCAGTAGCTCTTTCCAGTTCCACAATGTCCCCAGTTGCTGAAGCAGGAAAACCCTGCGGTTAACCATCCGCCACATCTCCTTCTCGTCTGTGGGAGGTGAGGGCAGGTTGTCCAACAGGCTTAACTCGGCCTGGACAGTTTCCCTAAGCCGGTAAACCTGGCTCCAGAGGCGCACCATTTTAAACGGTGCCCACTGAAGGCTTCGGCTTTTAATAGCCGCTCCGACCTCTTGCATGTCTGCTGCGTCCTTTACTGGCCAGTTCGTAATGTCAGGGGTTGTGAGATGGCGGACACAAATGCAGACTTAGCCGGAGGTGAAAACAAACTCAGTTCCTTTAATATAAGCCAGGGTGATCAGTCAACGTGGCAAAGGTATCCAAAAGGCAAAGGCAAAAAAACAGTAGTCAAATCCAAAAAAACAAGTCACGCACAAGAGAATCCAAAACTTACTCGAAAACACGTAGGGAAAAAACACAAGAATCCAAAACTTACTCGAGAACACGTAGGGCAAAATCACAAGAGCAGAAAGGCTACTTGGACGGCTGTGTCGCATGGAAGACTCACAAAACGAACTGGCAACAAGGGGCAGGAAACACACAGGCTTTATACACAGGAGGGCGGGAAGACAATTGGACACAAGTGAAGCACATTAGGGCAGAGCAGGTAATCACAGGAGGGGGAAGGGAGCACACATGAGGAAGGGAAGTAAACAGAACTGAAACACAAGGGGAAGATCGAGTTTCAAAATAAGACAGGAAGTGACTAGTAAAACTAGAACTAATACAAACAGAAAATGAACTACAAAATAAAAGACCTGGCTGAAACCATGACATCTACAAGTCTAACTTCTATCAGACTACAGATCAAGACACACGTTTTTATTAACGGAACACAGAGGCAGAATGTGGCCAGTACACAAGGAAATGGAAATAAGATGTGATTTTCAACACTTCTACCAGTTAAATTAGATTTAGTTTTGTAAATTCCAAGTGGCTTTACAAGGCAATCAGTTTTTTGTTTTGTTTTATCTTTTATGTGACTGTCAAATAAGGCTCTTTTAGGCTCCGTTCACACTGGAGAAAGTCAATCCAGCTAGAGTAGGATTGAATCCGGATAGCCTTTAAGCTGGATACGTTCAGACCTATTTGCAAATCTCTCACACATGCGTGTCCGTGCTCAATCCAGCTTAACCCGGCTTGTTTGTTGTCCTCCAAACCGCTAGGTGGCACCTTGTAAAATTAAGAGTCCATGAAGGACAGTGTGCATGCATGCGTCATGGGTTTTTTTTTCTCCTGTGTGGTTCGTTCTTTCGTTTTTTGTATCTGTTTTTTTGTTTTGTTCAAAACGCAGTTTATTCCTTTGTAGCCATGTCAAAAATAAAGTTGGGGCAAAGCTGTCGTAGTTCAACAGATGTTGACATACGGATTTTGTACGCTACCCGGACACTGTCCCTGTGAACCCGGAAGTATGACGTCGCTACCGGGATTCACTAGCTGCATTTACATTCAGACCTGAGCCAGATTAAAGCCAATCCGGCTAGATTGGTTTAAATCCACCTGCCTCCGAGAGGTGGATTAAAATCAATCCAGATACATCCCGATTCACAATGTTTAGACTCAAAAAAAAAACTATCCAGATATATCCAGATACGGCCCGAATCCTGCTCTAGCTGGATTGATTTTCTCAGTTTGAATGGGGTCTTAGATGGAAATGGTAAAATCTTGACCAAATATTTGGGATCTGAATCTCACACATATCTGTCTGATATAGTTAGCAGGTGTTAATTGGACCAAAAAAAGAGTGAAAATATGACCTAGCACCTTATGCATGCACTTATAAACTAAAGTAGATCTTGTGTTTCCATCTCTCTCCTTCTTTCTCTCACATATGACACACACACACTTCTGGCTAATAGCTCAATTAACACACTGTCACATCAGAAAATGTGAGCCAACTAAATCCACCTGTCTCTAAGGAGGATAACGAAGCGAGAGGAAGTAATTGATACTATATTCACGGAAAGCTACTTTAAAAACTAATTATGTGTGTATAACAAGCAGAGAATTATTTCGACAGCTCCTGAAACCTATTAGTTGTGGGGACGGTGAGGTGTATGCGTGTGTGTGTGTGTGTATTTTATCATGTGACTATGCTGTGATCTTTCCATTCACCGCTGATGTCACAGAGCAAAAATGTAATATGTCAAGACCAGCTGTGGCTTCAGAAGAAAACTATAAAATAGCAACTCATTTATGAAATAAAAAAAATACATTTACAGCTATAGGAAAATAAAAGCAACAAGAATAAACTGGATTTGCTTTTGCAGACACATGCAGACGGGTTACAGATTGGTCTAGACTGTGCAAAGCAGAAGAAGATATGATTTGTTATTATTTTGCTTTCCGCAGACTTTCTCCATTTCCTGGTAAGATGAGAGCTTCACCTACCTCTTAATCACAACAGCACCTGCATCACTGCAGAGGCTGCACCCAGCATGCGGTCAATCTCCTTGACTCTTTTTTTATCCATCACTTGTGAACAAGACCCCGCGATACTTAAAACGCCTTCACCAAGGACAAGTTCTTCCCCTTCACCTAGACCTGCAGACGTTCACATGAGTGCCAGCAGGACAACATCACCTGCAAAAAGTAGAGAGGTAACATTCCCACAACATCTCCGTCTCTAGGTACCACAGGGAGTATAAAAGCTTGGTCTGAACCAGACTGTGTCAGGACTACAGGTTGAGGTTTTTGTAGTTTTTTTTTTGCTTTACTTCCTGTTTTAGTTCAGTACTTCCTGTTTTATTTTGACATCACTGACTCTCCTGTCAGGTGTCTTGACTTCCCCTTCCTCGTGTTCCTTCTCCTCCTCCTGGTGATCACCTGCTCCTCCCTGTGTCTCATTGTCTTCCCTGCTCCCTGTGTATATAGTCTGTGTCTCCCCTGCAGTTTGTCTTGGGATGTCCAAGCCTTAATGTTCCTCCTATTATTCATGTATGCCATGCTAAGGATCTGTTTTGTTTTTTTCTCTCTCTCTCACGCTGAGTGTGATTTTTTTTGTTACTCCTCTGAGAGACTTTGACCCCCCCCCCCCCCCGTCAGTAAATAAAGACTGCTTTGATTTTTAACTGCTCTGTGTTACCGCATCTGTGTCCACCTCCTGCACAAACCTTGACAGAGATGACCCATGAGTTGTAAATATCCTGTGACCAACAGTGTTCCCAAAAAATTGCCAGCTTCGAGGGAGACAAAGGTGACACCAGCTGCCTTGAGATGGAAACCAATCAACTGGGGGAGCCCAGGTAGCTCCTAAACAGCACTCTTCCACTACCATTCATACACACATGCAACAAACTATGAGTGCAGTACCTTCCACAGAACATTCATTGTTGGTATTTTCTATTTTCATTGGATTCGTGGACAATAAGAAAAATTTAATATCACCAGCCCGGTCTGTTAAATCAATGCACCTGGTAACATGGGCCTTTTTGCAGTGCAGTAGGACTTTGATGTGGGCTGATGAATAGGGCCATGGAACGGGGAGCAGTCCAACTCTGAATTGGATTTAGAGGAATTGCAAACCAAAAGACCAGCGGGTTCACGCCCTCCATCTCCTTCCTCACTCTTTTACAAAAAATATGACATTTTCAATGCATGAAGCAATTTAATCTCTCACTCTCCTCCATGAAAACGCCTGTAAATGAGCGTCTACGAAATTAAGGAGATGGCCCAGAGATTGGTCGGTCTGTGGGTCTCTCTCTCTCTCTCCCACTCTCTCTTCCTTTGCCTGTGTCCTGTCTTCATCTAATACAAAAAATATAAGATATTATCAATGCATGAAGCAATTTAATCTCTTTCCCTTTGCACTCTCTCTCTCTTATGAAAACGTCTGTAAATGAGTGTCTGTGAAATTAAGTGGGAGAGCGGTCTGTTTTCTTGGAGGTCAGTGTCTCTCTCTCTGTCTGTCTCTCTCTCTCCCTGCTTCTGTGATCTGTCCATTTGTCAGAGGTCAGACTTATTCCCATCTGGGAGCAGCATTTTGCCTGCCAAACATTCCCTATTACCGTATGTAAATTCAATAATTGCAAACCCATAACCACATCATCCTCATACTTTGACCTCTCATCCGGCCCCCGATGCAAACACACACACACACACTATCACACCCTGTGCCCTCATGCAAATAAGAGACAAATAAATAAATAATTGAATATGCAAAACAGTCATGTCGGGGGGCAAATCCTCAGAGAAGCAAGAGGGGAAACAACAACAAAAAGAAAAAGATAAAAAAGAAAGTAAGACAGAAAGAAGGACGTGTTGTGAAGGGTAAGAAAAAGATTGGGGCTTAAACAACATGGCAATGAAAAGAGGAGATGATAGCAAACTGACTGACTGTCTGAATGAAATCAAGGTTTTTTTTACAAAATAAGATGCAGAGAAAAACATTCTTTTGTTATGTAAAACACTAATCTCACTGGAAATGTCTTGGCCTGCTTTATTCATCCTAACATTGTCATTGCGAATAATAGCTGAGATTGACACAGACTCTTGCTTTGGATTAATCCCCCGAGCAGTTCAAAGATTTTTTTTTTACACAGAATGCAATGTGTTGATGCCCTTAAGCTGTAGAATAATATGTATGTGCACTTCTAGATATCCACCTACTGTAAGCGTGTGAACTCTTAAGCAGTCTTAGAAATGGCAGCGGGAGCATTCATTGTGTGCTTCCTGTATGCAAAGGCTGCGCTCCTTTTCAAAAATGCACAATAAGTGCATTTTAAAAAGCAAGTCATCCATCTATTGGTTTGTTAAATATTTGTCCTAGAAATTGTGTTTTTAGGCAGCAAATATAGCAACAAATATTTTACTTATAAGGGAATAGAATAAGTAATGGATTTAATTAAGAAGAAAACATCAATATTTGATCTAGTTGATTGTCAACTGAATATATCAAGATGGCGATACTAAATGTATCAATGTATAACATTGATCATTGTTCATTTGTTACTTACCCTAACCACTGATGCGTCCTGGTTTGAACCCTGATCTGCAGTGAGGCAACTGACTGCTTTGGAAAGTGTCCTATAGACCTAGTAGAACATCAGAGGCTGCAGTTCCTCCAACAGCCTGTGTGAGCAGGCTCCAAAAGTGAGTCAAAGCCCATAGACCTTTGGACATACAATTGTACCATTAAATGTCAGTCAGGCCAACTCACATCACATGCGTCCTGCTTTTGTGAGTGCCTGCCCACCTAAGAAAACCATGGATAATGCCATTTGACATTTTGTCCATATATTTGACAGTCTATGGACTGGTTGTATTATGTACTAGTCATTGTTTACAGTCTGACAAGCAGCGTGAGTTCAAATACAAGAGCTGTGTTCCAATGTAATATAGCACTCTAGAAGAATAATTAATATATGTTCTAACAGTAGCTGAAAGATCAGGGTGTTTGCATTTTGTCGAGGCCTCGTGTGACATACATGATGTAATCAAATGGACTTTCAATCAATTTGATGGGTTTAACTATTATCAAGTACAATTTTTCCACTTAATTTTCATTTCACTTGATATTTGCTATTGCTTTGTCTCACTGTTTTAGATTGGTTTGGGATAAATTCTACTTTATTAGATTAAGAAAAACACCATGGTTCAGGTCTCTACCGTTACCACGGTTACAACTCACACTACCAATTCTACATGAAAATGATAGACTGATACTGCCTCATGGTGTCTATTCCTGCTGCTAAAACATCGGGGCTGACATACAGCGGGTACAGAAAGTATTCAGACCCCTTAATTCTTTCACTCTTTGTTATATTGCAGCCATTTGCTAAAATCATTTAAGTTAATTTTTTCCTCATTAATGTACACACAGCACCCCATATTGACAGAAAAACACAGAATTGTTGACATTTTTGCAGATGTATTAAAAAGAAAAAGTGAAATATGACTTGGTCCTAAGTATCAGAGCCTTTGCTGTGACTCATATATTGAACTCAGGTGCGTCCATTTCTCCTGATCATCCTTCAGATGGTTCTGCACCTTCATCTGAGTCCAGCTGTGTCTGATGATACTGACTGGACTTGATTAGGAAAGACACACACCTGTCTGTATAAGACCTCACAGCTCACAGTGCATGTTAGAGCAAAGAGGATCATGAGGTCAGAGGAACTGCCTGAGAAGCTCAGAGACAGAATTGTAGCAAGATCCAAAAAAATCTGCTTCATAAGAGCACAGTGGCCTCCATAATCCTTAAATAGAAGACATTTGGGATTACCAGAACCCTTTCTAGAGCTGGTCGCCCAGCCAAACTGAGTTATCGGGGGAGAAGGAGGAAAGTTGCAGAGTTTACCACTTCCAACAAGACAATGACCCCAAGCACACAGCTAAAATAACGAAGTAGTGGCTTCACAACAACTCTGTGACTATTCTTGAATGGCCCAGCCAGAGCCCTGACTTAAACCCATCTCTGGAGAGAGCTAGAAATGGCTGTCCACCAACGTTTACCATACAACCTGACAGAACTGGAGAGAATCTGCAAGGAGGAATGGCAGAGGATCCCCAAATCCAGGTGTGAATACTTGTTGCATCTTTCCCAAAAAGACTCTGGCTGTATTAGATCAAAGGGTGCTTCTACTAAATACTGAGCAAAGACTCTGAATACTTAGGACCATGTATGATATTTCTTTTTTTAAATAAAGGAATGTAAAGAAGATACAAATTTGAACTATTTGTAAGTCAGAATTACATCTTTGACAGATGTTTCTCTGTATCTGCTGCATGCATGAATCAACAGTAAAAATCCCTTCTCCCTCATACACTTTATCAGTGCTGTGTTTACAGCTAAAAGGTGATATTCTACTTCAGGATTGCCTCATTTTGGAGTTATTACAAATCCTAGAAACTTACAGTAACTTACAGTAATTGTACAATTAAATACATTACTCCTATATAAAACACTTCCATAAAATGCAGAAAAACAAACTTTGTGGACCCTAAAAAAGGAAGACAAAAAATACCATCCCTGGTGTCTTTGATGAATCTGCTGAAACTGTCCGGTAGGTCAATGTAATGTTAGTCCCAGAGGTCAATACATTTGCAACATGCAGTGTTTTTTTTACTGTTTCAAATGCTTGATCTCGTGGGTGACTGGCCGCTCTTTGTTGTTACAACACAAGATGTAAACAAGGAAGGACTTTTTATGTTCTGTGATTTGTCAGGTTCAGTTCTGCTGTGGGTTCAGATGAGAGGCACAAACACTTCGTTATGACATCCACATCATTTAGGTTGCTAATTCTAAAACATCTGAAAAAAATCTTCGTGAATCTGTGTGAAAGATGTGTTCAGTGTGAACAATAAGATTGCATGTACATAAAATGGCCTGAAATCGACTTCTTTTTCTTTATTTTAAAGTTAAACATAAGGATGAAGCTGTGAGAGAAAGTGGGTGACTTCAGCAATAATGGGATGATGAAAAAAATCATTTCATATAAAATAAAATTTTAGGACATTAAACTAAATATGTAACCTTCTCCAAAATAGTCATTCAGTGCGATTGAGTGTGTTATGATAAGTGCTCCCCCTAGAGTCGGTGTAACAAAATGACTTTTCATTACAGAGCTGTAAATCCTTTGGAGAGGGGAAAAAATCATGGATTTTTATATTTTCCTAATGTCACCTCACTGTAATATCACCTCTTTTCTTCTGTTATATTTTCACTTCCTTAATCTCAAACAAATACTATAAACAGAACAAACTGTAAGGTCTGCCCAGCAGATTATTATCATTAACTGTACATCAGTCTCATCAAAAAGAGTTGTCTCCATCCCACCAGTGTGAGACACAGACCACAAGTCAAGTCAAGTCAAGTCAAGTCAAGTCAAGTCAAGTCAAGTCAGCTTTATTGTCAACTCTGCTATATGTGCTGAACATACAGAGAATCGAAATTGCGTTACTCTTCACTCCGCATAATAACTCCACAAGAAGAAACGGCGGCAGAAATAGAAGAAAATACAAAGAGAGATGTATAAAAATGAAAGAAAAACAAAAAATACTCAGAAGTGAACTTATGTTTGAGTAATGTAAATTCTAACTTCAGACCCTGTTGTACAAAGCTCAGAAAACACCAACAGATCTATTTGTCTGGAACAATATTTTCATAGTGCGCCCCCCCCCTTCATAAAAAATTCCATTCCTCTGTTCACTTTGACGAAATGGAAGGCCAGCGTCTGCAGTGTGTGAGATATTACTGTGCTGCCTCGTCAAAATGAATAATATATGACTGGCCCGAGACTGTGGCGCAGCTGAAACCACAGGAAATCAAATCCTTCTTCTTCATCATCTTCACACTCCCTTTTCAGCATTTCCTACTTTTTCTTCTTCTGCAGTGTGTGTCATGAGTTGAGGGGCTGACCTGTCAACTTCTTAGCCCACTAAAAAAAAAAAAAAAAGTGGGGGGGGGGTGGAGTTTGTGTCTCGGGGGCATGACAATGAAGTAGACATCACAGCATTACATTGAATTTTCAACAGGTCATGGTCTGATCAGGTCACAGGGCAAAGAAAGGGGGGGGGGTTAGAAAAGAAGAGTGAACTGAGAGTAGAAGAAGAAGAAGAAGAAAAGTCTATTTCATTTGACATTCAAGTGTGATTGTTGCCTGGACACACACACACTGACCTTTCAAAGCTTTCCGCTTTTTTGATAACCAATTCTTTCCCTCTCTCCTTTCCTTTCATTACAGCTGAGGACCGTTTTTCTAAAATTGCACCTGAAAAGCAGAGAAAAAAAAAGCACGCAAGCAGGCAGAAGGAAGGAAGGGAGGAAGAAAGCCCGACATACAGCACTCACACTTGAACCAGCAGGGATGGGAGAAGGGGTGTGGAGGGAAGTGACCATATTACAGCAGAAAATGTCCTAATCATCCATTGTAATTCTGCACGCTCGCCTGGGTTTCCATCCGGCTGTGTGTCACTGACAGGTGCTGCATTTTAATGACGGCGGCATGAATGCTAATGCTACATCGGATCGATACCGTTCCTCAGAGTCTGACCCTTTAACCTTCTAAGAAAAATAGAGGTACTATGTTTTCTGTACAGCAACTCAAACTGACATTTCACTTTCTTTCTGGATAGTGCTGCACATTGTTTGAACATCAGTCTTTAATTATTAACCTATTATGTCAGTACTGTATCTCTGGATCTCTTTAAGTCCAATCTAACATACAGTATGTGAATGTTTTCAGAAACAATAGGAAATGTACAGACAGGCCAAGAAGCATGTGGAAAGACGGATGGTGTAATGTGGACTGTGGTCTAAATCAACCACAGGACTGGCTTCCATCCAGCAGGCCGGGGTTAGTGTCCCTCGTCTGAACTTTAATTATTTGCTTTTTAGAATTACTGTTGGTTTACTTCAAATGTTTTATATAACATAGCTAATTTAAAGCTTTTATTCTTAGTCACCCTCCATAAAAATATAGACAACTGCATCCCAGAGCTGGCTCCTCACCATACAATGACAATCAATCAAGCTGCTTAGCTTAGCATAAAGTAAAAAGTGAGGGCTGTATTAGATGTTATGTGTACAATGACAAACTGCCTATGTATGAACAAGATATATGATGATGGCTACAATAAATTATTGTTTTTAAAAGCAGCCAAAAGACACAAAGGGCCGCAGACTAAGGAAAATTATATAAAAAAAATTATAAAAAAAGAGGCTCAAAATAGTGAATACAGGGAAGTTTGACAAACACAGACACACTGTACTATATACAAACACAGTATTAAGGCTGCAATCGACTAATAGTCAACGAAGAAATTTCTTAAACAACTAATTTAGTAGTCAACGGGTCGTTAGTGACGCCATCGCATGGCATGCAAGTGTAACTCATTTGCAGCGGGGAATGGTGTATTATGGGCGGTAATATGTTTTGGGCAGATGCGGGAATGAGCAGACACACACACACACACACACACACACACACACACACACACACACACACACACACACCTTTTTTTATTTAAAAAAAAATAAAACATGAACCGAGGGCTTCGGCCCAAGATCTTCAGCCGCATACATGATGATACATGACAATAATAAATTAGTGGTCCAAAGTAGTCGTCTATTAATTAGTCGTTAAGGTAGTCGATGACTAGTCGACTATTGAAAAAGTCATTCGTTGCTGCCCTACACAGTATGTGTGTACGCTGAGAATTAAGTGGGAGAAAAGAAAGGAGTGAAACTAACACGGGTGCAGCAGGAAGTGGAAGAAACAGACATGAGGGAAGTGATACCGACAAAATAAAACCACAGAACACCACAAGGAATCACATAAATAAATGATAAGACAACTTGTGATCCCCGTCAGAGTGAATCTTCATTTTGTATGTGCTTTTGTTTCAAGAGTGATCCATAAAGAAAGATGATCACATGACCTCTGCAGGCTTCTAAAGAAAACAAAAAAAAAAGTTTTGAGGTTTTGATGTTACCTCTTTATCTCCACTCTGTCATTATTACAACTCTGCTCAACTCCCTCTTCCCCTTTTATCTTCGTGCTAAACTCTCCCTGCCCACTTAATCTGAGTTTATAACTTTTAAAATATTATTCTTTCGCCTTCCTCCTAAAGATGTGAATTTCCTTTCAGGCTTATAAAACAATCTGGTGAAATAAATCCTCAGCGTCTATGAAAAGTGCAAAGCAGATAAATAAAAGAGAGAGATAAGAGATAAACAACATGTTCATTAGTTTCCTTGGACAGAAAACTGATAACACACTCAAAGCCTGATAGAAAGCCGAGCTTTGACAAAGCAGGAGAAATATTCTGTGTTATTTTAGTATCAGGTCTTTTCCTTTGAAGACGGTTTGTTCCCATTTGTCTTTGTAGAAGACAGGCCTCACTGTGACCTTTCAGCGCTTTTCTTTTCCACCTCCTTCCATCTTTTCTGTTTCCCTCTCGATTATTATCTGCCCAACTGCCCGTCCATTTCTCCTCCGTATCCCCCATCACTTTGAGCTTGTCCTCTTGTAATAACAGCACTTTGTCCTTTGTCTCTTAGCCCTCACTTTTTAAACAACTTCTCCATTATATTCTGCCTTCAAATGTTACACTCCTCCACCGCCATTCTCTCTGCCCCTTGGCCTTATGGGGGCTTAAGGTCAGCGGTGAGTGAGTTAGCTGAGTCAGTATAAGCCTGTAAGCCATGCTGAGGAAAACATGTCAATGATGATTCTACATTATGTTTCCCTAACAGATATTTGATTTGATACATCAGAAGATTCTATAATTAACCTAAAAAAAAAGAAAAGAAAAAAGAAACTGTGTGTTTCTGTGTGACTACTGGGGAACAGAGGGACTCCTACCAGCTGTAAAGGCAAGACACCAGCCTGAGTTTATGGTCGGTTTCCGTAGCAACACAGTGACACCACTGTACATGTGAGCGAGGTGCTAACAGGAAACAGGCTCACACAAATGCAATCTCTCTCTCTCTCTCTCTCTCTCTCTCTCTGCAGTGTGTGTGTGTGTGGAGCAGCAATGTTAGCATAATGGAAAAGATGACATTTATCCCACAAATTGCCTTGAAGTCAGCAAAATAAAATCCAGTCCTTGCAGATGGATACTGGGAGAGGAGAGGAGAGGTTTGCTATAGCAACCAATTGTTATTTGCTACTTTACATTTGTTTAACTAACATATATGCTGTATCTACTTTTATGTAAAAATAGTCTATTCTATCCTACCAGAGCTGCTGATATTGGTATTACACACACCTACAGTAGCTTCTGTGAAGCTGGATTGAACCAGTGGTGTCCAATTTCAAAGAGTGACACTGAGCCCTGGTTGCATTTGTCCAGCTATGATCACAGATCACTGCTTTTGTTTGAACCTCGCTTTCATGGTACCTGATGATTGCTCTCATTCTGTTTCCATGTGATACAAAATGAAAACAACATGCGGCACATGCGTGAACTAAAAAGACTGCCCTGTAGCAGCTCTGATGAAGAACACTGCTTCCAGTTAAGGGCAAACCTGATGCATCCTTAACATGCATATTTTTAATATCTGTGCAGGCTGTCACATTTTGACAGAGACTTCCTCAAATGTGGCTAACAAATGTCCTTTGTTTCCATGGTGACAAAGGAGACATTAGGAGGTGGATCCTTCACATATCCCAGTATTAACTGTACAGGTGGTTTTTCTTTACAAACTTTAAAATGTTAATAATGTTGCTAGGCAACAGGAGCAGCACATTTCAATAAACAGGAAGTCTTCCACAACCTAGACTAGTCTCATTTAACAACCATTGGTGTGACCTTCAAGGGTTATGCCTGAGGTCTATAGAGCCCAAACCAGAAGAAATAAAGCTATTTTTTTTTTATTTTTACATACAGTTTGCAGTAACAGGTGCAATGAACTGCATTATGCAGGAGTAAGACGGATGCCAAAAGAACCTGATTTGCCACCAAGCTCTAATTGGTACAAAGACAAATCTAATGATCCTTAAGTGGGGAATGATAGCCCCAAGCTAACTTTTCTCACTCCATAAGGATATAATACATAATTCATAGGTAACAGCTGAGCAAATGAGGACAAAGAGAGAACGAGAGAACAAGGAGATAGACAGACAGAGAGGAAGAGGGCCAGGGAGACTGGAAAATGCACAGACAAAGTGTGTGTGGTGTGTATGTGGTGAGTGATGGATGCAAGTGTCATGTGCATTCATGTGTGTATGTGTATATATATGTGAATTTGGATGCTAAACTTTTCTTGTGCATACATGTTTGTGCTGTGTGTATACATGTGTGTGTGTGTGTGTGTGTGTGTACTGTTTGGCAGGACGCTCGGCGTGTGAAACAGTGATTGAGGTGACAGTGAGCCTGTGAGAATAGTTAGCATCCACCAGACGCACACAAACTCTGTCGCATAAACACACTCATGAACACACAAGAACAGCAGCTGTTGCTAATTAAAGATTCATGCTCAAATTCCTGTGAAAACTCAATGTGGCAATGAACACTGGGGACAGGAGAGAGGGAGGAGATGGAGAGAGAGAGGCAGTATGATAGATGAAGTGGAAGAGACAGAGAGAGAGAGACAAGAGGAGAAAAGCAGTTGATGGAGATAGACAGACAAATGGAAGCATTAGGGATATGATGTGTGAATGTTGCTGCTTTTCACCTGATTAACTATTGTTCTGAATTTGAAAACACACGTACCACAGTGTGACTTCTGTCAGTAGAAAAAGGTCCCTGGAATTGAGTAAACCACAGCAACCATGCAACAAGTATGCAAAGCCATGTGTCACACGGCCATGCTTGATTTGAGTTTACATGACTATCATGTTATGTTGTTGATGTATGGTGGCTACTTTTTGAATTATAATAATAATAAGAAACTACTAGAAAAGGGCATTTCCTGAAGAAAATGCAAGTTTGATTGCTGCAGCTGAAGCATTGCTGCAGCTGAAGCAATGCTTTGAATGCTGATGTGAAGGATTGCTCTTAATTGCTGGAGAATCAGAGCAATTCAGAGCTTTGTATGCCTCTGTGTGTCAGCCTGTCACCATGGTCACAGCAGACGAGACCTCAAAAACCACTCCCACTTTGAGAGCCTGGCGCGCGGAAACTTCGGAATTAGAAAATTCTGAATACAAGTTTGATAGAGCAGCATCTAATGAGAGTTTTAAGACTAAAATGGAGTCTAGCGTGAAATTTGTAGGAGGAGATACATTTGGCAGATGACCCTCGTTGAAGGGCTCTCTCAGACTCCCGTGTTAAAAATGACACCGAAAGAATTTGAAGAACAACAGTTTGATTGCCGTTGCTAGGCAATCAAACTATTGTTCTTCAAATTCTTTTTTCACTGCAATAAGAGAAGTAACCATTAGTAAATGGTTGTTGGCACTTTTCATAGCTGATGTCAGGATTCTAGAACACTCCAAAACGTGAACTTGCTATGATGAAATATCAAATATGCTATGATATTCGAGGTGAATTCTCCTTTAATTTTCTCCAGATCTATACTGAAATAAGTCATGTATATTGCCAATTGTCATTGTCAGCAGAAACACAACCTCTGAAAGATTTTGTGGCACAACAGTTTTAATAATATAAACAATGGCCTAACATCTGTGGTTTCAAATGCAAAATATGTTCAATATAAAGTAATTGAACTTCATGCATGTTTGTATCAAAGCTGATAAATAAATATTTACCCAAATCTAGACCTTTAAACTTTTTGTGTTTTTGAGCACCCATACTGTAATATCTTGTATAGACGTGCACCTGAAATCCTCATGTCTGTTAGCCTAACCGAGCTTGACCGAAGTGAAACTTCTATGTTGATCAAAGACAGTGTATTAGTGACGGAGGCGTTCACCCACCCACACACACCAAACAAGCACTGTAGAGTTTTCTGCTGGTGAAGAACACAGAGGCACTACCTACAGATGAGAACCCTGGATGCTGATGAACATAATATACAATTTCCCAGTTTTTATCAGAAGCAGGATAAGACATATAACCAAGAGAGTGAAGTGCATGTTAAACAAAGCTTGTGGTAATTATCACCCAGTCCTTATAGATGATAACACACCTTCTGGTTATCTAGTGGCTACAAGAGAGCTCTTGGCGTCATAGTTACGGCACTGATGACCCTGGAGTGTTCAAAAAGGGGACCATAAAAAACACCATGGTAGTCATGATGATATATCTCCAGGAACAAGATTTCTTGCTTAAGATTACTGCTTGAAGTCTTTGTGTGGGAACTTCTACCACACAGATAAACATAAAATTATTCAACCAAACTGGAATAAATGAGTACAGGGAGTGCAGACTCATTAACATGTATGAAAACGCAGAAATATTTTGACTTTTAGTACAGCATCATCTCTGCCCCATGTTTCATGTTGTGCAGCTGGGATGCATTGTTCTCTGTAGAGGTCTGACTTTTTAATACTTATTCATTTATGCATCCCAGCTCAGCCTTTTAACAAACCTGTGACTCAGCTTGCAGCATTAAAAGACATTTTTACCAAAGCTGCAAGATGTGGTCCTCTGGCTAATTAAAGCTCTTCATTGCCTCTCTATATGATTTCAACAAGACAAGAAAAAAAGATCTTAGTTTCTGGGTTTGAACTCACAGGCTGGCTCAGCCTCACCAGGAACACAGAATGGTGTCTTAACAACCAAACCTGTAGTTTCTTTGTTGCTGCTTTTGGAGATGTGATGGGAAAATGACACTCCATAGGACATAAGGTCTATTGAGCTTCCCTTTGATCTTTCATAAGTGCCAAAATAGACTGTAAGCACTTTTGAAAGTTTCTCCATGGCCACAGGCTCTTTACATTTTGCATCAGATGTAACCATAACAGCCTTTCCTTTGGCATTTCCAGGCAATCAATAATTACCTGGAATGCTGTAACTCTTTTCACAAAGACACGGAGCTGCTTGCCGATCAGCTAATAAAAAGCACTCAGGCTATTTAGCCTGATTCAGATAATACAAATATATATGGTGACATTTGAGAATGCATTCCAAGTTATTTTTTGCACAATGATATTTTGGTACACTGCTACATTTTCATTGTTGTTGATATTGATTGTTGGGGGGGGGGCATAGGCGACATTTTGACAAAATATCAATATATATTTAGATTTGTTGATATATAACACATCCACACACACACACACATCTACTACAGCATGTTGCCTGGAGCAACTGATGTGTAGCTGTATCTTCCTTCTTTGTAGAACTCCACTCTTTTAAGTGATCTAAACACTGGCAGTGTCAAGCTGTGAAGCAGCTGTAAAAGGTGTTGAGGTTGATTTAACAGTAAATTAACGCTTCCCTTTAGCGCTAATGTTACAAGTAAACAAAAGACGAAATTACAGTGGCAGCTACGGTGGGATTGGTTCTTTTGAAAAGTGGCACTTTCGTCTTTGTCACCAGCATGAAAACACTATTCAGTTCACCTCCACCATTGAACTGTCTGCTTTAATACGTTTGAACGATTAATTCCATCTCTGAATGTATACCTACTATTTAAGAACAAACAGTGAGGAATTGATAGAGACTGGATTTCTAGATTAGATTTTCAGAAATTCACAAGGATGCAAAAATCCTTGTAAGGTGGAAGGAAAGGTGGTGGTTCCTCCAGGAGTCCCTCCCCCTGTGGCACCGTAGCTTTATGTAAAATGCTTCATAACAATTACAGTCCCCTCCATCTTATGCATCAAAACACACCTGGTTAAGGTAAAAAAAGGTTCAACAGTTCAATAAATTATGCAACTATAGGAGGAATAATGCTGCGAATGTTTCCAAAATTTCAACTGAAATACTTCATGCTGCCTGTCACAAAACAGGAGTCATATGATAGTGTTATAACAATACATTTGAAATTTCATGTTATTAGATGAATTGAGATAAAAGATTCCTCCCTCATTTTCTCGTCTCTTCCCTTTGAGGATTCATTAGTCCTACTCTGCCTCTCCTTCCTTCCTTCTTCTTCCCATGTCTCCTCTCTTCTGTTCAGTCTTATTATTTTGTATATTGGTGTTAATATATAGCCTGCACAGAAATATAATTTGTCCTTGCACGTCACCATGGTGGTGAAAAAATGGCTTGTTGTTAAGAAGTGATTGTGTCACCTCCAGGGTTAATTCAATGTGGAAGTGTCAAAAACTGCAGTTCCTGCTGTGGCCTCTGGGGGCTAGCTCCAAAACTTAATCAGTCCTAATAGACATGCATGGTAACATGTCCAACTATAGTAGAAATAAACATGTTTACTGGGAATTTGGGGGTCTATTAATCAGCTCAGTGTATGCCTGCTTGAGTGACAGGCAGGTGCATACAAACAGTATGTACAGTGACATTATGCACCTGCCACTGCCACTGCTGTGTGAAACGTCCAGATTTTGTCTACCATTCTGCCACTTCAGCTTATGATCATATAGTATTTTGGCAGTCATTAACAATCAACCTGTTCTGCTTGTGTGCAGGCTCTGTGCCTTCACTGACCTAAGCTTGGACATGTGTTTATTTGGCAAAGGTGTGCAAATTACAGTTGGAACTCCGACACACATTAAAGCCCATTACGGTTATTTTTTAAATGTCATTTTGATGGTTACCTCCCTAATTTTACTGAAACGTTACTAAACCCTGTTTGGAGACACGGCTGCTATAATCTGCAGTCCTTTCTGCTCCAGCTCTGCACTTTTGTTTGATTTGTGATTTGGTTTATGAACCTGCAGGGGCTTTAATGGAAGAGACACACACTCTCTGATCCCCATTATCTACCTTCTGCTGCAAAGAGAGGCAGATAAGAGGAGGAGGAGGAGGAGGAAGGAGAGGAAAGAGGCTAAAAATGACGACCAAGTCATGGCCCTCATTATCAAATCCCATCAATAGGGTGGAGAAGCAGACACAGGGACGACAAAAAGAGGATGAGAGGGTGTTGTTCATAATTAGAAAATAGTGGGATGTTAATGATCAAGCAAAAGAACAGAAAATGAGAGATTTACCAACAAAAGAAAACAGAGGCTGACCCATGGAGTGAGAGATAATAATAGAGAACAGGCCAAGCCTCTGATGTGCATGTGTGAGGGGGGGTGGAGGTGGGGATGAAGGAGCCTGGTCAGCCTTCATAAGCCATTGATTTACACAATCCCAGTCGCCACCTAATATTTCATCTGTGCTACATTTGCAATCTCCCATCCACTGAGGCCATGAGCCATTACTGATGGCCGGGATCACAGCATGGCGGCCCCTTCGGAGTAATGAGATAGAGAGAGGTGGAAAGTGAGAGACGGGGCATGCAGGAAGGAGGTGTTGGAGGAGGTAAAAAAAAAAAAAAAGTAGATGACAAAAAGAGGGATAATGGAGGAAAAGAGGAGGACGGGGATGAGGGTGGATGGAGGTTTCTCAATGTGCCATTATGGAGCATGAAAAGGAGAATATCAAATGGACAAAAACATTTCAGAGATGGGCAGAGAGAGAGAGAGAGTGATTGAGATGGGGGCTGAGTGAAAGTACAGGTAGAGAAAGACAGAGAGAGATATGAAAGGGAGATAGCATCTCTCTAATTATATCCCCTTTCACTGTCACAGCGACAGATATAAAGCTAATTCCACCTGCACTCCTTCTCCCCCTGTTCTTTTTTTTTTCCAAAAAGCTCATCGTCATTTTGTTCACCCCCTTTCACATGGAGGCTGTTTTCATGACACTGATGGCAATATCAGTCCAAACAAAAGGGACATTTTGCAGTTGCCATCTCAGCCCTCAACCACCTACATGTACCTTGCCTCTGCTGTGAAGACAGACCTCCATCTCCTTCTCCTTCTCCTCTACCTCTATGTCCTATGTGTTCCTCGCTCAACAGATGGAAACACAAGGTAACGCAATACATGTTCATACACAAAGTCTAAAGATATAGCCATAATTTCACAAATAAGACACACACCAGGAGATGTATTCTCACTCCTGGAGGTACTCTGCATTAGGGTTGCACATGTGTAAAGATGCACAGGGTAATGTGGTAAAGTGGCTGCTGGAAATGTCCACTGTGTGTACATCTGCTGGCCGGATGTTATTTGTGTTGTTGGGGATGGAACTCATCACCATGGTAACTGAAAATGGCAGCAGCAGAAGGAAACATCATTCTTTAAAAATGTGTATAAAGTTGCAAATATCAGGTAGATATTTGGATTAATGTACAAAATGTACTTGTGACTCACATAATTAATACTTCTTTCATTACTTGTGTGACCTACCTTTATTCGGTTAGTGATGTCTTTTTCTATCTGTGTATAAAATCTGATGAAGATCAAACTCACAAAGTTAATTTATTCATATCTTTTTTAAAAAAGAATTATGGCACATTATCATACCACCATACATTAGCAGTCCCAGAATTCAAAAGCATATTATATTGTAACTTTATGCTACAGATAAAAGTCCTAATTATGCCATTCTGATTATATTTGATTAAGTCTTTCTCTGCACACCCTCATCAAATCACACGATCTCATTGAAGGGGTAATTTCCTACTTCAAAAGCTAATTAAGCCAATCAGAACACAAAGGACACAAAAGACTGGATGTGGCCATGACCCAGCATGCACTACATTTAACGACATAAAAAGATTACAAAGTTTAATTGTCAATCTTTTTTTTTCCTTTGCCAGGTGATTCATGTACATTCTGTGCTCTGAATAACTTTTTTTTCCAGTTTAAACATCATTACCATCCATCCATCTCTCTGTCTATCTCTCTCTTTATCTATCTAGGGAAAAAAATGAAACAAAATTGAAGATGTGTGATCTTGACCGGACGCCAGCAATGTGCACTTCTCTCTGCAGCTCGGTACACCGCAGAGAAACTATATAAATGAACTGGCAAGGGAAAGCCCCTCCAAACGTGCCCAGAATGAGTGGCAGGATGCTCTGAACACGACTCCGTCTTACTGTCGCCGCGGGAACAGTGGAACCTGAACGAAGGGCTCAGATAGGCCCAGTGGGGAGGAGATTGCTCTGTCCCTGATTGGATGATTAGGGGCTGCGGGGGCTCAAATCAGCCGTTTTCAGGAAGAGAGTGGTTTGGTTAAGTGGATTGGCACTGTGTGTGCTCTGTGTGCACTCTTTGTGTGTGTGTGTGTGTGTGTGCTCTGCTTGTGTCTTGTGCCGATATCTGTTTAAATGTGTGTACGTGGGAGTTTGTGTGTCTGTGTGTGGTTGTGTTAAAGGAGACCAGCCTACAGACAAGGCAAGAAAGGTGTGAATAAGTGCTGTATGTCTGTGACTTCACCTAATGATAGAGCCATAGATAAAACAGGAAACAAATGGACTTAATGGACATACTGAAGAAAAAAATCTACCGCTACAAAGACAGACGTATGGAAAAGGCAGTACAGATGGGTGAACAAAGAATCAGTTATTTTAATCAGCTGGATACCCATGACAACTGCGAGATGTGTGTACGTGTGCGTTGATACACTTTTAAACTGCAGCTGCTGTCATTACCAGCTGGTAGAATAAGAAGTAGAATAAAGAGTAGGCGTGTGTATTTTGCGAGCAGCATTGTTGCGAAGTCACAGTTCCCACTAGTTTCTATGGGCTGCCTGTGTGGACTCAGCATGTTTTTTTTTCTGCCTTTTGTCAAGTGCGAGCTGCCCACTCAGGACCATTAAAACCGCCTCACAATTGGAATTTGAATTTGACAATATGAAACTGACAAAGACACACAAAAGATTGCCAAAACCGTGTTGAACATGTGAAGAAAAAGTAGGTATGAAACACACCGTATGTTCCACGAAGAACAAAGCATTACTGTACCATGCCTCAGATCTATCTTCAGCCACATAAGCTGGTTTCTCTCATTGTAAGGAATATTCCATTGTATCGTTATGCTGTAGATAAGTCCTAATTATTCCATTCTGATTATATTTGATTAAGCCATTCTCCTCACACTCTAAGAAATTACACAATCTCACTGAAGGAGTAATTTCCTACTTCAAAAGCTGATTAAGCCAATCAGAGCACAAAGGACTGGCTCTTGCCATGGCCCAGCATGCATGACGTTTAATTATCTAAAATTGCTAACAAAGTTTTCATTTTCTTGTCATCTCTTTGTGGTGTGATTCATAGTTATGTGGCCTGATAACTCTTTTAATAAAGTCCAGTCAGAGGTTTTTTTTTTTTAAAGCAAACCTTGAAGTCTTGAGTGAAGAATGGTGATGCAGCTCCATGTATGAGTCATGATAAAACACAAGATATACAAGAGTGAATGAAATAAAAAGCACAGCTATATTAGGCAGACAGGACACTTCCTGTTGATATTTTGGCTTCATTTCACTTAATGTACCAGCACATGCTCACCAAACATAACATGAGGTCAATATTTCAGTCCTTGAAAATAGAAAGTGTGTCTATTTTTGTGCCACATATGCAAAATCCAACTGCAACTAAAAGCGAAATTTAACAGCGAGTGAAAACAACACAGCTCAGGGTGTCCACCCCGTACACCTTCACCATCCCCGACCTACCTCCTCAACCCTTAGTTGGATTTGTGCATATGTTATATAAATATATGATCATATGTTCAATTAATATTGTAGAATATCAGACGATAATCAGACAATATCTGGCAGATGTATTGTGGAATCTTTCATGAGTTATATTTTACCATCTTTACTGAATTTTTTTTAAATACACTGAATGGATAATATTCATAAAAGCAAAATATGTTATATTTATGTTAATCTTAATCTTTATGTTAATCTCCTGCCATTGTCCACTTAAACAAAATAATCCATTTTTTACGGATTTGAAAAAAAATCTACTCATTACCAATTAATGGTCAATAATAATGACATAAGTATCAATAATGACATCATTACTGTTGCATAGTAAAATGTGCCATGACAATGCATGAACGGAAGTAATGCTAATGTAATGACTATTACTTTGTATTGTGGGATACTATGAATCCCTGTTATAGGATTTAATGGAGTCTATAGGACAGGCTGTATATTTTGCTACAGCTAAAATGTGATAGCCAGCTTTTCCGAAGCATCCACAGGAGTGAAGAGGAGGGTGTAGATAAAGGTGTAGGCCTCTAAGGTAATGACACCAGTGAGTTAAGATGAATAAATCTGCCTATGACAGCTGTAATTACACTCATAAAAGTGACGGCTGTTACCTAAAAATAAGAAGCCTGATACATTGATCCTATATTACCATATAATACCATCTTGTTTAGAATTTAAGGACTCATTTCTGTGCATTTAGCCCTAGCATCCTGCATTCTGTGCATTTGTGACTAGCTATTGTTTGCCTCATTTGTCAAACAATAAGTGAAAATTGGTCCGCAACATGATGTGCAGTCTTCTGAGATGTAAATATAAAACCTCAGCCTCCTGCAGGTTTAAGCATGAGTAGCCTACATGTGATGGTTTCCTCACTTTACTTGTCAGTACATGTTTTTTGTGTGCATCTTTGTGTGTCTGTGCAGAGGTGTTCATGTGTACAATGTGTGCGTGCTCTGTCCTGCTTTATTCTACAGTTTCTTCACACTAAACATCTGTTCACTCTCCCTCTCTCTCTCCAGGGGGACAGTGGACCATCTCTGTACCTACTGCTGTGATTCTGCCAGCTAATGAGCCTTTCTGATGGACACACATGTATAGTCCCATACGCACACAAATTAGCGTATGCACACACAAAACAGCACACAACACAACATGCTACACACTTTTGAAGATCATCGTATGCATGTCTAATCCCCTTAAGGATTTGGCAAACAAGAGTTTGTGGGGGAAAAACGGTGACATGTATCAGTTAGTACAGTGTGTGTTCTGCATCATGAGCGCTGTCAAACTCAAACTACAGTATGTGTCGCATTAATCACATGTTCAACAAAGCGGTCAAGTCCCCTGAGGGAAGAATGTGTCACTGAATCTGTTCAGCTGTGACGAGCACAGAGAGGAAAGGAACTACTTCACTTGCTCTCATTCAGGCAGGTGTGTTTTACAGTGTAGTAGCCAAGATACAAACACCAGCAGAGAGCCAACATTTGTGTAGCATCTTTACGATGTCTTCATTAGCATACAATCTATCGAATATACTGTTTATCAATGTGATGACAAGTTTTTCTTCTTTTTTGTGACAGCACAAATTTTAAAATACTGCCTTGTAAACGGAATTGGAATTTGTAAACCACAATCTAACCTTGACCAGCTGTGTGGTAATGCCTAATCCCAACGGCAAGGGGAACATGACATGTGACATTTTACCAAAATAAAGCAACATCATCACAGAGTGAACACAAAAACTGGGACTCCAGATAGATAGATAGATAGATAGATAGATAGATAGATAGATAGATAGATAGATAGATAGATAGATAGATAGATAGATAGATAGATAGATAGATAGATAGATAGATAGATAATTTGGGTCTTTTAAAGTAACATTGCAAACAAAGTTCACGTTAGATCAACTGTATTTTTAGTCTAAATTCATCACAAAAAAAAATCTCATAACCACAAACTACACACGAGTCATATAGAAGCACCACATGCTGTATCACACTAAAAGCAGTAGCCTTGTGTTGTGGGACATGGCACAATTCCTGGTCATACTGAAAATACAGACACTCTGTTATACAGCACTTCTTTCTGTAGTCATGAAATCTTCATCTGGATTGAAACAAAGATCTCTTAAAATATTAATATTAAAACTTTCCTGTGTGGAAGGCAAATGTTTGAGTGTAACATGGAATTCAGAACTAGTAACCTATAAGAAAAAACTGGCTTTATTAAGAATTAATAGTTTAAAATAAATGTTGCTGACCTTGAAGGTAGAAACAATGCAATGTATCAAAGAAAGCTAAATTAGATGTTTTCCTAATAAAGAATATGCTAAATCCAGTCACAGCTACTCCATATCAGATGACTTTTTCCTTCAGAACTACAAGCAAACATGGAATTATGCTAGCTCTAATGTAATTCTGTGGAAGCTAATCCAATCTGTATCTTACGTTTGATGTGTTCACATGATGTCGTTGACCAGCTGCAGTAGTGTCGCGACGCAGTGAGGAAATCAGTGGTTCCTTTCAACAAGCTCTGTTTCCAGGGTCACGGTTAGCGAGGATAATAAATCTGATCTGGTACAATATAACGTTTCCTTTGAAGCAGAAATGAACGATAACATTCCTAAAGTTTCAGAGTGGTCATTTGATTAACTAATTAATTACTAGATTGAGTATATCAAGGCTGTTGTCTTCGCTATCTGTGTATTATTATTATTATTATTATTATTATTATAAAGCACTTTGAGCTGCAGCTTTTATGTAAAGTACTATACGAATAAAGTTGGATTGATATAAAACTTTACAGAGCACTTTTTGTAGTGGCCTAGTTGACCTAAATCTTGAAAAAGTCTTTGGTGGAAAACACCAAGAGGTCAAGGAAAGTTGAGAAGGAGGATCTTTAAGAAAAGGGAAACACAAGGCTTCCACTGAGCCACATAATTAGTCAACTTGAGTGTCTGAGAACTATAAAGACCACATCTTACTACCAACCATACTACACCAGTACTTCATGTAATCTGGATTTTAACAAAACACAAACAAGCATTTTACTGATCCTGCAGCTGTTTTCTTCAGTTTATTAACATGTGAAACAGCAGATCCATGAATCTGTGCACATGTCCAAAGAGAGACAGAGCGATGATGATGATGTGCACAACAGAGGAGCATTAATTAACAAGGCTAGTCAGGCCAAATAACTGATCGCCGACATGAAGACAGGATCTAACAGCAAATGCTATTGTGTTAGTCATGGATGGTCAAGTACATGCTGTGCTGAAGGAGATCATAAAGGAAGCTCTGAAGCTCGGCTCTTATCGTGGCTAACATTGAGCTACTTATGAACATTTCTAAGCAAATTTAACCTCAGCCTAAATACAGGCAAAGCAGTGGAGCACCAGTGTAAGGAAGTTCATGTTGCACTTCCACATTTGGGCAAATGACAAATATTGCAAATGGCCTTTTGAGCCCACACAGCTATACACAAGCATTGGCCAAAATACAGCCACATGTATGCACATCTGTCCACATGACTACTGGGAGAGACCAGTAGACCTTCTTGCCTTAGAAATAGCGTGAAGCACAATATAATCTGTAATCGTCAGGACCCTGGTTGACACAAGCCTCGCAGACAGCCGTGACTCTTCTTCCACTCTCACACTCATTTTCTCACTTATTTCCACTTGTCTCTCCCCCTGAAGCAGTACTTCAAACTGCAGCCTCCTAACTTAGCCAGAGGTAACAGAATGCCTATAGCCCCTTTTTGTTCTTCCTCATTGTTAATTATTTTGGACATCCAGATCGTTGCAGCATCAAACTGAGAAAAGGCAAGTTTTGGTTTGAGGTTTGGACATAATCTTGGGAAAGATCTAAATTTACCTCCTAATTGAGGTCTGGATGGTATTTATTTAACTCGGGCTTGTAACTCCAATAAACAAATAAGCCTCCCTCCTCCACCTTGGCCTATATTAACATGCAGAATTATGCATTTAATTTTCTGTATGTAATGCATATGAGTTACCTTACACTCAGTCCATAAGACCGCTCCATAGTCTAACATTTTATATTTGTTCTGTTCTCAGCCTGCTTCCACACAACTGTTCATTTCATACCATCAGCCTATGACATCTCTCTGATGGATTGCATTATTATTTTCCTTCACCTTCCTTACCTCTTTGACTCCACCTAAATCATCAGTGAGCCAGGGCTGACATAACAGTCTGGACTGTAACACTTTATTAGTATGTAATACTCTGACTGCATATTAAGTGGAAGAAATTATGTGAGAGCAATTCATACAAAATAGACCAGACAGCGGCCTGACCTCCACTCCAGCCAGCACCTTTGGGATGAACTGAGAAGCTGACCGCGCGCCAGCCCTTATCACCCAGAATTCAGTAGTCAGCCTCTGTAATTTTCAGGTTGTGTCCCTGCAGTCAAGGCTCCAGTGCAAAGGCTGAAGACTGTTAACGATGGCACACATCAAGTTTGTGCGTCCATATGATTTTGGTGTTTATTGCACTTATCTGTGTACCTCCAGGCATCTGAAGGGATTTAATTACCCAAAGGTTTGCATGGTGTTTTCTTAAATCATCGCCGCCTCTAGCAAAGGAATAGACCAACACAACATGTAATAGTTTTCCACCGCCATGAAAACAGATCCAACAAAACAACGCACATACCGGTCAATCCTATTTTCCACACACGCTTCTTCATTATTATCTGTGCCTTTACTGCACTGTATACGCCGTATATAGGTGAACACGCAATCCACACAGAGGCTTACAAAGCCTATCAAGAGGAACGTAATAGCCTGTTACAGACTTACAGAGCAACAAAAAGACAGATTGATGTTGTCCTAAATTCTCTTCCAAGCACCACACACATGTCTTGAAATCACATAATCACGTGCACTATGTGAAGGGTCCAAAACAGGAAGTGTAAGATTCATATTTAAACTGACCATAAGTTATATGGAATGCTGCTCAGGTTTACAGTTCATTGAGGTACATAAAGAGGAGGAGACAAGGTGTACATAGATAAAAAGGAAGTAAAGAACCATCAGGGGAAGTTCTGAAGGAGTGCCATCTGGTGAAGAGTGCCATCTAGTGTGCACAGTCAAGCAATATCAAATATTAAAATGCCACATCTTTGTGTTTGGACCAAAGCATATTAAATGTGCCGGGCAAAAAACAGGGTAGCCAACAGAAGGAAAAGCATATAACCCTCATTTTGGGTCCCTTAATAATAGTTGAAGAGACATTGATGGAAATGTACTTTGTAATATAAAGTAATTCTGAAAATTTTCTTTGCTGTGTCTTTTTTTCCTACAGTGTTATTCCATTAGCTGAAATGTGCTCTCTCTACATCCATCACTGATCATTATGGCATCTTAGCGTAATTGCCCTCCCCCTGTTGTGTGTGCATGCTCGCCACTCCTGAATGCCAGCAGTAATATCTGTGAGAGAGGGAAAGGGAGAGAGGGAGAGAGAGAGAGAGAGAGAGAGAGACATATGCATACCCAGCTCATTTCCACCGCCAATCAAATTACCTGACCCAGCTGCAATACATCACTGCCAAACTGTTTATTAAACAAAAAGCCATGATTAAATTATTAATGACAGAGATTAATTAAGACCCCTGTGCAGCGCACATGCACGCACACACACAAATCCATACACCATGCACGGGCAGGAAGCTAAACACATGCTCATATAGACAAAAATGCCATTACTCTATTTCACACTTTTCAAGCAACCAGTTACCCACACAAACACACAATACAGGTCCACAGCAGTCCCCGAGGAGAGAAGAGAGCGGGGTAAGGGAATCATTTGACTTATTTAACTGTCATATGTGCCGCAGGTACAGTGGACATTGGAGCAGTTTGCCTGGCTGCATAAACAGTGAGCGGCATTGACGAGTAGTGAACCAACACCATTAACGAGCTCGCTGTCAGCAAACTTTTCTTGATGTTGCCGTGAGGGTTTGTTTATGGTGGAGCTGTAATGGTTTGTTAGGGGTAGCATCTGTTGCTGCTGGGGGTGGGGGGGCTGGTGTTTGTTTGCATGCTTATGTGCGAGGGCCAGTGTGAGTTATCACAGTATGCTCAACTTTCTACTTGCCTCAACTTCGGGAGTGCTGATTTGTTTATTGCTATTTATCAGTAAGTTCAGTGACTTTCAGGGGGTGGCAACAGGAATAGCATTGTGAACTAAGCGGGGCTAAAGCATCGCAAATATGTAACATGTGCACAGAACATAGACTGTTTATATACAGATGGACAATGTATGCAAAAGTGATGCATGTGGATGCTGCCATATTGAAAAGAGACTTTGAAGAAAGAGACACCAGATCGTTACTGTTCCGCCTCAACACCCACTCACTTCCATGCCGAGCACACCCCTCCCTTAACTCTTTGCATACCTTGGTTGTTTATGGTGATGTTCCTTTGTCATCTTTTAGCCAAAATAGCTAGTTAAATATGAAAAATGAGTATGAGTATTGGCTTTTGGTTGGGTCCATGTACTATCCATTAACATGAAGAAGGCAGGGTGTATAACATACCAGCCACAAGGGAGCAAATTAAATATTTTGACATGCTGTCATGTCGTCCATCTTTATATACAGCCTATGGTGCAATGGTGCATTTTTTTTCCCTTTCAGTTAAAACCCAGTATGATATTAAGGCCACATTTGTACTTTCTTTCTATAGTATGTCTCTGTCTTTACTGTTGAAAAGCCTCTGGGCTTGGATGGTACCGGTGTTGCTCAGGTCTGTAGAGAATTATTCGGCCTATTTTTAACACGTTTTCAGCTTCTCTTTGCCGGAGGAGTTTTGTTGCTCTACCTTGCACTTTAAAATACTCCTATAGTGTTATGTTCCAATCAGTGGGCACGCTTGTGCTTTCTGATCCTTTTTAAGTCATTGTTGCAAGGGGTTGTACCATCTCTAGGGACTTGGTGTCATATTCTTATGATGTATTTGAGCATATGTCATTTTGTAAACGTCATTTTGCCTCCATCTTTCTGCATACTAGTTAACTTTGTTATTGGTGATTGAGCTAAGAGTCCATCTACCTGCTGTGTGTGGAAAGACAAGTGTCAGCTGTTTTGTCCGTAGTATGTCTATCATGCAGAATTGATGTATTCTTGGGTTGTTGAACTTGCAATAGACCGACCGGTGAACTGTTCAGGACGTGCCCTGTCTTTTGTCCAATGACAGGTGGGATTGCCTCCATCCACCCAGCCACCCTGTACAGGTCAAGTGGTTTAAGAAGATGGATGGCTTATGTTTAACAATTAAAGTTACTTGGTTAGGTTAAACAATGGTTATTTTTACCACTTAAGCATCCTCTATGTGACACTTCCAGAGCCTGACTGGTTCAGTTTAACCCGCGTTAACATTTTTTAAATTCAGCCACCACAAGAAATCACTTGGAAACTTCTGGCACAGCTGGCTGGATTTTTTTTTTATGTTGCTCCTGCCAACAGTTGAATCTATGAGCTTCAGCACATGGTATTATGTGAGGATATCTGCAGAGGAGATGAAGGATTTCCAGCATGGCTTCCACAGTCTTACTCCAAACCACACTCATTTTTATGATAAGGGAGATCTACGGCTGGAGATTGGTCCCAGGGCAGACAAGTAGACACTGGCCATAAAAAATACACCAGCTATAAAAGAATGGTAATATGTGTGTATATGTGTGTGTGAGTAAAAGACAGAGAAAATGAATTTGCATTGTGTGTGTGTGTGTGTACAAAAAGGAGCAAGGCTGGAGAGGCCAAAACAATCACCCAGTATCAGCACTTTACGGTGGAGTATACTATATCACCGTGACAACAAAGGCAGTAAAGTGCTGTATGGTGCTGTAAAACATTGTGTGATTCTGCAGCGAGATGATCGTTAGCACAGCTGGTTAATTGCCTGACCACACCTCTCCTGACACACACACACACCAACCAGCCTTGCATGTGTGTGTGTGTAACAATGTGTGTGTGTGCACAACGTATACACACAAACATACAAGTGCTGCAAGCATTCTGCTCCCCAAAGCAGCCATAAAGATGTATGATGGATGAAGGGGAGGATGTTAAGTGTAATCAGTCAAGGAGACAAGGCAGCATTCAGATGCTGCTTGTTGTTCCAAGACAAATTCATCACACTGTAATTAGTTTGCGAGGCTTCAAACCTGTGGTCTCTTTATTATTTTACCCCACAAGCTTTGTACCTGGGGTGTTTGTCAATACGGGCCCATTAAAGAAAGATCAGGATGTTTTGTAGTAGTCTTGTCACATAAGAGCCTGGAGTCAGCCCTGAATTTAAAAATGCTTTGTGTCCTTCCTAAAGGCACCTTTTTGGCAAATATATTAATATTTTATAGATCAGTTAAAGTTAGTTATTATTTCATATAGGCCTAAGTTTCCCTGGTGGACCATTATTGCCTGCTTTAACTTGTTCTGACTTTCTGGCCTGCAGCTTTTTATTTTCTATCTTTCTTTTTTTTCAATAATTCTCTCTATTCCCCTATTTTCAGAAAAAAAAACTCTGGTACATTACACACCTTGGAACATTCTGCTGGTGGAAAGAGTCAGATATTATCCTCGAGAGTTGATAGAGATCAAAACAAAAGTTTAAGGGAGACTGAATTAGAGAGTTTTGTCAGGTACCCAGAACAGTGCTCAAACTGAAAGCCAAAGAGCTCCATGTCTGCTGGGAATGTAAATAGGCAAACAATATACAACTTCATGCCTTGTGCAACTAGACATCTAAAGATTTTATATCAGTAATGCATCTATAAGGAAGCCTTGGGACACAACCAAATATGAAAAATGATGCAAATACTGTCAACACAGAAGGAAATAAAACATGACTGTGGTGCCTAACAAATCAGCAGGTGACAACAAAACAGCTTGCGGTGTTGGGGGGATTTGAACCCTTGACTTCTAGATAGAAGTCCACAGCATTGCATGTGATTCCACCATCTCCCTCCTGATCACCAGCTGATGATCAGATGATGATGGGCAATATGTCCATGTGTTCTATTACAATAAACATAACCATATGTCCTATCGGAGGAATGTGTTATTGACCAAGTGTGACGTTAAGGACATGGTGCCTTTTGGCATGTTTTCAATATAAGGGGGTTAAAACAATAGATACAGCTTCTATTAATAGACTTTTATGGCCTCTCTAGGAGAATACTGTTGTATAACTTGTATTTGGTCACATCACACACTATGAAGCCATTTTGATTCAGATCCAAGAAGCAGCAGCGCTGATATGTATCTGAGGTCTCTGGCTGCCATTGAGGCATTTCTTCACACAGCCATAATCTGAAGGGACCAATCATCATCTGTTACCTGAGAAGTAGCATGTTAGACATTTGGCTTCAGTTCTGATACATATTCAATACTGTAATTTTTTAATTTTTTTTGTCCAGAAGCAGCTGTAGCTGTATTATTTCATGTCTATGCAGCCCATTGACTCCTCAGTAGGTATGTTATGGTACATGTGTGAGAAAATTCGACTACACCATAAAAAATATACTTGCTCTGTAGACTCCTTTGTATGTAAAGAGTAAACCACAGATAAAAATCAAACGTCATAAAAATAAATCCCTCCAAAGTTCTGTTTGTCATATATTGGTTTCATCATGAATTTTTGAAAGACAAGTTTCATTTCCTGAGCTTTCACTTTGCTTTAGCACATGCAGTACTGTATGTTTTCCCACTTCAACCACAGCTCCCCCTGTGATCCTTTTTCAGCCTCATGTGCCGATAGGCCATCCAACATGGCTTCTTAAGGCATGTAACCAAACACTAAAGCAACACAGACAAGCACATACACAAACAAAGGCAAGTACTTCCATATGCCTCTGTGTGCACGTCTGTGTGTGAGGTCTGATAAAGCTGAAGTGTTATTGCAAAAAGGAGTGTTGTGGCTCATCTGTCAGATAACTTTCTACACTGTGTATGGTTTTCTCATAGAAGAGAAAGGGAAGTATCTGCAGTATAAACAGCAGCGGTACCCTGCGACCTATAAATCAGACGCTCTTGTGTTAACAGTAACGGCTGAGCGAAGGGTGTGTGTGAAGGATCATTAAAATACACTGACAAAAAAAGGATACTACAACTCAGCCTTTCATCCATTAAATTCCTTTTGCTTGACAACATGTCACGCAGAATTTAGGGGAAGCAAACCTCAGTGATTAGATTTCTCATACAGAAATCTAATATATGTTATATTGTATATTGACATATACACACACACACACCTACATACACAGACATATGAAAGTAATAGTTACATAAGTGCTTAACTGCCATGCACAAGAAAGAAAAAAGGATCCGTGTCACATTATAAAGTGAGAAGATATTTTCATTACAAGAAAAACTTTTTCACTTCAGGGCTAGAAAAATACACTTACAGTGCATGAGCATGCATTAGAGACAGTCCTCTGATGTGATAAATTGTTATAATATAAAATGGAATTTTTACATTATATCATACATATTATATTGTTTTGTTGTTATTAACAAGTACATAGGTTGTCATTGAATGAAACTATATATGACATTGTTATGACCTAAAAAGATCTTGTTATAACAAAACTGTGGCAGTGCAGTGCTTCTGTAGAAAGTATCTTTATCAGTGATGATGATTTTTATTATATGTTGCAACAATACATGTAAGTAAAGTAGATAAGGTAAGAACTAGGCAAGGTCAAGTTATGAGTACACCTGTTTATGTAGAAGGAGGAGCCTTATGTTCCAAATGTATTTTCCTCAGTGTTCACTGTTTGAAATTTAGTTTTATTAAGAAGAAGGTCTTAGGAGCTTTTAAATTAAATTTGAAACCTTTACTAGTCACACAATGGGGAAATTGCTTAAGGCAGCCCAGCAAAGAGTGCCATACACCACTGAGTACACTGGAGGCTATGCAGGTAAAGTGTCTTGCCCAAGGACACACAACAGTGACTAGGGAGGAGTTGGGATCAAACCACCAACCTTCTGTTTACTGGACAACCCTGCTATACCACTGAGCCACTGCTTGGGCTTTATTTAAAAGAAAGCTGTTAACGCACTGTGGAATTTTGGTATCTAAAACCTAGGTTCATATACTACAGTTCAAAAGTTTGGGGTCACCAGGCCAGGTCTATAGCTCCTCTGATCAGCAAAACAGTTTCAGCTGTGTTAGCTAATCATGTTAAAAAGGCTAATGATGATTAGAAAGCTCCTGTGAAATTATGTTAGCGAAGCAGAACTGTTATGCTGATCAGAAAAGCTATAAAAGCTATAGAACTAAGTTATTAATACACTGTTGCCCATTAAAAAAATCCTCTTTTTACACCTATTTTGTAATATGTTTGGCAGACACTGATCAATAGAATTTCAAGAAGATATGCATCTGTAAACAATAATTCACATTGCCACAATCATTACATGAGAAGAGTTGACATGTTATATATGGACCATCTTTTACTTATGGATCTTTATTAGAGTGTGCAACAGCTTGTGTACGGTGCATGTATGTACAGTGTGTGTGCGTGCCAGCTAGTTTATGGCCAGTCAGCACTAATCCAGGCACTCAGCGATAATGAGGAATGAAGGGGCATCAATAACAGCCATGAGCGACACAACTGACAGGACAGCTTTTAATAATGGCCACCGTCAGCAGAGACAGACAGACAGACAGACAGATGGAGGAAAGAAAGTGATGCAAAGCAGCAAAGCGAGGGAGGGATGAAGAAGCAGAGCAGGGTGTTGATCGAGATGGATGGATAGAGATTAGGGCAGAGCGAGAGAAGGAGGGAGAGCTAGCAGAGACACAGAAAAGCTGGAGTGAGCGAGGGATGTATGGAGGGATCAAGGGTGAGACATTCATCCATTTGTACATTATCATACCCACTTATCCTTAACAGGGATGTGGAGTAGCTATCCATGTGCTGGGTGAGCTCAGCAGAGGACAGGGTTTCTCACTGTGAGGCAACAGTGCTAAGTGCTACTACAGCTTCACCACCACTAGCAGCGACATGCTGGTCAAAAACACCCACATGTGTTGGTCCACATGGCTCTGACCAATATCAAAATATAGAAGCTCTAGTTTTTCAGCAAGAAACTACACCCAATGTACTGGGGATGTGTTGGTCATGAACGAAATGGCTCTTAGAGCCGGCTCTTCGAAGTGAACGTTTGGAACCAACTCCTCCACGGGAGTCAGAGCCGTTTCTTTCCCCTCTGCTACTGTTCAAGCTACACTTGATATGTCAACTACATAAGGTGTGGTCGTGTCTGCGTGTGATCCATAAAAACCGGCTCCGAAATTCCCATCTCTACACTGTACACACACACACATGCACTGTGCTTACATACAACTTTGCTCTACACGCAGCAGGCTGGGGTTTGCGTGTCCTGTGGGACCGCTGCTTTCCTTTACCTGCATGTTTCTGCACCCAACACAAACATCATTTTGCTTTGACTCATGGTGAGGGTAGATGTTGAGGTTTAGGAAAAGATTTTAGACCCTTGTCGATATCTAACACCTTTTAAATGCAAGACATTCCCATCTCTCCACGCCAGTCACAATACCAGATACAAGCATCCCCAAGATTACAACCAACAAGTCAAGTTAATAAACATCTTTATTAATTGATCATCATCAAAAAAAAAGTTCAAATATGAACCTGTGCTGTCAAGAGTATGTCAAAGTTAACCCTAAAGTACTGTAACAGATGCTCCAGCCAACCCATCCTCACCAGGAAAATGTGTTCGTTGGAGGGGTTTACTCTTTGTAAAAATGCATTGACTGGTATGAATTCATTCATCTTTTTTATGCTTAACCCTAACCACTGGTTTTATGCCATGCCAACCGTGAGCAAAAACGAAACCTTAGAATGTACGAAAATTCAACAGCTTGCACGCAGTGTCAGGGGACTCAAACCTCAAACTCATGAGTGAAGAGACCACCATGTTAGATACCTATCCACCTTCCACACCCCTCCCATTAAGACAGAACATCACTGTGTAGCTACACACTGTACATATGTGTCACTTCTTTACTTAGAGGGTGCTGAAATTTGCTCTAAACACTAAACGTGTCCTCATCAAGTGTAAAGAAGGTCACATAGGGGGACATAAACCTAGAACAAAGCGGACTGTGACAAAGTTCTTGTCTCTCATGTCCATTATTCTCTACCCCCCTTTAAACAGGTACAAGATTATCTCCTCTGGTTTTCTCTTTAAACGGCTAACCACAAGTTTACTTTAATATATACTGAGAAAATGACTTCCATCTACTAAAGCAGCTGTGGCATGCTGATAATTATGCTGTAAATATGAAGGTACAGCTGGGGAAAAGCTCCACGGTCCTCTGTGGCCTGTGGAATGTGACTTAGCTTTATAGAAAACAAAACCAAAATGCAATTAAGCCCTTTTGCAGTTCATCACTGAAATTGAATCGTGTGAAATACAACCCAGTCATTATTAGCCGGCTGCGCTGCCAGACACTGAGATATATATACATTACAAATAATTGAGAAAAGCAGACGAATATGGATAGCATAGTTTTAATTAAGCTGCAGAGAGCCCTGTGCTGTGTTATCATGTGTGCCATAGTAATAAAGAGTACCCATGGCCAGGCAAGGATAAAGTGTCTAATCAACAGGATGTACTGTTACCTTCATCAAACAGTCCTGGATGACAGGAGTAGAAAAATAATACTCCTCTTCCAGCATCCACTTTCAGGTTTTCTGTGAAAGTTTTGCCGCAGTTTCTTTTAGTTGACAGAATGAATCAGTCACAGAAAGACAGATGGACGGACAGACAGGAGCACAGGCAGATAAAAGCTCCGTCCTCCATCTTACTTAAAATGTAAATGGTTGTGTTGGGATTGGTTAGGCCTTCGCTGCTAACGAGGCACATTGGGGTGATAGATGGAGCTTTAATTCTGAGAAGGAATTGAACTACAGGCCTGGGAGACATTAGTTAAGCAGCGTGACACTCTGCCCCATCCATCTGTGCCTCACCGGCCTCCCTTTCAGCTCTTTCTGTCCATTCTGCCACCTTGGTTTACCATTAGTCAGACACCATGTCCTGTGTTGGCCATCTATCAATCTATTGTTTCCTCCTCCTCTGCCTTCCATTCACCACTCTTTCCACTCCACTCATTTTAAAACCCAATTTCCATCTGCCCATACTTTACCCCCTTTCCTTTCCAACTTGCAGCAACTCGTCACAAACCAGCCTTTACTTTTAGCTACAATGAAGCTATGGTACCTCATAAAGGAACGTTAGCGTTGATTTCTACACAAATAAAAACTACATTCCTTACATCTTAAGAGTTACACATGGATGTTCAGAGCAGCACATCTGGCCATATGGCCCAACATTATCTGATCACCGGACCCTTATTTCTAATTTTCAATATGGTCGCCACATTAACGTCTGATCAGATTTAGGTATCACAGGAAAAACTTAGCTACAGTGAACTAAACACATGTTGCTGCTACAACTTCTAACACAGATATATGACGACTACAATATCATCTTACTGGAAGAACTGGAATGAAAATATATGCAATGTAAAAGTAAGGATATGGTTGAGAGATGACAACACACACAGGTCTTACTTAAGACCTCTAAAGGTAAGGAGGTAAGGAGTGGTAATGAGAGGCACTGGAGGACTTAAAAAAAGGAGGAGTCAGACACAAGAAATTAAGTCCAAACTATGGCTGGATTGATTGACCAAGGTGCAAAGACAATCTGACTGAATAATGAGCATCAGGGTCTATACTGTATATACACAGGTGAGTAACTGGCTGATTAAACACAGGTGAGTACCCAAAATAGCAGGAAACTAACCTAAGAGAGGACAAAGCTAACACTGCAAGAAAACAGAAAACAGAAAACAGAAAGTAAACCTCACGTGATGAAATGAATTTTTCTGTTTTCCATAATAGTCACACTGTCCACTAGCACAATACACTGGTACTGACACTGTGACACTGGTAAATAAACCATAGCTGAGACCTTCAGTAACTATGAAGATGCAAAAACATCTCTTAATGATGTTGGTGGTGCATCCGTGTTCCATTCATCATTGCTCTCCTTGCTTTGCGCCCGCCCACAGCGCTCATCATTTATCACCCTGTATCCAGCACCGCCCGCTTCTTACCTTCTCTTCCTCCTCCCCTTACTAAATATTATTCCCCAGTGCAGCCAGCTTGATCCCTCCCACTCTGACACTTTTTCAGCCTTCTCTATATCTCAGCCTCATCTTCCTCTTTCCATGGTCCTCTGCAGCACCACACCCTGCCATCCTTCCCTTTGTTCTATACACATTTCCTCACATCTTCTCTCTTAAATCACTCCGTGTTATTTACTCCTTTGTTCTTTACAAGGTGAGATCTGCCATCCCCTTTTAAGTCAAATCCACCTTCCCAATGCTATCCCCTTCCTCTTCCTCCGTGGCCACAATCTGTCCTAGCAGCCTAATAAATTATATGAGCCATTTTTTGATAGCATGTACTATCTCAGGTCCAAGCCAGATTTAGCCATAATACAAGAGTCTCTCTCCTTATGGTCAATCCATCTTTTCCCCCTTTTTCTCTCCACCAACCCCTCCCCATCCTGTTCCTTCCATCCATCCATCTACCTCCTCCTCCTCCTCCTCAGTGTTACACATCAGCCAGCGGCAAGGTAATGATTGGTTTAAACAGGTAGTCTGTATGCATGGGGGCTCACTGAACTCCACAAATGGCGTGTATTTGTGTGTCCACCCTTTGGCACGAGTCAGTGCTCTTTATCAAACTACATTATCAAACACCAGTGTGTGCAGACGAGAACTCACAGATTTAATTCATCCAAACAACTACCAACGCTTTATTGGTCAGACTTTCCAGTCACAAGTTGTGCTATGTGGAGTTGTTTTTCATTTTGCATGCATCCTGTGTCGCTTTTAGAAATATTTTGTAGATATCTGTCCTTCTAATATTATTATTATTGTTATTATTATCAGTAATGATCTGTTGCTGTAATTGGGAGCCTTCTTCTGACCCTCTGATTAACAAAGCTGAAGGGAAACATTTGCTCCTGGAACCCTCCACCTATTGCGTGATGACTTGGTCTCTATAGTGACAATGGCCAATGCCACATGGCCTATTGTACAAGATGCTGAATGAAGACCTAAACAGAAGGCTGACCAAATATAACAGGGGAAAAGAAACTCAGCAAAATATTTTAAAAAAGTAAAATAAGTACCTACCAGAGTAAAGCAAGGAAACGCAGACCGTAAACACAGCAGGTAAAACAGACACAAGGGAAAAACACAGGACTAAATACACTAAGAACTCACTGAGGACAACAACACACAGGTGGAACTAATGAGGGCAGAGCAGGCAGGAAGTAAGAATGACACATAACTTTCAAAATAAAACACATAATGGAAACTTGAAACAGCTTCATCTGCATCATGAAAATGCACTGAAATATGTCAGAAATATACTTTACCATTACTTATCAAATTTATTTTTATATCATGTTCAATGAATTTAAAAGTGTTTCACAGATGACTGATATGATGATGATGATGATGCCCAAACATAAAGCATAAACATAAAGACATGAAAAGTGCTTTATGTAACCAGGTGTAAAAATACAGATAAAATACACACAAACAGTAACATGATGTAGAGCATCATGCAAACATGAGACTGAAGGGATCCACTTGTTCATCAGTACTGAAAATGCTCTGAACATCGAAATCCTTAGAGTTGAACCACAGCCGGTTATGAAAAAACAAAGCTTCCTGCCCCACCATGTGTGTTGAAGACTTTCTTTAGCTCTATGTACATTAGGTCAGATGTATGTGTGTAAATGAATAGAAAAATGGAAGGGAGTTTTTAGTGTTATGCTATAGTTAGTAGATGATTTCATATCTGTGTCATCCTGAGTCTAGCTGCGGCGTTAGTGCCCTCTGTAATTTGGTCAGAATGAATGGTCCTTGTGTTGTCTCCACAAGCAAGCGACCTAAATGATTTCTTGGTGTAGTCAGCCCTCTGAATGTCTGCGGCTCAGCAGCCGAGAAATGATGACACCCAGACAGATACAAGGATATTACAGGCTAAAGGGCACGCTGTCTCTCTCCTAAGAGGACGGCCGGAGAGGGAACACATGTTGGCTACTCTGTGTGCACATCCACGCCCGATTACTCCAAGGCATTATCCGTCTTCTGTGTGTTTGTGTATAGTAGCGGTGTCCTGGTGATTGGGCGTTAAACACCTTTTGACATTAAAAATCACCTCACACGTTGAGGTAGGTGGAGGTGGTGGTGGTGGTGGTGGTGGGTGGTGGGGGATATTAAAGGAAAGGCACTGAGCTCACTTCTACATTACAAAGCTGAGAGGAATGCGTCTTTTTGTTGAAACTGCTGGTAAATCTAGCTTGAGTTCACAGTTTTATGCTCATTTGTGTGAACCAGCACCCACGCACGCCTACACACATGTGCGCACACAGTCACAAAGAGTGGGTGAGAAAGAGTCAGACTAAGAAAAGACCTTTGATATTTAGATTTCATCATTTGGGAAACATCTACTGTACATATTTAAATCAGGCGAAGCAGCCTTATACAACCCATCTCAGCATATAACTTGATGTCCACCATGTGACTGTATGATAGCACAATGTAAACTCATGTGTGTAAACCTGAAAATGGATGTATTTTGGAATTTCATATCAGCACATCAAGTTGTCTGTCATAGAGCAGGGGTTGCATTTATACAAGATTTATAAAAAAAAGTAGCCGCACATTTAGTTTAAAGCTTTTCCTCTGTGCTGTTATTGATCATAAATATATATTTAATAAGTTTCCACTTACTGTAGTACGCTGCAAGCAGTTCTACAGGATGGCCCGCTTCATGACTCTCTGTACATCTGTATTATTCAACAGTGCCATCTAGAGGTGGAGAAAAGTACCACATTAGTGAGGAAATCAGAAGTACCCAGAGAGAACACACCCAGGGACCGGAAACAAACTCTACACAGAAATATATAATAAGACTTCAGCACCAAGCATGCAGAGTTCAGAGCGGCGCATCGTGTCCAAATAGAAGGCTTTCTCTGTGTGTTCCCTGGTGTATTAGTGTGATATTGGCTATTTCCTGTTTTGAAGTCTGGTCACTTTACAGGCGCACAGAGACACAGATGGCCCGGTCACCTCTTGCTGATGGTCTGTGACTGGCGTGATTGCTGTGTGGTCTCTGTTTGTCCGACGCTTTCTATTCCACTGTGACATCCCTCATTCCTTTTCTATCAGTCCATTTCCTGCGTCTTGTTTTCTAGTCTGCCTGCTTCTCTGTCATGAGTAGAAACAGAAATAATGGTGAGATATTTTCATACTTGTCTCACACGAAGAACGTAGGGTCAACCGTCACAGCGAGCTTGCCAAGCAGGAAGTCGAGGGAATAAGTCTTGCCCCGTTTCAAGGTTCAAGAAGATGCAATTGTTCATGGATGAAAAAGAGCTGTCAGTTACAAAGGTTAGAATAACAACTCTAAGAAGCTACTTGGCTGTTTGAGTGTAGGATTGAGACAAAAGGAAACTTTTCTGAAGTGAGTCACATTTCTACTTTTATAAAACACTGATGAGGAAGCTGGCCTCAGACGTTCCTTCAGGTTAAATAAATAAAATAAACTGCATGAATTGAAATGAAGAGAAGGAGCACCACACCTAGTACGTGTTTGCTTTTGAAATAATGCCGGGAGTAGACAAGAAGGAAACATTAATGTTCCCATAGTCTTTCCAGTCACCCATGACAGTGTGGAATGAGTATAGACACAAAGGTATGGTCAAAAACTGAAGACAAGCTTGAATGTAAAAAACAGAAGACGCCACACATTACTAAAATGAATGCAATAATACGCTCAGCAGATAGTATCTGTTTACATATTTTCGTGAATATCTTCCATGGCAATTCACTAATACTCACTATTCATACAAAAGCAACACAAGAGACCAGTCATGCTTCCATCCCTGGAACTTCCCTGTAGGATCTTTTTAGAGTTGTTATCTGTATCTACTGCAGGGAAAGCATTAGCCCTGAAAATGTGTGTAGTGTGCCTTGACAATACACACGTATAATACAATCATAATTTTGGTATAATTTTTATAAAGTTCCTTCAGTTCAAAAATACCTAAGGAAAAAAGACTGACTGCGAATCATGATGCAAATAATCATTCATAGCTGCAAGCATGTGCTTATGTCATAATAATCGCTTAACGTCCACATACAAACTCCACAAACCAAACAATTTGCATTTTTTTCAAAATGTTAATAAATCATGTCTGCCTAAGAGGAGCCATTAAGCTCCCTCTGTCCTAATGTAGCTGCACCATAATAGTTCCAACTTTTAGCACATGCAGCAGAGCGCCTTTGCTCATAAAAGCTGTTTTTCAGCTCATGATGTTTACTCCAGCTGATATGAATGAAGTGAATGGAAAGCATGTATATGATATTCAGCAACGTTTCTTATATTATATTATTTGTAATGAACACATGCTGAGCATGCATTCATTGCCTTAAAGCACGCTGCACGTTTCACTCTGTGGCCTCTGTGTCTAAAATCATGTTTTCACCTTCTGACTCTCTCACTCAACAATCAAATATTATCAGCACCAGACCACAAGATGAATTCAATGTTGGACTTGGACACATGTCAGGCAAACAGAAAAATGTCCACCGCTCCTCCTCACGGTGAGTTAGTTGCTAAATTATTTGTCATATTAACTGTGTATGTTTGCTGTGTTTGTTCAGGCAAATATCTTAGGAGTGTCATGACGCAGGTTTTTGGACAGTTTTACTAGTGCTGCAATCAACTCACCTTCAGGCCCTCGTTAGGACAGGAAGGAAGGGTGGCTGCGCCGTGTCTGCTGTTTTTACAGCCTTGACCCAATCATGGTTTAAATTATGGCAGCGCTGCTTCCTGATCTTTTGGTCTCTCCTTTGTCTGTGTTTCTGTTCCCTCTCTCACATCCCTCCTGCATCAAGTTTATACTCATCAGCTTCAGACATTTCTCTTGCCCCACACACACACACACACACACACACACACACACACATATTACCAACCTATCATCATGAACTGCTGGTATATGACGATCGTGTGTCATGCAGAGCAAGGTTTGTCATTGATCAGCTGTTGTAATGATCAGGAGATGCAGATGATGGCGCCACCCTCATTGATTAGCTCTGACAGTTAAAAAGCATGGCATAATTCTCATTGATCATCAGTGACAGCGTGTAAAAAAATGGTGTCATCTGCATCGATTTGCTATAAAAGTATGTGGCAACGATGTGTCATTGGCCCGCGGCCTTTCACACACGCTACTATTCGTCAGATGAATGTGTGTGGCACATGTGAACACACATGGAAGGAGCTGCACAGAAACCTGCACAGCTTAGAAAGTGAGTATAAGTGGGGCAAAAGGCACTAAAATACTAAAAGAGTTGTAACAAGGGTCTTTCCCCACTGGTATGTATGAGTGAGCAGACAAATCAGAGCTGAAGTTCTCCCAGAGGTCTCAACAAAACAAAAACACAATTTCTCCTCTTTTAACCTCAGATGTCTGGATGTTGAACCTTGGCTGCCACGTCTGGAGTTCACAGAGAGTTGATAAGAGATGCTGTCTCACCCTAATAATACATCTTATTAGGCCTGAATAAACATAACTTTTCTCTGTTGAAACATTACAGGAAACGTCCAATCATCAACATGTCTTTGATAAAGTGCAAAGAATGTCTCCACTTCAAATCAAAGCAACATTCTGGCATCAATATCATATAATGAGACTCTACTGGGACATTAAAGAAATAAAAAAAGGACCAGCTTTGTGCTCTATTGATTGTAAGGCAGACTTTTCTAAATATATCAATCATGAGCACACACACACTCTGGCTTCCTCCCGCATTCTAAAGACGTGCCTGTTAGGTCACTTGGTATGTCTGTGATGGACTGGGGACCTGTCCAGGGTGTACCTGCAGGCCAGGTCTATGCCTAAACTCACTGAATGGCAGAAGCCAAGATTACCCAGCAGAACATGGCAAAAAAAAAGCATCACACTGCCTCCACCGGGTGGCCTTCTTCCCAGAGTCCATCCTGGTGCATTGCTCATTTGTCCATTGGGGTCATCATGGACACCCTGACAGGTCTAGGGCTAAGCAGATCGACACCTTTCTATCGCAACCAGCAGTAACTTTTCAGCAGTTCGTTGATGGCTGAGACAACGTGAGCCGGCCTTTACTCCCCACATGCCATCAGTGGGTCTTGGTTAATACTTTTCCTTTCTAATTTGTCGCTCTAATCCTCCCACACATCAGCTTTGAGGACAAAAATGTTCCTAATGCATCCTGTCAGTGGTCATGATTGGTGTTAACCTGCATGAGCTGAGAGCCAGAGGATCCTGCTGTTACACCTCATGCAGTGACCTATTAGAAGCTAGTTCCACTCATTTGAAGATAGTGTTTTTGTAATTACTCTCACAGCTTTGAAACTGTGTATTTCTATGGAGGTGGAGAATCCCACGCGGTGCTGACCTGTACATGCTGTCCTGCAGTGTTTTTTATTGTCTTCCTGTACCTCCTGTTGTTTCTTTGTTCCACTCATCCATTCTTCATTCACCTCTTCTTTATTGATAGAGCCGATTTTTTCTTCTTCTTCCGCTCTGTCTAACTCCCCCTATCTTTGTGATTTATATGTCCACAGTGTGTTGCTACCTTGATGAGTGCTCATCCTCACACACACACACACAAATAGATGGATGAGCTGGAGATAACTAAACCAGCCAGACTTCACTGTGAATTATAATCACCTTCAATCTGTGTGTCTGAATCCCTGCCCAGTTCTTGTTCATGTCCACGCACGTGTGTGTCTGGAAGCTGCCTCCTCCTCCGAGTCGTGCGTGAGTATCTTTCATGAATTTAAGTGATCCAGGGAGCTAAGAGAAGTTTGGTCCCTGCGGGTTGTATATGAATGTGTGTCTGTCAGTGTTCCTACTTATTATTCTCTTAGTCCCCTGGTGTTTGGGCCATCTTTCTGTTCTTCATGTGAGTTGGAATATAATTCTGTTTCCACTGCTGCTCAAATACACAGCACACAAACACACACACTATATACACACACACACACACCTTTAGGCAACAGCCATCAGGGTGAGCGGTCCATCACTCACCCTCACATAAGGTATTCAACTGCACTATGTCAATGTCATATTGTCATTGGCCATGTGTGTGTTTGTGTGTGTGTGTGTGAAAAAGCAGTGGTCTAGCAGTCTCTGAGGTGCCGGGGGTGGGGTTGGGGGGGGCATACACACTGGAAATATAAATCTCAGTCAGAAGGAGACAGAGGGAGAGGATGTGAGTAACTAAACTTCTCCACAGAAACCTGTTCGGCTTTGCAAACGTCCTCAAGAGTAAATTTAAACCAGGAACAAAGGCTCGAAACATTCCAGTGTTCAGGTGTATTTTTCATGGCAGGACTTGACAACGAACCCTGTGCTCAGGTAATAAAGACATGAATGATCACTATTCTGTGTGCTGCAATGAAATACTCCAACAGTGGAGGCATGGAAAACCTGACAAAACCAAACAAAAGCATGCCTCCACTGCTCCCATCACATAATGACTGCATATATATATATTTATCGCATAGTGAGACATAGTGTGTTTAGCAGCTTAGCAGTGCAATGTATGAGTCACTGCCCTGCAGGAAAGAGTGTTATTAATGGTAAAACTCTGCACAAACTGTGTGTGATTTTTGATTATCTAATAACCATAATATTTCAGGGTAACACTGCCATAGAGATATTTTTCATCTTAGCAAGTTAGAGGCATAGAAGTCCAGGAAGAGTTCTGTAGAATAAGACAGATGAGTAAAATGGGACGCTGCTGCCACCTCCTGCAGAGATTAGAACATTGCCAAAGTGTTTCACCATGTACACTGTATCACTGTATCTTTAAGACAGACACCAATTATTCATCATTTTAACTTCTTACATCATTATATGCTCACCATGATAATCAAAAACTTCCATGCACCAGACCTTAGAGTTCTTTACTGTCTTACACTAAGACCCCTGTGAGAAACACTGCCATGACAGTGCTCCAAACTGCCTTCTTAGAAACCAAGGAGAAGCCACGGTTTGGGAGGGTACTGTTGTTGAAAGTCTTGTCATGAACATATGTGATGATGGAGAGAGCTCCCACATAGGCTTCCTCACAGGCTGGCTGGATCTGATCCTCTGGCAGCAAGTGGCTGAACTCACCTGAAGGATCGTGCATGATAAGTAAAGCAGCCAAAACAAGTGGCATGCTAGGTTGCTATGCCACTGTTCACAGTAGACAATCTGTTTAAGGGGTGGTGTTGAAAACAGAAATGGACACCAACGGACACAGAATCAGCCTTCAGGCCTTAAACTCACCTTTATCTCTCAGCTCAAAGGTGTATGAGAATGGAATGCCAAGGAGACGAGCCCAGTCACGACTTGAACCTGAGTTTGCATCTGAGGAAGCAAGACGAGGATGAAGAGGGGAGCTCTTCTTTCTCAGTCAGCAGGAAAGCAAAGGACGATTTCAGTGTGTAATTCTTACAGAGAATTTGTGGAGATGTTCCTACAGTGTAATTCATTCCGTGCACTTTCTTCATTTCTCCTGCTGCTGCCTCGCCGACTGAAATCTTTCACAAAGAACTGAATCAAAAAGGCCTCCTACAGAAGTTTAGAAAAACATTCAGAGATGAACACACTCTCACCAGTTCATCGTAGTTGGGTGCAGAAATCTGAGGGTGTCCATACGGCAGGAGTATGAGCTGCCCCGCGGAGTGAATGGTGAGGAAACACAAGGTCTGATTAACCATCTTACCTACAGGCACAGACAGAGCTCATAAATCCTTCATATAAACCTCTTACAGGATTGTTATTTTCAGTTCAGATGTATGGATTTTTATTGATGTGTTGATTTCATTACCAACAAAGGCCATCACAGCTTTGGCTTCTGGCTCGGACCCTGCTGACGTCCCACAGTAGGTGTTGGAACAGCTGTCAAATGACACACCCACAGCTGGCAGAAGAAGTTAACCAATGTCTTAAATGGAGCTAATATGATATATGTGTTTATAGAACTAACGTATGCAGCTCGAATGATATAAAAGTACAGTATATACTACTCACTTCCCCAGTTGGCATTGAAATTTCTGTTGAGGTCAACACCGTAACAGCTGCCACTGGCAGGAGGGGGGGAGCGAGACTTTCTCCACAGACGGGTCTACACATAAATAACACACACACACATATGAGGCTCATGGTCAGGTATCATGATATATTCCCTGCAGTGTTTGGGGACTCACAGTGTCATTGACCCAGGTGAATATGTACCCATCCACATTGATCACAGGAGTGACATAGATGTCCAGATTCTGCAGCATCCTCTCCAGCTTTTTGTTGGTTTTATAGGAGTTCACAATCTAAGCAAAAGAAGACACTCACTCAAGTGTGTTTACAATATCAAATTTAACATATGTGAGTGTACAAACCTCTTTGACAAACCACTGACAGAATGCAGGAGCGATCCACTCTCGTGCATGGATACCACAGTCCATCCATATCACCTTCTTCTCCCTGGCCTCCATGTTTTTCAGGCCCAACTGGAAGCACATAATTAAGCCAACGTTGGTAAAGTAATTAATGCTGCCTATAAGCTGAGTTAAAGGTCATTTTGACCATGTGATCTTTCTCCATGCCTCTCTGATAAGTGGTTTTCTTGTGGCTAAACAGCTTTTTAGTAACAATCCCTTAACTTCTCATACTTTTTTGGGTACACAACTACAAACATATGAGGTCGGTCAGGAACAGAAATGAACACAAAACAAAACAACGGATCACAACACAAACAAGGAAAATCAAAACACAGAACACTAGCTCATGACAAGTTTCAGTTGTTTTTTGATCTTTGATCTAGAATTTTGTTGTGGCCAAGCAGTGTATTTTTCTTTACCTAAAGGCAAATGTGTTAAATACCTTCAACAGTGTGATGTTTCTTCCCTCATAGGTGCGTCCATACACAGCAGAGGAGACCAGCTCTGGGTTCCCTCTCTCCACATCCTTCATCCACTCATATATCTGCAATTCAGGTTAATCAGAATCCATCTGGCCACTTTTTAAAAATGAAATGATCCTAAAAAAACGCTGGTATAATAACATACATAACAAGCATCTAAGCCTGAATAGCATGGGGAAAACAAACAAACAAACAAACAAAGCAGAACTTCTGTATGAGACTCATACCTCATCCATTGGGTGATATTTGGTGTAGTCATAATTCCTCATTGACTCCAACCCCTCTACTAAACCATGACTGCAAAAGAAAACGTGATTAATACATGATTCTTTCCCTATCATTTGATAGATGGAGGCCTTTTAAAATTATGCTGCATGAGCTGAATCACACAGATGCTTTGGCAAGAAAATAAGCCCTCACAGTAACTCACCCGCGAGACGTCTCTAAACCACAGATTATCAGCAGGAACAAACCGAATACCCACAATTTTACTATTTTCTCCATTTGTGCATTTACACACACTGTTCAGAGACACTCTGCTCCTCACCCTGCTGTCGGCTCCAGTCGCTGCCGTGCTTTTTGTTCAGCATGTTGACCTTTGATCTCAACAGAGCATTTATAGGTGTTTAAACATCTGACACAGTTGTAAACATTGTGGGCTATAAAAGGACACACAAAAAAGAAATTATAAATTAGTTGAAGATTAACTCTTATGAGCCCAAACAATATCTGCACTTAAGCAAGAGAACACACTGTTCTTCATCTACCAATTAAAAATCTGTGTTGCAGCGACAGAGTTAGAAAGCATTGCCTCTGCTTCTGCATTCTGCACCATCAGGAGTTGCAGAATAAATGTGCCATTCATCCCCGTGTATGTGTGTGAGTGTGTGTGTGTTGTTGTTGTCCCCTGTTTCTTTTCACGTGGATAATGTAATTGACAGACGGCTCTCATCCAGGAGAGGGCAGGGGGAAGAGCATAACTAGCTGAGGATGTTGCCTGGATGTGTACTCTTGGACAAATGAGGATTTTGGATTTCTTTGGATTTCTTGAGGATTCCGAAAGACATCTGCGACAGGCGTTGTGATTTTTTGGGGGAATTTATTGTGAAGGACCGCTATCCATTGTTGAACAAACTTTTGAGAGAGGGCCAATGGGTGCTAATTTTACCGTCTGTTGCTGTCGCTACTACCTCAAACATGACAGGGAGGAGAAGAATGCTATTTTGCGGTAAGACAACCTAAATTCTGCTTTAACTTCCACAATGTCTATATATTATCTATAACATATTTTATCTCTTTCCAGTATGCAAACCACCAAACCTTCCAGACCACCCGCACAGTTATCCAGTGATTCCAGCGACAGTGACACAGAAGAGGAGAGCCTTTTTGGGCCATCACCTTCAAGAAGGAACCCGTGGAACAATCAGCAAAGCCAGAAGAGTTCTGTGGATCCGTGGGCCACCACAAAGAGAGCCGGCGACCCTTCTATCAGGCGGGGATCAGACAGAGAGTTACAGGCTTTTATCAGCATGAGAGACCAGGCCGACAAGGCTACAGAGGTGACCGAAAATTCTGAAGCAAGATTAAACATGCATATACACATAAGTGAAGACAACACTAGAACAATGGCACAGATCTGGTGTTTACACTCACTTTGGTGTGTCAGGAAAACACAATCAAGTTACTGAACACTTTTGAGGTCACCTAAATTACAGTGGATTCATACCACCAGCAGATCATTTATCTAGATTCTGGGAAATTACCTAACCTGACATCTACATGCTTGCTTTTGCATGAGTGCCCTGTGGTGCTGCTGTAATTCCAGCCTCTGTCCCCCATCCGATCCATCGGAGCTCTGTAATGTGGTGATCTAATAAGGGTAGAGAACATACAGCATACAGATGACTCTCAAAAGAAGCCTTTGATTCACAGCAGTAAATAAACTTGACCTAGATTCCAGATTAACCTAATATCAAAATTATCACATTAGAAGAAATTAATGCAGTGTTACAAGACGTGCAGCGCTGTGAAGCCATCATTATCCAGTGTACCACATTTATGCTAATGATCGTATTGCCCAGCATCATCTGACCATGGGGCTGGCAACAGCCCAAGTTGAAAGTGCACTTTAGTGTCTGAGGATCCAGCCCCCTTACACTGCAGGCTGTTTTGTGTTTTCACTTGACGATAATTTCTCTTATCATTTCTAATCATAGACTTGGACATAAAAAAAATACTTTAAAACATATTTAACAAGGACATCTGCTCATTTCACCATTTTTAGTTACCATAGCGATGAGTCCTCACCCACATGTACACGTCAGACATTAAGGTTGCCAATTTGAGGAATTACAGGTTTCAGCACACATAATGTGAGCTTTATTTCTCAGCAACACAGTTTACTGTTCCAGCCTATGGCAAAATGTTTATTTTTTAATCAGAAAATGCTAAGAAAAACTTACAAAATCATTATTATTTACATAAATCTCAGTTGCAGTATTCTTTTCAGTCTTTTTACATACAAACAAGTACTTCAATGTTTGTATGCAATATACAGTAAATGGTTTTGTGTGGTGAAATAAGAAGCATCTGACTCCAGTACAGTGCATATAAAGTTTATGTTGCTAATTTAGGGAAGCAAAATGTATGCTGCATTACTCTGCAACTGTCACTGCTTCCTCCACAGAAGGGCTGAGTGAGTTCAGTCTCGAAGTGAGAGTTCAAGTTTGGCAAACATGTGACAGTCTTCATGTTGGGAATAGCAGGCTGAGGGACACAGTGGGCACATTGTGTTAATAAATGAATTCCTTAATAGGGATGTAGGCCAACAGCCAGGGTGGACAGTCCAAAGAGAAGCTTCACAGAGGGTTTCCCAACATGTTTTGGGACTATTTGTAATATTATACCAAATAAAGTTAGGTCTGATAGGTCTGCTGTATTAAAACACAATTAAGTATTTAAGGGGGGGGGCTTACAGACCTGTAGAAGTTACAGCCTCAGCTGTGCAGTTTTAACTCACAGGTGGTTTTAATAACATTAACAATGGCTTCATTATATTCAGGTATCCCAGCAAGCCATGGCAGTGTGACACAGAGACAGCCGGAACAAAACCTGCACAGGACCCGCAGCTAAATGGGATTCAGCCCTCATTATTTTCATACCCGTGCTCTGCTTTCTTCAGTGAAAGGTCTTTTTCCTGCTAAAACAGCACTAAGAGGAGACGTCAAACGAGTTAGACTGTCAGACTTTAGTTTAATCAGTCCACTCAAGTGGAGCCACCTGTGTGGATGGACAGTGGGGACGGCTATACCAGAACATATATTTCATATATAGGTCCAATTTGTTGATTTCATACAGAGGCTCTCTGCACTTCAACCCTGCTGGTAGATTCAGTCCAGTCATGTATGTACTGATACTTTTAACCCTCATGCGTTGTTCGGGACATTTTTGTCCTCTGAGAGAAATTTTTCTGTTTATTTTGGCCATAACTTTGTCAATATGTGGACAAATTGAATCATTTTTCCTCAATAAGCTTAATTTTACATAAATTTTGTTAATATGATTTTAAAATTTTTCATAGGTCAACGGTACACTGTGGGCAAATTTTACCCCCTAATGTGTTGTTCGGGGACAAAAACGTCCCCTAACTTTAACGGTTTTAAAAATATATTAGATAAATATTTTTTTGAAATTTTTTTGCATAGACCTTTTAATTAACTTCAGTTCTAATCAACAGTAGTGAAAAACTCATTTTCCCCCAGGATTTTAACCCTTTAATCACCAATTTTATAAGGGGTGGTGCTGAAAATTGAAAAAAAAACACACAAAATGGCTCATTTTTAATAGAAAAGGTGAATGTGGACTGGATTCTTTTTAACCTTTATTATAGTCTTGGTCATGTCAAACATCAGTAAAAAAATTGACTTTATTGCATTATTAGTTTTTGCACAGCACTGGATTTTCTTTTTTTCTCCCATTTTGTCCCATAGACTTACATTATAAACACACTTTTTTTGACTGCACAGCCATGGCACTAAATAATCATGCATTCTTGATTGTTGGTGGTTTACCCTGTTGGTAGGAGGTAACATTTGTGATTTTTACAGTTAACAACTTAATTACCATATTAACCCTTTACCTGCAGGCCTGTGCTCATGTACTGTAGTTTCTGGCTTAAGTATATGGAGTTATAGGGAGTATTTTAGCACATAATTGTGTGTCTACACACTGTGTGTGTATGTTAGAGAGGAAGAGAGCCATTTGCACACTGTCAGGGAAGGAAAGTCAGGAAAATAAAGTTACTAAGTAAGTGAAGTGTACCTAATTCAGACGTACAACGGCAATGCATAAGCATGTAAAATGAAAACATCCAGGAGTTCTGGCGTCTGAAGTTGTGGATGGGTAAAATAGCTGTTTTTTTTTTTTTTTTAGCTTTCGGAAAACACGTCCTCCAGTAGAGTGACTTTACTTTTAGGTTAGTGTCTCAGTTGAGATCACTGAATTAGTCTAAGTGAGGTCTAAGTGCCCCTTTTCCATGGTGTGTTGCGCTCCACACGACCATACGTACATGTGCATGTTACTAAATAGACACCATAGATAGATAACTTGATAACATAATAAATAATCATTGACTAACCAAATCTAATCTACAGTTTAGTCCCCTACTAAAATTAGTATTAAAAGTAGTTTAGTAAAGTAAAGTAAAGTAAATTTGTTGCAGCCCTAAAAGTAAGTGCCGGGCCCTTTGATGCTGAGAGGTTCAGACTAAACAAAACAAAAACACTAGTGGACTTGCATGCATCCTCCTGGTCATTTAATGGTGACAAGAGCAGCAAGCAGCATGAAGAGAGGATTCACTTGTGCATGAGTGAAGGATTCACTTGTGAACGAATGAAGGATTCGCTTGTGAACAAGTGACGGATCTACTTGTGCAGCCTTCACAGCTTCACAGCCTGGCCCTTCATAGAGCCAGGCTGCACAATCATTTCCAGAGATTGTGCACAAGTGAATCCTCTCTTCATGTTGCTTTCTGCTCTTCTCACCATCAAATGACCACAAGGTCACATGTAAGACCACTTGCCTTTTTGTTTTGTTTAGTCTGCACCTGTAGACATCAAAGGGCCACACGTGCATAGCAACACTTTCTTTGTTTTTGTTTACTATGAAGACTCTGTGGTTGTGTGTACTCACAGACAACAAGATCAGTGTGCAAATGGCTCTCTTCCTCTCTAACATACACACACAGTGTGTAGACACACAATTATGTGCTAAAATACTCCCTATAACTCCATATACAAGCCAGAAACTACACTACATGAGCACAGGCCTGCAGGTAAAGGGTTAATATGGTAATTAAGTTGTTAACTGTAAAAATCACAAATGTTACCTCCTACCAACAGGGTAAACCACCAACAATCAAGAATGCATGATTATGTAGTGCCATGGCTGTGCAGTCAAAAAAAGTGTGTTTATAATGTAAGTCTATGGGACAAAATGGGAGAAAAAAAGAAAATCCAGTGCTGTGCAAAAACTAATAATGCAATAAAGTCAATTTTTTTACTGATGTTTGACATGACCAAGACTGTAATAAAGGTTCAAAAGAATCCAGTCCACATTCACCTTTTCTATTAAAAATGAGCCATTTTGTGTTTTTTTTTTCAATTTTCAGCACCACCCCTCATAAAATTGGTGATTAAAGGGTTAAAATCCTGGGGGAAAATGATTTTTTCACTACTGTTGATTAGAACTGAAGTTAATGAAAAGGTCTATGCAAAAAAAATTCAAAAATATATTTATCTAATATATTTTTAAAACCGTTAAAGTTGGGGGACGTTTTTGTCCCTGAACAACACATTAGGGAGAAAAAAAGAAAATCCAGTGCTGTGCAAAAACTAATAATGCAATAAAGTCAATTTTTTTACCGATGTTTGACATGACCAAGACTGTAATAAAGGTTCAAAAGAATCCAGTCCACATTCACCTTTTCTATTAAAAATGAGCCATTTTGTGTGTTTTTTTTTCAATTTTCAGCACCACCCCTTATAAAATTGGTGATTAAAGGGTTAAAATCCTGGGGGAAAATGATTTTTTCACTACTGTTGATTAGAACTGAAGTTAATGAAAAGGTCTATGCAAAAAAAATTCAAAAATATATTTATCTAATATATTTTTAAAACCGTTAAAGTTAGGGGACGTTTTTGTCCCCGAACAACACATTAGGGAGAAAAAAAGAAAATCCAGTGCTGTGCAAAAACTAATAATGCAATCAAGTCAATTTTTTTACTGATGTTTGACATGACCAAGACTGTAATAAAGGTTCAAAAGAATCCAGTCCACATTCACCTTTTCTATTAAAAATGAGCCATTTTGTGTTTTTTTTTTTCAATTTTCAGCACCACCCCTCATAAAATTGGTGATTAAGGGGTTAAAATCCTGGGGGAAAATGATTTTTTCACTACTGTTGATTAGAACTGAAGTTAATTAAAAGGTCTATGCAAAAAAATTTCAAAAAAATATTTATCTAATATATTTTTAAAACCGTTAAAGTTAGGGGACGTTTTTGTCCCCGAACAACACATTAGGGTAGTGTTTGCGAACAATGCATGAGGGTTAATCCGTATTCTTTTTATTCAGTGCTTTCATGTGCATAAAACGTTATTTGCACAGAACTTTTCTAAGTTAGTGTTGACGTCATACATAAGACCAAGTTTGTGAACAAAGCATCATCATTTCACATAGAAGAAGTAGATTTTGCTTTGTAGGGCATCGTCTTGTTTTAGAATTCTTCAGAAAACCTGTAATTTCTGTGTCACATGGGCGTCACCACCACCGCCCCATGAAGAAATAAACCAGCTATAAATATATTGCTCCATTGTAATATGTCTAAGAATACGATTCTTATAATAATCTTAGAATTATGGCTCACTCACTTTTTTTTCCTAATGAAACTGACTTTATTCTCAGGATTCATGGCTTTAATCTTACAATTCAAAGTTGTCCAAGACATTAAATATCTAAAAGAGCAAAGAGCAACGTCATAATAATAACAATGATCATCATCATTATCATCATCATCATCTCAATATTAATATTAACATTAACTTTCTTTGACTTTATTTTTTACTTTAGAGTTTTTTCTCCCCTTAGAATTCTGACTTATTTTGAAGTCAGAATTCTTTAAAAATGAATGATTTTCTACTCTATGGATCTCATAATGGGTTCTGGATTTTCTCCTTAGTTCTTTACTCTCTTTTTAGGGTTCTTTTTCTACAGTGCTGACTAGAGTTCTTAATTTTACATTTGGTCACGATGCTCCCGTCTTCTCGCTGGTCTTACCCTCTGTGCATTGGACAGTACATATTGCTAATGCAGTGACTATCAGTTCTACACCACTTTTCACAATGCACTGTTGGATACTTCGAGGGCACTACATAGGGTCTAAAAATTGTCACTACACATTCGGACAGCACTACAAAATGGCTAAGACTACATAGAGCCCTATATATACAGTAGTGTGTGATTTTGGACGCAGTCATCGACACACATTATGCTGGGGCAGGTAATCAACTGCAGGTAGAGATACAGAAGGGCAGGGGAAGTCAGCAGAACTGAAAGTAGAGGGGAGATGAGTTTGGTCACAGAACAGAGGATGAGACCAACAATATCCACACACTCATCAGAACACTTCTGACCCACCCACTTTGTATCTGGATGTGTATGCTGTTCATATTGCATTTCATTGTATTAGGTGTATTTAAATATCCATATGTTTATGTGTCCACAGGAATGGGAGCAGCTGAATTATGACATATACACTCTGCGCTATGCCAAGAGAGAAGTCAGAGCTCGATGGAGGAAGATCCTGCTGCAGCTAGGTAAAACACTGTCACACATTCACAATGTTCTCAGCCTGTTCACACTCATCTCAAATTGCTCCTATCACTCATGTTCTTCCCACTGCTCTCCTCCCCTGCAGGGTATCAGTGTGAGGTGGACGCCTTACTGTGTGTGAACTCGCAGCGCCGCTTCAGTCTAGATCAGGAACATCTTCACAAAACCACCGAACTGTTGAAACAGCTGCTGGAACACACCTCTCTGTTCCCACCCGGAACTGGACACCAGACCAGATACCTCTGTGTGATGGTAGACATAATTATACAATTCAGTAGCAGTTTCAGTGACTGCGTGCTTCTTCATATGTGCATAGAAAGCATCTATTCAGTGTCACAACATTCCATCAAGATGCTGTTGTTCCTTTATCTTACTCTTTTGTTCTGGTCATGTCTCTTCCTTGTATCCTCTCATCTTATTTGTGTTCCTCATCTCCCTCCAGGACCGCCTGGTGTCTCTGGACAGCGCTGAGGACTTTGTCAGACTGGCAAAAGAAAAATATCCCAAAAAAGAAGCCTGAGAGACAAAGACAGAAAAAAAGGAGGAGCAATGTACTTACAGAAGCACATTTTATTGTAATGTCCAATCACTGTTAAACTGTATGTCCTGCTGTACAAAAATGTATTCCATATTTTAATTTATTTGTTATTTTAACAGTTAGACTCTCACTTTTATAGTATTTTTGTCCCACTGTGATGCAGATGTTTTTTGGCATCTGTATTAAATATCATGCAATTTGCATAAACACCTAATTTTTCTTTGTGAGTATTTCAGTGTCTAACACCCATGTTTTCTTTTTAAATATCTTTTAATAATAGTGATGATAACAAATGTTTTTTTTGTGTGAAACTGAAGTGTTTTGTTGCTCATACTGTGATTTTTAAAATATACTCCATACTCTCATATTTTTGGGTTATCTGTCAATGCATTACCACTGTTTGTCCATAAGGTGGCAGTAGAGCCACAATTCAATGAGTTACACTGGAAGAAAAAAAGTATTTCACTCCAGTGTCACTTCATTCATAAAGATAATCCTTTACCAAAATAAAGGAAATATTAAGGTGTACAGTTTTTTTTCTGTGGCATTCAGGATAGCTTTAAATTGGATTTAGGAATGTTTTGATGCAGTAATGTGCATGGTATCAGTAATGCAGTCTATAGGAAATTAAACTTCCCTTTCTTCAACATTTGTGCAGGATGCAGATATATTGTCTCATCCTGGCTTTTTATCAAAACCAGTTTTAAATAAAAAGTGAAACTGTCAAACACACACTTCACACACATTTGGGACAGCGCAGATTCAAAGCCTGTGAGACAGTTTCATACAATTGATGATTGTGCACACATTCATGCTTGCTCGCACACGCAAAGAAAGAAAGTTTAGCCTGACCCAGATATTGTTCTCTCTGAGGCCCCCCTTTCCAAAGTTTGGGAAACAGATGTGGAACTAAAAAGAAGGGGGACGTTGGGGGAAGGGGAGCAGTATGAGATGCGGACCAGTGGTCTGGCAGCATTGAAAGGCATTGTGCTGCATGCACCTTTTTCTCATTAAACCATCGTATGTGTGTGTGTGTGTGTGTGTGTGTGTGTGCATTCTGCATCGATGAGTGCTTACATCATTCTCCAGACGTTCACTAAAGTATTTGCCTCACACACACACACACATACGGTATGGAGAGTGACTGACAGTGATCATGGTGTTTTATGGTCTGAAAAATGGCAGAAATGATCGTGTGAGTGACTATATGCAAGATTTTAAAAAACACATTACTGTGTGCCCACTTAAAGGGTCAAAGGCGTGTGTGTGTGCTTGTGTGTGTGCTTGTTTGCATATAAAAATCAAACTTTCCAATAGCTGGTGAGTGGTCAGGGTGAACAACACATTACAGTCACAAACACTCAGACTTCCAGGCCGTGACTCCTTGGTATGGTCAACAATTTTATGAGTAGGGTGTTGTCCACACACACACACAAATATGCAGCGTAAGTGGTAAGCAATGATCTTTTGTAGTTATGTTTTCAAGAACATCTGTATTCACTCTTTTTATTGTTACCTTTTTTTAAATGTATTTTACCACAAACTATGTCAGAAAGGGTTACTAATTTTAAGATTAACATACAGAAATAATGGTCTGAATACAGTATTTAATAATTGTATTTCTCATTCTTATGTCTCCACCATCATGCAGGTTTTGTTTTTCCTTCCACACCCTCCACCTCTTCCAAAAACTAATAAACACAGACGTGGTCCTGAGTGTCACTGAAAACCAAAGACCTTTATGTTTATGTAAACTGCACTGACTTCTGTATCTTTACTGATGAATTATAACGTGCCACTTGGATTTGGAGGTTGTACAGTTCATTTAAAGGCCTGAATCTTCTAAATACAATTAAACAACTTAAATATAAATGAGTTATTATGACTTTTCTTGGACTTTTGACTAAATATCAGTCACCTTTACAGCTGGTTGTTGCATTAACACCTGTAGGTTTGAAGAAACGGCATCACCACACACGCAATGACTCAGTGGGTTATGTTATACACACACTGAATGGATTTCCTCGTTAGATAGTGTACCATGTGTGCAGGAAAACCACATAAAATATGAAATATGACAGGTTTTCATTTACAGATGCCTCATTTTAACCCTCTCAGTGCTTCCATTGTTTATCTCTGAGGGTAATTCATGATAAGACAGCGCTGACAGCAGCGTTACACCCATGCACGCAAACTTTAACAGACATGCAGGCATGCGCACACACACACACACACACACACACACACACATTCACACAGTAATTTGTAACGGATGTTTAGAGAACGGAGCAAATAAATCAGGCGATGATGTCCTGACCTCTGTGAGCGCAGACAGAAGGTCAGATGGCAAGAGTGTGTTCGGAAAAAACGATATTATGCTGCTTTCAAGTCAAAACTACAATTATTGTCTGTGAGACAAAAAGTTTTAAGGCAGCATCTCTCATCAGATCTAAGCTGAGCTAAGCTTTTTAACTAAAAGCATGTTAATGAACAAGTGTTTGACACCGCAGTCATGCAAGCTTAATAAATAATGCAGAATACACACACACACACACACACACATCACAGATGGGTTGAGAAAGTTTTGCGGCAGGGCAGGGTGTGTACAGCATGTCTGTGGTCATCAGCGGTAGATCAGTAATTACACAACTCCACTGATGCTCCTAAAATATCCAGATTTATTTCCCTCAAATTAAAGAGACAATTAAAGGGGCATTATGTATTATTACACTTATTGATATTGCCCATTAGTGTATTGGTGGAATAAGTGACTGGAAATCATCTTTTTACTGCTGTCTAGGAGATCTAATAAAGGATTACAGCTGACTACAAGAGCACACACATCACACATGAGCTGGTCCATTAATCCATCCAGATGCAGCTATGAGTGTGTGTGTGTGTTGCAGTGTTCAGTGATGTGGTTTTGGGTGTACAAGTGATCTCACACAGCTGTCAAGTTGCCTTCCACCCCAAACCTGCCAAACGCTCCTCACCATGTGTGGACTTTTTTTGTCCTCACTGTGTATGTTTTCCTGCGCATCCTCTGCTGCTAAACGCCAGTTTTGGAAATAGCCCTGTCACAGGAGCGATTGTGGGTGGCTGGTGATGGCAGGGCAGATGGAAATCAGCACTCAAAATGTGATCATCTATGTTCAGGATCTCTTGGAGATAAACTAGTAGAAGAAAGACAAAACAAAAGTGAGCAAAGAGCTCTTGAGTAGATCCTTTTTGTCATCTTCATCCCCCACTTCTTCCTAAGCCAGACAGTGATTCACTCCACCGCTCTTGATCACCTGGCTGGGTTTTCCTTTTCGTCAACACTCATCTAATGCTCAGTCAAACTAACCTGACCCGCAGTCATAACCACATAAGAGCCCCACACTAAAACACACTCATCATTCCTCTACTGTGAATCAGAGGCTGGATCAGCACGCTGCACTGATGGTGTCTGCACAGGAGAAGCTTCCTTTTGTCATAAGAGACGTCTTTAAGTGATGTCATGCACAGATGGAAGAGCAGGGAACATGAACACACAGGTTTACTTTGTGCACAGCATAAACAGAAAATAGTCCAGTGTTTAAGACATCACTAAACAGATGTGTGTGCATCCACCACAGCTGGGAGGTTACACACAGACACAGCTCTGGAACACTAATAGGAATCTAATTCTGATTCCATGATCCTATCTACCGCAGCCCGCAACATTGACTTCATATTCTATGTCTGTCCTTTCAGCTATGTTTCCAGCTGAGTGCTTTTTATAACTATAATGATGTATTGGAATGAAGTAGAGTGAAGTATAAACAAAAAGTCCTGTGTTCAGGTTGAGTCTTCCATTTTTGTCACTGTATTGCCTCATAATGGGAAATGACTAATAGCATGAAAGGTGAGCACAAAGGTCCAATTACTGTAACTACAGATATGTCACAAACACATGGTATAGGCATGTTTGTCCAACGTGTAAGGATACATTGATTGATTAATCATATACAATCAATCAATAACACAATCATCAGGTGCAGATCCAGTAGACTACAGCAAGAGAGACCAGCTAAAGTTGCACATGGCGTCCATTTACTTTTGATCACATAGTGCATTACTGTGGGTGTACTCTGGGCCAGCAGAGTACAGTAATACACATGGATACGTGTTTTCCAGTGGGTTTTTTTTTTGGTAAATTTTGCTTAGACATGCATCTTTGTTGTATCAGCCTACCTGACCCATACACATTAGTAACTAGTTCCTGAAGAAAGCCCAGTTAGAATCACAGCTTCAGGGGAATGCTAATTCTGTCATGGTTTTGGGTTTCTGTTGTATGTTGTGTTTGGTTTTAGTAGTTACTGTATCTTTTCTTTGTGTGCCATGGTTTGTTTTACTTCCTGTCTGTCGCTGTGATTCCCTGATTCCCTCTCTTCACTGGTGTCTTGTTACCCTGGCTGGCTCTGTGTATTTAGTCTTTGCTCTCTGTCAGGTTGTCTGTTACCCCAGCCTACACGCACAGACGTCCATGTTCTCTGTTGATTCATTGCCCACATTAGCTGAAGCTGGTATTACGTTCTGCTCCGTTCCCTCCACTCTTTCCAGCAATATCTGCAATTGTCATTAAAAGCAAAGACGTTATGTAATCACTGTTAGTCTGCAAAAAAAGGAGTCTCCAAGACATAACCTTTAATAAAATGCGTATTCTACATACAGCTTTAAGGATGCATTTATTAGGGTAACAGCTTAGATAAACCATGAAGCTTGATCTTACCTGGCTACATGCGGGTCCGTAAAGGACTTACTATGGTAGCCAAAAAATGGCTGATATGGTTGTTGCAGTTGCAGATGGGAGAAGTTTTCCTTTACCATCATCTTTAGTTCCTAAACCAAGCCCAACTGAAAATAAGCATGTTTTACAGAGTAGCCTCCTAATTTGCTAACAATCGACATATTCAAATTAATTCAAGACGAGCTGGAGCCATGACGTTCATGTAGTTTCTGCTCAAAGCTACCACACATCAGTATGACTCATCTGTCGTGGTGTTTGATGAAAGGTCCTATCATATTTCTGTCCACTCATCACTGTCTCTTTTCATGTCTCATCATGCTAGAAATTTTCAAAAACTATCTTTTCACAAAAATCTGGATTATACTGTGTTCAAAAAGTGTTCCAGAAGGTTTTTTAACACTTATATTGCCTGAAACATCTTCTCCATCTGTAGATACTACAGTAGGGATGTGAGCAAGAGACTTGTTCTGAAGAAATTGGCACAGACCTTGCTACACAACTATCATCTGCTGATTGTTGTGCTACACATCTGTCTGTCTCTGTGTCTGTTAGGTAGAGGGTGCAGTTTTGATCTGGGACTCAGGCCTGACTCTGCAATCTCCACTTTTCTGTGACTCACCGCCCAGAAATCCACTCTGGTAGGTCTGTGCACACACACACATACACGCAGACATGACAAATAATGGGCTTCCACCGTTATGAGCTCATTGAAAAACAGCTGCCATTTGCTCGCTGAGGTCAAATAAGGGGGAAAGCCTTAATGTCTCACTGACTGCCTGTCTCCTTATCTGACTCCATTCCTTTACGCTCCCATATTCTCTGTTAAACTCACTTTTATAGCTGTAGTCAAGAGACTGGCAATAATGTCTCCACAACAAACAACTAACAGATGTCAAATCACAAACTACTTTGTATGCATGAGTGTACCTGCAATGCTTTAAAGCCAGCATCATCTGCCTGCCTGCGTTTTTAGCTAGTATTAGACTATTACTGTCAACAGATAATACTGAACAGGGTCTATCCTTTAATAGTTAACATTTGATCACAAGAAAGAGAGGGTATTTTCGCAGTAGCATGTGATCCCCTCAGAACAACAATGTTTTTCAAATGTTTTTATGCATTAAAACGACCTTTTCCTAACCCCTTTACCCTGGTTTCAATGTCTACAACTGACCAATAGTATGTTATGACAATTTAACTGTGATTAAACTAAGTTGTGGCTGAAAACAAAACAGCTTGTTGTCTCAGGGGCCCTCAACCCCAGACCCCTGAGTTAAAGCACATCCCCCATTTGCCCCCACTGTCCCAAAACAGTGTCCTTACTTGGACTTTTGTGGCTGTATCGTCCTATAAACGGATAACGTTGGGCAACATGTTCCGTAAATGTAATATATTGTTTAATGTCAGACCATACGCCCATCTGTTCTGTTAGCATAATGTGTCGTATCTGGTGAATGTATTATCACCTAAATGTGTTTGCATGAGGATGTGTTGCTCTGTGATGATGTTGCACAGACCCATCATTCAAATACCATTGTGTGTGTGGTTGTGTGCATGTTTTCAGTTGGCTCATCAGCCTATCTGACTCGAAAACTTTGCTCCTCCCATCCCTCTGGGAGGAACACATTAGAAACACACACACACACAGGGGTAGACCCATCTAAAAGGGAAGCTTTTCCCGGTGTGGTATGGTTAAATGACAGAGCATGAGCTCAGCAGTGGTTAAGCAGAGGGAACCAAAGGGCGAAGAGGAAAGTAGAGTCAGCTGCTTGGACGTGAAGGCCGAGAGGGAGCGATACTAAAGCCACACCTAGGACACCATGAGATGAACAGATGCAGATGGAAAAGAAGGCGCTCTTATGCTCCTCAGATTGGACTTTTTTAACACACACGTGCTTCTATCATGTGAAAAACTCATGACTGCTGGTTTTAGTGCTCCAAATCAAATATTTCCTTGAGTTGTGCGCAGACTCACAATAAAGTTTTTAATTGCATCTTCTCATAGAAATATTGGCACATCTTAAATCCTATTTCCCCTCTCTTCTTCTGCCCACACTACTTGACTCCTCTCTACTCTGTGTGAACTCACGTCTGGGTTGATACAGGACTTACGTATATGAACCACCCCCATCCCTGCTCTAATGTCCCACAGTGGGATCGGAGTGTTTAAGACAACACAGCAAGGGAGTCTTTGGTTTGTTATTTCTGGCTATGATTCATAAAGCCTTTAGCATCATAAATGAACCATGACTGGCTCCAGGTCCCTCAAAAGGGATCTCACATTCTCACTGACATCATGCTGGACTGAATCTAACAAGAGATTACATTTACATGTGTAACTGGAAGAATCGTGCAGAATCGCTCTATCACTGAAATTGAAAAGGGGGGACCTTAATGTAAACCTTGACAGGTGCTACTGCTGTTCCTCCTCTCTAAATATTTATATGGTCAAGGATAGGCCTATTGAGATATGATGATCAGTAATCACTGTACAACAGCAGAGTATCCTTGACCTTAGAGGAAGTTTGGAAGGCCTGGCTATCTCTAATGTGGAGGTGGAGGGTGAGATAGCAATGGGAGCAGGCGGAAGATGAAATTAGAGACAAGATGGAGGAGGGAGAGGAGCAGAGGAAGTGGCTGGGGATAAGATAGTTGTCCAAAAAAAAAAAGAGAAGAGGAGGAGGAGAAGGAAGAGTAGGAGGGAGCCGGCTGATTGTAGGCAGAAGGTTACTCTGGCAAACTTCTGACCATATGACAAGCTGAGAAATCCAGGCCCTGTGGTGTTTTTTTGTTAACGTTTTTAAAGCCACGGGGTTCAACTGAACTACAAAGCTGCAGCTTTTCTTTCTTTTTTTTTAACTTGGCTAGCCTCCACTTTCATATCAGCAACATCTGAGAGAGGAGTCATGTGAGGGCTTGTGTTTTTAGGTCAGTGCAATTAGCCAACAGTTTGTGTACAAGTTTTAAATGTGAAGCACCAGAAAATGTCAAAATGTATAGGATTATATTATTTTCCTATTTAATCAGATACTTGGAATTGGAACCCTTTGCTGTGTCTCACCTGAACTAATCAAATGCTAGGAGGCTTTTACATTAGCTCAGTGCAACACTATATGCAACATATTTCAAGTAACTGACCTACAGCTAGACAAGAGCAATTTGTTTTTTTTTTATATGCTGTACTGTATAACAGTCCAGAAATGCAGAGCCTGACCCCCAAGCAACAGTGGCTTGAATTTAACAAGAACAAACTTTGACAGTGGAGGGATCCCCCTGCTGATGGCTGACCAGGTAAAAGAGGAGCAGAAGGAGGGGACTGGAAGGAAAGCAGGGAGAACATCACAAAGCAAAGAAGTTAACTCCAAAACAAAAATCTAAGGGAGCAAAATGAAAAAAGTAAAAAAAAAAAAAGAAAAACAAAAGAAATATGAACAAAGTGGAAGAGTGAGGAGAACGGGAACACGGAAGAACTGACATAACAGGCTGTGTAAATAGGTGACACATAAAAATGACAAGACTCAGTTTAAGGATATGGACTAAGTACACATGGGATGTGTAACGAGACACAGGTGGAACTAATGAGGGCAGAGCAGCCAATCACGGGGGGTGGTGTTGGTATGAACATAATGAACAAGGAACGATGGCTACCAAAACAAGACAGGAAGTGCAAGAAGGAGCCAAAAAACACTAGCACAGTGGTAGCACAGAAAAATCAGACAAACTAAATCCATAGATGACGGAATGATGGAAAAAATTAAAATTACAGAAAATATGACAAAAGCTGATAAATGTTTAAACTAAACCAGAAAAAGAGGGATCATAAGAGGCTTGAATTTACCATTCTGGCTATCACTTCTTGCGTCTTATGTCCACTAATTTTCTGCTAATGCTATCACCAGCCTCCTACTTTAGCTAGAAAGTCCTAGCATTTAAGGACTTTCAAGTGTCTGTGAGCACACCATTTCAATAAATACTAATGCAATGCACTTACATTGTATTTGCATGCCTGATTAGAATGCATTTCTCTCTCAGATTAGGTTTAAAATAGCATAACGTCTTACAGTGAGGAAACTGAGGGGATGAAGCCATTGAAAGGAACAGGAGACAGGAGGAGAGAGAGAGTAAGGAAGGGGTGGAGACAAGTAGATTAAAAGAGAGACCGGAGATAAAATGTGACAAATTAGGGCAGCATCTGTTTCTTCTTTGATGCTAAAATACTCTCAGAGGAGATTTTTTCTGCCTAGCAACCCCAGTTGAAGGATAATTAAATGTTTATCTTCAACGGTAATGCCCAAAGTGATACACGCACACACACACACACACTGTTAGCAGATCCTGGCTGTTATCATGATGTATCAACTGGGTGTAACCTTACAAAGCTTACAGAGATCGTTATGACACACACACACAAACTGCAACTCCACATCTTTTTTTGTGTGTACTAAGGAAGAGTGGTTGGAGGTTTCATCTGAAGGATGAATAAAAACACTGCAGCTCTCAGATCATTCACACAAGGAGGAGGACCGGACCTGATTACAGACAAGAAGCAGAGACAATGGTTAGAAAAAGGCTGGGAACAGTGGCAGAAGGCAACACCAAGAGCAAGAGTAAAATAAAAAGAGCAAGGGGAAATGAGAAAAACAGATGCCTGAGTAGGCAGACATTAAGAAAGAAAATCAACCTGGACATTAGCTCAGTGCCTAAAATAAGTTCCTGCAGTCCTCCTGTGGCCATTAGGCTCTTTGTAAATCTACAGTGTAGATTGGCTTGTGTGGTGGTAAGCAGGAAGTCAGTGGAAATGATTTAAGACCAAAGAGCTTGTTTTTATTAGCTTTAATATTGTCTCTAGTCATAAAGGTTGAATCAAGTGTTTGCTAAAAAGTGCAACAAGGGAATAGGAAAAACATTGCGTAAAGAACCATGTGAGAAGGCCTGGGAATCTGGCCTGGAAAAGAGTGAAATTCATGTGTGAGGGAGGGATTTTCTTGCCTAAAAATACCAGTATTATATAATTAGTAGCTGCTATAGCAGGCATTTGTCTGGTTAGACTGAGCATGTCTGCTTTATTTACTCGCCATAGGCATGGCACCACTGTAGTCCTCATAGCTTATCACCCATACAATAATGGAATTTAAGAGGCTACTTATGACATAAAATGTTTTTGGACTGTAGCAATGGCCAATGTGTAACTTCTCAGTGTGTGTGGGTTTCTTTTTTATTGGTAAATAAAACATACAAAGGGAGCGGTTTAAACAACAGACATATGTTGTTTCAAAAAACACTAATGGTAATGTTGCAATGTCTGAGGCATGCCCACACATACACATACACACACTTACAAACAAGCAGTGCACCAGACCATGTCCATCTATGGTGGGCTCCCAGAGTCTTGAGAATGTGAAAACTAAACGGTGAATCATTGTTTTTCCCCCTCCTAGACACAGAATCAGAATGTTTCAGGGTCAGGGTTAGTACAAACAGGCTGTGTCTGAAATCACCCCCTAATCACTTTATAGTTGAGTTGTTAAGATTAAGGTCCTAAAAAAACATCTTCAATACAGCTTCCAAAGGATTTTATTTGATGAGCTGCAGCAGGTGCTGCTGATAAGCAAGCATTCAAGACAGTCGCCAGTCTGTCCCAACAAGTTCACTCCATGGTCAGACCCTGCAATGCTCAGAGAAATACAACAAAATACAAAAGATACATGTCAGAGCTTACAGGCCTCACTGAGCAATGTTAATGTCCTTGACAGCACAATTAGAAGAAGACTGAAACGTCTCATGCCACCTGTGAAGCATTGTGTTGGAGGGCTGATGATTTGGGCTTGTTTTGCAACCACAAGACCTGGGGAAGTTTGCAGTCATTGAGTGGACCATGAATTTCTCTGTATACCAGAATATCTTCGAGGCAAATATGGGACCCTCGGTCCAACATTTAAAGCTTGGTCCAAACTAGATCATGCAACAGGACAACGATCCAGAGTCCAGCAGCAAATCTACATCAGAATGGCTGAAAATCAAAAGAATCAATGTTTTGGAAGGGCCTAGTCAAATTCCAGAGCTCAACCCAGACTTAATGCCCAAAGTCAAAAAGTCCTCCAGTGTAAGAGTGTCATAGTGCTGCCACAACGTGTAGTCAAATTAAACCTACTTTAGTGAACTCAGTTTATCCAACAATGCATAATGAAAAACAATGTACAACCACTGCTCACTATGTTAGCATTACAAACCATCTTAAGCCTTAAGGTTAACATTTGTATATGTGTGTCATGGTAACAGCCATGACGCACTTAATGCGTCTGAGAAAAAGTTGATGCATATGTGGCCAACGTATTAAGAAATACTGCAAAATACTGCATTACTTAAACCAAGCCAAATCATCAGGAAAGTTAAAGGAAAAGGTCGAATCAGCAGGCAAAAAACTATTTAATCAGTTTAAATGATGATTCAGCATATGAGGGGTTATCTGGAAAGGTACAAAATGTTCACAAAACAGTGACAAATATTGTAGTTTCACAGTGAATGTTTTCTCATGGGAGTAATTACTGCTCACAGCTGTAAACTGTTAACCAGCTTTCATTTTAAAGCATCATATAGAAAATGAAACGGATGTGTCGCACCTCCCACTGAGTAGAAAAGAAAGAAAAATCTCTCGCAACCATTTGTAAGAAGTTGAAAGTTTTATCCCTTTTGTTTAAATACATTGAGGTCAACCTCCAGGGCTGAAAAAATAAGCTTTGTGGTAATATGGTGGTATGAAAAACTACAGTTCCCCTTGTGGCCTATGGTGGCTGGCTCCAAAAGTGAGTTGATTCCATAGACGCTTCATGTTAAAATGTCCAACTTTACAGCAATAATAAACATGTTTACAGCCTCACACTGTAGTAGTTCCATTTGTATGTTAACTCTTTGGATCTCTTTGTACTCGCTTCACCAGGATTTGCCAACATGGGACAGTGGGAGCTTCCCAAAGGGACTCAAAACAGCTCACAAACTTTATGTACAGTACAAAGGCTTTGGTGTCCCACTCTCATAAATATAAGATTTATTTATAGAATGTCTTCATCTTTGACACCAACTAAGAATGGCCTGCTTGGAGTCACAATCAGAGATCATTGTGACCTCATAAAACACACTATTGGCCTTTACTTAAAAAACTATACATCAGTCATGCCATAACCCCCTGTGCCATGTATCAGTTCTTTTGCTAATCTGTAAAAACAGTTTCAAAGTTAAAAAAGTACATATTTATATTGGGATAACACTTAGTTAATACAGTACACTTAATGCAAAGCCATGGACCTGCAAGGCATGCATACTGGAATAATAATGTATCCAATTGAAAGCTAAATTCCAGCAGGGAATAAGCAGCAGCAGGCTACAGAGTGAACAAAAAATGTGAGAGCTATCAGAAGCCAAAGTGAAACCAGAACCTCTGTGCTCTGCATTGGAACATAGCCTCACACTATATCACATTGTTTCTTCCAAGGGCTTGGATTAAATATTGAGGTTATTTTTTAACTTTTTTGAAAATTTCACTTATTAAGGTAGCTGCTACAGTGGTACAGCTAGCCTTACCACTGAGTCTGTGACGTGGCGTTTGTCCCTTCTCATTTTCCTGTCTCTCTGCACCATAAATTATTGGAAGGATTAATAAAGACCTTCGGGAGAGCGGGCTGCCCGCCCTACAAGGAACAGTTGCTCTTCTGTTCTGATAGGAGAGCAGATATTTGAGGCAGGTCACTGCACAACATCAAAAAGACCTGACCTGATTTATCTGTCCTGGTTCAGTGGACAGGTAGCTTAAGAGTGGAGTCCCTCCTAATAACGAAGCCCCCATGAAGACATGAAAAGAGCCTTCTCTTGATCTGTTTACTGCACACACACACACGGGTATATATGCTAACCCTACTGTTTATCCTATTCCAATAAAATTAGGCAGCAGCCTGTTATACTTACATGTCTGTTTCATCCATTCTATCTCTTTACCTCACAAACATTTCATTACTGTTTATGACCTGTAACTGAATATTTGACAGTTTCACAGCCGTTTTTGTGTGTTTGAATATCAACACGCTCACATTTCACATTCTCCATACTATAAATTTACTGAAAACCAAACACAAAGATTGCTACGTCAACTTCAACACACACTACGTGTCTCTCTCGCCTCATCCCTCCGGTGCCCCTGTCATATAATAACAACTGATGTCTTTCCAATGCTACTGCAGCAGCTGTACAAAGCATCTGGGAGTGTGTGTGTGTGTGTGTGTCCATATGCTTTTCCCAGTCTGTTTCCATCTGCTGGTTTCCACTCAGGCCAAACTGACTCATGCAGGTTATGATGTAACACTCAAATTCAGAAACAGGAGGGAAGAAAATATAGAAGCTACACTTTCATTTGGAGTCCCTTTTTACATAAAAAAAACATCATGCGTGCACCCACAGAAGACATTGAACTATGCGGCATGATTCAACATGATTAAAGGATCTGTTCACTCGTAGAACAACAGTTTAATTGCACCAGTTTCTGTCTCTACCCAGGCATTATGGAGGTGGATTCAACAGCATCAAAAACTGACCCACAGATCTTGATCCACCTCTCGGCGGTGGATCTAGCCGGATTGGCTCAAATGTGGCTGAACGCAAATACGGCTAACGGTGTGATACTTCCGGTTCACAGGGACAGTGTCCAGGTTGTGTACAAAAGCCACATGTGAACAACCGTGGGACTACGACAGCTTTGCCCCAAGTTTATTTTCAATGTGGCTACAAAGGAATAAACTGCTTTTTGAACCAGAAAAAAATGAAGGAGCCAGCGACACAGGACCAAAAAAAAAACGCACAATGCATGCACACATGCGGTCCTATCGCGGCCTGAACAGACTCTGTATATTACGAGGCGCCACCTAGCGGTTTGGAGGACAACGAACATACCGGATTTAACTGGAATAAGCCGGGTTGCGCACGAACACGCGTGTGTGATAGCCAGATTTGAAAATAGGTCTGAACGTATCCAGCTTAAAGGCTATCCAGATTCAATCCTACTCTAGCTGGCTTGACTTTCTCCAGTGTGAACGGGGCCTAAAAATAGGGGTGTGGCCGGTATAGCTCTTCAAGTTTAAGGTACAGGCACTTACCACTATCACACTGAAACTGTGTTCACAATAAGTTCAAACGCATTTTAAGCTCAAAGGTAGGGTAGGAGATTTTGAAAACTCAGTGAGAGTCAGCCAGATTTCGAAAGTAAACACACGCCCCTTTCTCTCAGAGGTCACCCAGAAGCCACGCCTCCCAATCACATTGACGCGCATTACCTGAAGACGAGCTGCGGTCTGTGACTTTGGGCATCATGCACGTATCTCACTGGTGCGCGCAGAGCAGGAAGAGAGCAGCCAACCAGCCAATACTCCGCGCAGGGTCGTCCCGGAGGATTGGCTGATGTTTTTAGCGTTTTATAGCTTCCACAGATGATTAATATTCTTCGTTTTAATGCGAAACTGCCAAACTAACCGGTTGCTATCGGATTGTAAAGAGAACTTACACTTATTTAACAAAAAGTGCATCAGAATGAAATCTCCTACCCTACCTTTAAATCTAATTCATTAGTTAAAAAGGAGTATGATGTGGGATCTTTAAATCTGCATAATAAAAACTACAAAACAGGATAACCTTGGTCCGTTCAACTATTTAGCAATGCAACAAATTTCCATCACAGCTGTAGTCCTGTAGCAGGGACACAGATGGAAATGTTAGAAAGGAAGATATTCCTCAGCCTCTGGCTGTACATGGATGGGCCCTGCATGTCCCATTATTATAATACTTAACTACACCCCAAGTGCATAAAACAGTTTTCCTTTCTGCTACATGCAGCTCTTCCCAAATATCTCCGTCTGCAGTTATAGTATACCTCTAATTAGAACATGACTGTGTATGACTCAGACATTTGAGGGAAGTCATCATTTCCCAGCTGTCCTAACTTTCCATGCCCTCTGTGCTTAGTAACTGTTGTTCTTGCAAACACATTGGGAATGATGCTGTTGGAGGTGGCCATCATTCATTGTTTTTCTCTTACCCCTGTTCCTCCATTCTGTTCACTCCACCTCTTTTGGTCATCTTGCTTCCTGTTCTGCACTGCAGTTATGACTCTGGATTCCTCACCAGTGTTTTGGGTAACCATGGGAATCTGAGTCATCCTTGGTAAGATTTATACCTTTGTATAGCTATGAAAAATACTTTTCTTACTCAGAAATTTCAGTCAAAAAAAAATCATTAAAAGCTATTTTTAACAGGCAGTAATGCGTTGTTCAGGAACAACTACATAAACATATGCAAATGAAGGATGTTAAACATTTCCAGGTCAGTCAGGGGGCGGTGGGGTCAGACAGGTCAGACATTGCCTGGGCTCATGCATCTTTGTTAAGTAGTCCAAAGAGCACTTTGTCCGTTGATACAGAGTAACATTTTTCAATCTGCCAAGAAGTTAGCAACCCAAGTCTGGCCATTAGTTTCCTACATGACCAAAAGCAGGAAAAGCATGCATGTCATGGGTGATGCTGTGTAGGAAAGAAGACCTAATCTGGAAACTGCTAGAATTTTCATGCACATGTCCAGGCTGATGAAAACAAGCAGTCCTGCTTTATTAAGTGATGGCCCTTCAGAGGCCTGTGCAAGAGTTAGAAAGTGTTATTGTTATCTAATACTTAGCTTTAGAAGTCATTTTCTTTGACTTAAAAAAATACCTGAGAACAATACACTAGCAATGTAACTACACACTTGTGAGCTACATTTAAAGTAAATATGAAAATATGTTTTTGCTTCAGTCCTCCAGTGTTATACAGTAAAAACAATTATATAGTTTAATTCAATCATTTATTATGTGTAAAATGTACAAGTAGCTGCACCCTACTTTTCTTAGGACACAGAACAATTTACGTCTGTCTGTAAGATCTGCTTACACACACACACACACACCTACACACACACACACTATACCCCCCGTGACTTCTCTAACTTCCTCCCTCCCAACCAGCTTGGGTTCCCTGCGGGGTTCGACAGCCCATTGCATTATGGTCTGTCACCAGGAGATAAACCAAATGCTGCACTGATGACATCATCTGTCAGTGTGTTTACTGGGGGAAATGGGACAAAGGAAGGAGGAGAGATCAGAAACCAAAGCAAAAAGTTTTGAGAAAGACAGAGGCATTCTGAGGCTTTGCTAAAAGACAAATAACAAAACAGGATCAATGTAACGGCCCAGAACAAGCAAATGTAACCCACTTTGTCTCCTCGGGTTTGTTTAGCCCACAGTAGGTTCACTAAACAATCAAATATGTATATTCTGCACTCACTGGCTTGTTTGCTTTTAGAACACTGCTGCTTAGTCTATGGATGAGCTTTTCAATTAAGAGCAGCTTACTTCTGTGTGTTATTCTTTGAAGTTAACAGATACAGTATGTCAGTGCTAACGGGTTATTTTTGTTTCTTGAATCTCCAAAAGCCACCTCATTCGGGATTTTAAGAAATACAGATGTGTCCTTCTCCTATGAGGCCCTTTCACACAGAAAGGAGGACACATCTGTATTCGCTCTGTACTGCTGCTATGAAGCTCAGGCAGCTTCTGAGCATGTGTGTTAATCCACATTTTCTAATTATTCATAATGCTTTTACACACAGATTGTTCTCTTCGCATTTTATACTTTGGCCTGTAGGGACCTGGCTCCAAAAGTGAGTCAGTCCCTGGTGATCTCCACATTAGAATGACCAACACCACTACTGAAAACTATGGGTTTTGTCCAAATTTTTAGCTCAATGGATGCACCTGGGATTTAAATGGCTGTTCTATACACAGCCTTGGTGAAAAGTCAGCAACTTTGGTTTTCCAGTGCACCTGATTGCATGCAATTTAGTGTCATTGTAGCCAGCAAACATTGTGCAGTAGATTGTATTCAACCTCTGATTTTCATTTCAGGCTCACGTGGACCCTCACATTTTTGTACATGTTTAAGGTCATAGTGTAGCACATTAACAAAATGACATTACAACTACACACAAACAAGTTGAGTTACCGCAGTATCCAACAGGCTAACAAGGCCACATGTTTCAAGACAGCCAGACAATGAGTGAAGCTATTCAGTCTTGCATATACTTAAATTAAACCACACCCACAAGCACCATCACATCTTGCAACCTAGAGGAAACATGCTAACAAGATATGTTGATGAAGATTCTCAGTCATCCAGGTCATCATACGTAGAGAAGATTGAAGCAAGGCGTCTGGACTTGTAGAGTTTTCTAGAAGACGTTTCGCTGCTCATCCAAGCAGCTTCATCAGTTCTAACTGTTTGGTGGGGAAACATGGTCGTTAGCCAGTCGTTAGACACACCTGGCCCAGTCAGCCAGAACATCACAGGTAAGTATGGAAACATTTAGTGCTATTGTTTTTAAGTTTTTTTAAGTTTTACCCAGACCCGCCCACATAGGTCTGTAACCACATATAAACCATGTTTCCCCACCAAACAGTTAGAACTGATGAAGCTGCTTGGATGAGCAGCGAAACGTCTTCTAGAAAACTCTACAAGTCCAGACGCCTTGCTTCAATCTTCTCTACGTATGCTAACAAGATACTTAGCCTTTTTCCAGCTTATGTTAGCTCTATAAATCTTTACAGCTTCTTCTGAAAACAATATGCATCAATGTAGATCGACTTGACATATCAGACTTTCATTTATTTTTACCAGCACTAGTGACCATAGTAGACATCGTCACATTTTCCGCGTGGTTACAAAACAGTGCTTATTCCCATGACAACAACAGTGGAAGTGGTCCATGAGGTGTACATGACACACTGCAAATTCAACGGTTAGAGATCTGAATCACTCATATCTGCGGTGTAGTGTAGCTAATGGTTGTGGAGGTGGTAGAGGCCATGTTGCTCTCACGCTCTCTTGGGCTGCAGATTTCCTGCACGTCTCCACAGCAAGCATCTGAGACTGAGGGGGATGATAGCAGAATCTCCAGAGGGTGACACCCACAAAATATATTTTTATTTTCTAATGTGTTTGTTTGTACAGAGACAAGACGATAAAACATCCATGAGATCTGATATATACCAGTAAAACATATAAAGTCTCAAACTAAATATACATATTTACACAGACACACTGCCATTTGTTCATTTACTACGACAACTAAGAGAGAAAAGTATACAGTAGCATGTACACTGTTTAACATGCACTGTAAAATAACATTTGAAATATATTTTAAAGTTAGTGTGGTGAGGTACACATAATGATAGGTGAAGATAAGCAGAACTAATTCACAAAAGTGTTGAGTCTAAGCTCCTAATCACTCCATCTCTCCTCAGACTGTGACCTCATCTCCCGAGGGGGGGAAGGAAGGGAAGGGGGAGGTAAAACAAGATGTTAAAAAGAGATTAGAAATGTATCTCTTGTATAAGAAGAAATATAATAGCTATTAGTGCATTGTTACACATACAAAATGAACAAAGGAGGTAGACTGACAACAAATCCCCTCGACCATCCAAAGTGCAGGTGGTAGTATGAAATGTATGTAGTATGAAATGATGAACTCAGGTGTTTTACCCATGAGACTAGGGGCCATATTCCATATCAAATCCCATATTATTTTGAAACCGTTTGTTGCTGTTTGAAAAGGTTTTAGTTTAAAAACAGATGGTTCATGACACAAAATCATCCTCATTGGTAGATGAAGCTTCTGTCTATCACATCTGTGAACTTTATCCAATCACAAATTTCCTGATTTTGTTACTAACAGAATGTTTAACCACCCATCGAAATCTTGCAAGAATGTAGGTATTTTGCAAAGCTGCATGTGAGGTATATGCTCTTCACATGACCACAAAAGGTAGAGCATAGTCACATAAACGCAGCTTTTTTCAGTAGGTTGTTTTTTTTGACTGTGTAAACTTTTGGCTGGCTTTGTAGTAAGCCTGAAATTGCCATGCAGATCAGATGGTGAACACACAATGCAATGGCGCATGCTAGTCTCAAATTTGCATACACATCCCACATTTGAAAAGAATCCATTAGCCTCAAACACCAACATTTTCCTGTTGAGAACTGTCCAAGATCTAATGATAAATAACTGTCAAGCAAAAATCCAAAAACTATCAACCAAGACCAATGACTATGACCTCATTCTCACTACAAAGCTATAAAGGAGAAAGCAAAAGACAAATAACATGTTTAGACAGCCAAAAAGACTGATTATATGATTAAAATCGTTCCAAAACTATGAGTCTGACGGATTCAGTTTCATTGGACCGATTATTCATTACATGGTTGTTTTAGATAAGCACATCAGAAGCAATAATGGTCTGAATGCTTCGGTTTGAAAACTGTAGACAAAAAAGAAAAGCGAAAGCACAGAAACAGGTCATGCTCTTGAATTAAAATGGGAGAAATCTTCCAAGAGCAGTTCAAAGGACAAGCCAGGGAACACTCCCCTGAGATACTACAGTGATTATTCAAACAAAGAACAAGACATTCATGAGAAATAAGAATGGAGCAGAGAGAAGACTAGACAAGACCTTAGTGAAGGAATTTACACAGGGGAAAGGGGAAAAAGTTGGATGAGAATGTGGAGCAGCTGTACAGTGACTTTGCAGCTGTGACCTCTTTCCTCACACTTTCTCAGAATGATCACTCTGGATGTGTTGCGCAACGCAATCACAAAAAGTTACAGTACGATTTCCACACGTCAGCGCAAAACTTCACTCTGCTCTGCCCAGATTTCTCAACTGTTATTATCTTCTGCTCTTACTTTTTCACTCACTCACTCACCTCTGACCTCACCTAATTATTCACACTTTCGCTTCTCCTCTGCTGGATTTTTGCCATTCGAAACAATCTTGTGTAATGTGTTCCAGTTTCTGCAATTTTTTGGACACAAAATTGTTTACATTATCTCATAAAATCATTTTTTTACAACATTTGCCAAGTAAAGAAACTTGTTTTTCTTGTTACAGTTAGCCCAAGCTGCATCATGGAAATCACTGATACATTTCTTATTTTGATCATCCCATGTGATTTGCTTTTAATGGCAAATCACCACATAAAATCAGTCATTGTAGCAAGAAGAACGTTTGTATATTTCTATGTAAAGCCACATCAGACTGTTAGCTTGCACAACAACCAGCTAATGGGTTTAAACTGGGATTTCCAGCTTCATCATCATTCGTCACAGAAGCAGAAGTGGTTTAAGGATGTAAACCAGGAAAACTAATTTAGTCTAGAAGTGGGGGGAATCTAAAAGAGGAATGAATAACTTTGGTAAATAGATTAAGGTTTGTTAGGGCTACCTCAGGGCTACCTCATATGGTTCAATGAAAGAATCCGTGTTAGTTCAACAAACCATCCTTCTGCATAAGCTTAAGTTCAACACAGAAACGTGGCATTAGCTTTAACGGATAATGAGAAATGCTATGTGTAAAATTGCTGACAGCAGCCAATCACATGATCTTTTAACCTTTGCACCTCTGTGAGACACAAACATGCCCATACGCATGATGTGAGTAAGTTCTGAGGTTTTACAGAAAAAAAGAACAAATACAATGTGAGCCTTACAATCACAGAAGGTTTAGTTATGTACACACACAAATGAAGAAGCAGATTGCATTTATGCTGTAGGTCTATAACTGAAAACATGTGTAGTTTTAGAAGTTCTCTTTTCTCAGTTCTTCAGAAACTGTGAGTTCAGCACGTAAGACATGACCTGGAGGGGCTTTTTTTAACAGATACAATGTTTTAAAGTTTGTGCACCACAGACTATTAGAAATTTGAACTAGAAATTAGTTCTGTGCGAATGTAAACATACAAGACACCAGAAAGAGTTCTGAAGCATGAAAAATCAAGCTGGGCTAGCTAACTGATAGTATTGAAAAATCTGCTGTTGATATATAATATTAGCTGTGTCTCAAATAAAGGGCTGCATCATACAAGGGATACATTTGGAGACTGATTGTCTCACAGTGGCAGGACAAGGCTATACCATTCCAAAGGCTTCTACAACTATGACCGACAAACGTGTCCTTCTTTTCCTTGATAAGAGGCATCTAACAGGTGGGTCCTTTGTTGCCCAACATATCCCAGTTTCATATCTTCATATCTGGGATTCATCAGCAACAGTTAAGTTTATGTCTATGGAGGTCTGTACTCCATAAGTACATATTACATTGATCTAATCCTTCGATATATTAGGCCGTGAAAGACCCACTATATGCATCCCTTTTTACCAGGTTAAGCTCTACAAAGGACATGACAAGACAGACATGTGTTCTACTGCTGTAGAGTGTAACACTGCTAAGTGTAGACTATCCTGCAGGCAGCACACACTGGAGGGTTGAATTGACTTTTTTTGTCAGAAGGCCCCTTGCCAAAGTCTTTCTGGGTGATTGTTGGATGATTTCTACACTGGTTTCCTCTCATGTTGGACTGCACAGTGGATGCAATACACTATTTGGTATTTGACAAGAATGTGTTTCACAGCTAGCTGGTCAGCATGCTAACTTCAGCAGATATCTATGCTAAGCAACACACATATGTGTTTGACATCCGGTCTTGGAATCTGGCCGTTTAATGAGTTGATTCTGAGAGGAAGACAGTTGTTACTTTTAGACAGTCTGAACTATGTGCCAGCAGTTTTCCCATGTCTGAGACAAAATGTAACAGATGAATGCTTGTACTATCACAACAAGTTCCTCTGTAACTAATCATTCCCGATGTGGAGCGAATGTTGAATAAAATAAAAAGTGCTAAGACAGATGTCACAGTTGAGCCAAACGATGCCGATATGAAATATTTCCTGACACACATCACATGGCAGAGAGCAGAGAGCCTGCACTGGCATTTCACCATGGCTTGATTGGCTTAATTTAACAGCTGACTGACGATGAATCTGTTTTACTGCTGTGACCGCTGAGATCATGACATTGCGGAGGAAATAATGACACCCAATGAGCTGTTATTCATTTCAGGGCCGGATCAGTTAGTAAATTGGTTCAGAATGTGGACTATACATCAAGTGTCAATCCATACACAGCGCAGCATGTAACTCTTCCTCATTTACTGGATTGACAAAGATCCATTCATGAGACTAGTCTTTTGCAGTTGCTGTTATCATCATAAACTGAAGTCTTTTCTTTAACTTTTGATGACGTTAAATGAGTTTCCACATTTGACTTTTTCAAAGGTCTCAGATTTGCTTGCAGAACACAAAAGTCTGCCTAACTTAAAAGGGATTTTAAAGTGTGTTCCTTCTTTTGTAAAGCTTAGCCCATGAGGCTTGTTTGCAGTGAAAGATATATATATATATATTTATATATATATATATATGACATTGTCCAGATGCCTTGCTTCAATCTTCTCTACGTATTATGACCTGGATGACTGAGAATCTTCATCAACACACACACACACACATACATATATATATATATATATATATATCTAGGTACATGTTTGGGTACTGAACGCCACCTTTGTCTGCTCAAGCCTCAAGCATTAAACTAAAAAACAGATTTCAAATAGGCCAATCAGAGGTGAACGTGGCAGGCACAGGAGCAAAGAACCAACTGATTACAACTGAACTTCCTGATTTGCACACTGTAGTAGTTAGCCTGTATCACAGGAGGATCATTTCAATAAAGCTGCCTGGACATATAAACACTTTCCAGACATTGAAACATAGGCTACTGGACACTTTCCAGACACTGACGCCATGTGACCTAATTCCTGCAGATCACTGCTCAGGCTCTGTAAAACCTACAGCCCAATATACTGCATTGGATCATTGTCTTAAAGCAAATAAACTCCAGCTACAACTGACATGGGCATCACTTAGCAGTTGACACACATTTTTATGGCTTTACTTCATCATTATAAAGACAGTTCCATTATATTACACCAAACTGACGGCTCAGTGGTGCAGATCTGGAGATACATTTCAGGAGAGAGGCTCAGGTTTTATGCAGAAAAAACATTTAAAAATGTGAAAGTTGGATGGATCATTGTTTCAGAAAAGAGTGTGTGTGTGTGTTTGCCTTATACACTACGGGCAGCATCAGTTTTTGGCATAGGCGAATGGGGCAGCTGGGCGGAATTAAGATTAAGATTTACTTCATTAATCCCCGTGGGGAAATGAAATCACATTGAAAAAAAAAAATCATCTGTGTCGCTGAGCTTATTATCTATCATATCACTGTGTGGGGAATTGGCAAATGTGTGAGAAGTTCAGTCTGTGCCGTTCAGAAAATGTTTTTATGTTTGTCCATCATCTATCCTCAGGTGCTGCAAAGATCTTCTATAAAACAGATGTCTCACTCTGTTCTGATCGCCCACGTCATTGCGTGTTTGCGTATACACAAACATACATGTATAGTAGCATGATGGAAGGAGTGATGTGTGTGTGTGTGTGTGTGTGTGTGGGGGGGGGGGGGGGGGGGGTGCTCGGAGGGGGTCTCGCCCAGGGAGTAATTCAATGTAGAACCGCCACTGACTGCGGGGGTAGTGTCAACCTCACTTTGTTGGACCTCCCTCCGCCTGAATCTAAGCCGTGCCCAGATAAATCACTCCCAGCGCAGTGGTAACCTGCGCAGTGGGGCCGCAGACTGGAGAGAGTCAGGGTGAAGGAGAAGGCTACAGCGCGGCGTTAAAAAAAATCATTACAAAGAAAACTTTCCCGGTGGATCACCTGCAGCCACGTCCAGCAGCAACAGAGTGGCTCATTTTTTTAACACTATGTCCGGCAGCACTATAGCCAGTGTGCTGGTTGCTCTGTGCATCGGGAGCGCGGTGAACTGCATGCCCAGAGGGACGCACAGAAATCGGAGACAGGGACAGCAGTATCTCCCTACCTCGGTCTCTCAAGGTAAGCAGTTTTTCATTTAAGTCACAGATTACAAAACCAGTGTCCGGGGGACACAAGAATTAACCCATCAATTGAGATTTCCTTTTTATTTTGTAATCTAGATTAAATCCAATTTATATTTAGCCGAGGTAACATCTTTTGTTATAATCCTGTTGTGTCCGTGCATTTGCACATATTAAGTGATGCCTATTATGAGTTTGTACTGGACCCACAGGGCCAGTAAAACTGAATAACCTCTGATCTTGGGGGGGTCACTGGATTAACCTGAATTTCCCTCAGCTTTATTCATGTGAACACTCTGAGATCCAAGTTCACAGGGCAAACGAAAAGAAAAAGACTCTTGGCATCCTTTTGAAGGTTTGCAAGGTTAAAATAAGAGCAAGGAAGAAATGTTCATGCATGTGAAGTCATGAGATGTGAACAAAGAACTGCCTTAGTGGGAGAGAGAGAGAGAGAGAGAGAGTAAAAGTGGATAGCTATTATTCTCTGTGCAAATGATTTATCACTCAGCTTAGGGCCCCTTTGAAGTCAAGTTAACACATCCAGAGCCAATTTCACAGACATGGGTGAAGCCATGTCCTTCAATAGAATGTTTATTCCAATTTAGGCTTTGCTTGTTCTGCAGTGCAGCTCTATGTGTGCTGTGGTTAAGGGCTGGACCATTTTCCAGTGGCTGCGTTTGTCTTTCCAATTTGACAAACCTCCTGCTGCTATAGTCTATAAAGTCATTTTGTATATGTGTTTTCCTGCTCTCTTCCTGTCTGATCAGATGGTTGCACAGAGAATGGCCAATTGTATGGCGTCAATGACCAGTGGGAGCGTCAGTATTTGGGCAACACTCTGATCTGTACCTGCCATGGAGTCGCAGGAATCAAGTGCAAAAGCAAACCTCAAGGTTAGTCTGTGGGCACATCACATCCCTCTCTCTCTTTTTGCATTAATTGTTTTATTTCTCTTTAAAAACATCTTTTCCATCGGTTTGTTTTATCGTAGAGGAAAGGTGCTATGATAAAATCAACCAGCAGGAATACACTGTGGGAGAAACCTACGAGAGGCCCAAGGATGGCATGATCTGGGACTGTACCTGCATCGGATCGGGGAGGGGCAAGATCAGCTGCACCATTGCTAGTAAGTCGATGACTCTGTCACTGCCTGCTCCAGCTACACCATGCATGCCCCTTACGGTTAATTGTTCTAACCTCAGACCACACATCCAAGCTTTTGTATACCCTGGTCTGCCAGACTGATGGCAGTAAACGCTTTAATTTCCATATTCTCTGCAGCTGATTAACAACTGGTTCCATGCAGCTGTTTGCAGTTAGCTGGGGCGGTTAGATAATGGGAGAAACGTCTCAGTTGTTTCATTTCCTATGCTGTCTTAAGGCCTTTGTCCATAATTTAATCTGGCATTTGATGAAAACATTTAACCACACTGACTGTGATGTGTTTGCAATACAAATAAGACGTCCTCTTGCTCCTTTAAAGGAGAGATATTACATATTTTCTGTACAAAATCCAAACCTTTTTACCCCTTCTGTCTACTCAGACCGCTGCCATGAGGGCGGGGCTTCATATAAGATAGGTGACACCTGGAGGAGACCACACGAAACAGGAGGCTACATGTTAGAGTGCGTCTGTCTGGGTAACGGCAAGGGAGAGTGGACCTGCAAACCTGTGGGTGAGTCACGAAGCCAGCCGCTGACTAACACACTATTTACTGCACCTGGTTGGAAGACTGCAAGCAGAATGTTTTGCTACCGTTATGCCTGGAAATTTATGATAATTATATTTTATGTGCAACAGTCTATGCCAAATATTACTGTAGTATATGTTTGTAAGTCAAAAGTGTGTTTCCTCCAGCTGAGCGTTGCTATGACAATTCGGCGGGGACATCCTATGTTGTTGGGGAGACGTGGGAAAAGCCGTATCAGGGATGGATGGTAGTGGACTGCACATGTCTGGGAGAAGGAAGTGGACGCATCACGTGTACCTCCAGGAGTAAGAACTGAATCTTTTTGTTAGTCCTTGTATTAAAATCTGCTTAAAAATCATTGCCAACACATGCACAAAATCTAATGAATAGCTGCTGTTTTTTGCTTGTGATTTGCCGAGGATAAGTTTACCTGTTGTGCTGCCATAATAAACAACCCTGCATTAATTATTCTAACTGATGTAATGGATTGTGCTGACTGATATTGACCATTTGCTGCATGCAAGACTTCAGGGTGGCCTTGGAGCTTTTATCAGCAAACATGGAAACAGCTAGCAGCACTGCAGAACTTTGCACCAAAAGCCTCATAGCTGACTCACAGTTTCCATATTAAATTTCTCCTCCCTTAGATCGCTGCAATGACCAGGATACTCTTTCCTCCTACCGCATTGGAGACACTTGGACTAAGACAGATGCCCGAGGCCACCTGCTGCAGTGTCTGTGCACAGGCAACGGCAGAGGGGAGTGGAAGTGTGAACGCCATGCCTCCCTTCACACCACTGGACTGGGTGAGAACTGATAATATCCCCATCTGCCCCACTTTCTGTTCTGCTTTCTCACTCTCTGTGTGAAGAGAGGAATGTATTTCTGAGACAGATGTTGTGAGTAGGGGGAGAGATAAGAGGTGCCAAGTGTCCAAGTGATGAAGTGAGAAAGACACGTCCTGTAAACTCGTGACCCTGACCTCATGAGAGAGGGAGACAGACATGGCAAGATAGGAACAGTGAGAGAGAAATATGGGAATGTGTTTGAAGTGATTACGAGGTGTAACACAGAAACATATGCTCATTGTGATTCAGTAACAAGTCACATGCAAGTTATCCCAATATTTCTGCTCTTGCGCATTGGTTTAGTATATGCCATTATGCCGTACAATATCTGATTTGAGTCACGTGTTTCATTTTAGCCACTGGCTCTCGTGTGATCACAAACATCCAGCCTGCGGTGTACCAGCCGTCCACTGTGCCTGAGATTCCCCAGGAGGGACCCTGCCGGACGGATTCAGGACTGTCATACTTCAACGGCCAGCGCTGGATCAAGACTCAGGGAAATAAGCAAATGATCTGTACCTGCCTTGGCAATGGAATCAGCTGTGATCAGTGGGGTGAGAGATGGTTTTTTTCTGGTTTTCTTTACAAATTTTCAGCCTTGCCAAGACAAGTAACATTGTGTATTTTGTCATATAGATGGACCATCTCCAGTGTACGGTGGCAATTCCGGAGGGGAGCCCTGCGTGTTCCCTTTTGTCTACAAGGGGAAGACTTACCACTCATGCACGTCCGATGGCCGCAGCGACGGCCAGCTGTGGTGTTCCACCGCTTCCGACTTTGAGACTGACGAGAAATATTCTTTCTGTACAGAGAAGAATGGTGAGTAGAATTATTAAAAACCTAAATTGGATAGCTTACCTCACATTTCACCAACTTATGATTTTTTTTTCCCACCAGTGGTCGTGGCTACCCGAGGTGGAAACTCTAATGGTGCTCTGTGCCAGTTCCCTTTCCTGTACAATGGCCGGAACTATACTGACTGTACTGCAGATGGGCGCAGAGATGGCATGAAGTGGTGTGGCACCACAACAAACTATGATGGGGAACAGCATTTTGGTTTCTGTCCCATGGCTGGTAAGTGAAGAGAGGGAAAATATTAGGGCTCACCATGATGATAACTAATGTAATTAGAGGTGCTAATTGCAGAGTCCTTCCCAGTTTAAATGTATCTCCACCCCAGTCTACATCAAGATGCTTTGCATGACAGTGAAAAGGTCTGATAGGTAATCCTATATAATTAGCATTGAAGCCGGAGTCTGCCTTGATGACACAGACAAAATCTCATTTACAGCTCCGACACCTTTTATGGTGTGGCCACATTAAAGTCACCAACATGTGTTGTCCTACCTAGGTGTCAATTAGGGCTGTATGGGTAACAAAAGGAGGTGAAGCCAGTGAAACAGCAGGGGGGTTATTGACAGTGCACTAATGTCTGTGAGGGGGTGATGAAATGGTAATGATGATTCCATCAAGGAGGAATGCAAACTCCACTAATCTAATGAACGTATATACATCACTGCTGTTAAACACTCATATATTACAGTCATTTCATGATGGACCATAATATTTTAATGCCTACCTCCCTCCTGGGATCAATTGGGTTTATTAATGCACTCCAGTCGGGATCCAGGCCGTTTGTCCAGCAGCCATAGAAGCAGGGGGTCTTTCATATTGACATTAATGACTTCACCTGGATAGCCAAAACAAACACGGTTGTTGAGATGTTAATGGGGATGTTTCAGCTGGTTCACCTGAGGTTTATCTGCTGTCTGCCATGAGCCCTTGGGATGGTAGAGAAAAAAAAACAGTCTCCAGCTGTGACTCTTCATACAGGATTCAGCTCCAGAATCATTTACAATATTAGATCCACTACTAAAACGTATCAGCAGTGAATCAAATCAAAGTATAATCCCAATCCTATATTAATACTGCATATGGTGCCCACAGGATTAGGTATCAGACAATGGAGATGATCCATGGGTACACTCTATTAACTTCAATTCTGTTTTTAATGCAAGCCACGTCATGCACATGCAGCAAGCCAGTGCATATGTTAAAGGCATGAAGCCAATTGTCAGAACTGTAGGCTTCTATATGCCCTTTTTATACAAGATATAATACAAGGGTTATTATACTAGGGTTAACACAAACGAGGCTAAACTGAACTGAAAAGATGCTCTAGGTGTTTTGCTTACATCACACATAAAGACAGGTTTCTACTTGTCCCTCCCACTTTTGCAAACTTTATAGCTCTGATTAAAAACTGCTCACTGTGAACACACTAATTCAAACACACAAGGCAGCTGTTTCTAACTTTTAATCAAAGTGTTTTTTCCTATAGTCACAGGTGTTCTATGAGGGCTGTTTCCTCCACAGACTTATAATTGTAGGGCAGAGTCAGTGATTCCAAGCGGAACTGATGCCAACATGCTGTTTGTGTCACTAAGTAAATATGTGTGAGAATTATGAGTTGCGGTGAATCGACTAATGTTGTGTCTCTGTGTGTCCCAGCTCATGAGGAAGTCTGTACAACAAGTGAAGGTGTCATGTACCGTGTCGGCGATCAGTGGGACAAACGCCACGATGTCCTAGGTCACATGATGCGGTGTACATGCGTTGGAAATGGCAGAGGAGAGTGGAGCTGCGTTGCTTACTCCCAGCTCAAAGGTGTGTTTAACAGTGAGACTCAGAGCTTCAGTGTTTCCCCGTCTTTGTGTGTGGCACATAATTACAGGCAAATATTAGGATTCCTTGAGTGAAGAGGTCAGGCAGCACACCTGCATTGTATGGCCTTAGCTGCACCTGCACTGCGCACACATTCATCCATTTGTGTATCTGTTGCAGACCAGTGCATTGTGGATGGCCTGACCTATGAGGTCAACCAGACCTTTACTAAACAGCATGATGAAGGATACATGATGAACTGCACCTGCTTTGGACAGGGACGTGGTCGCTGGAAGTGTGACGCTATCGGTATGTTTAGCACTCAATGCTGTTTTCTGGGTCATACACACCTTTTTCCTGTGTAGTGCTAGTTAAAAAAATGTGATAATTCTTAACAGCTGCAGACTCGGACATATAAAAAATGATATTTTACAGGAGAGGCATTGGTGCCAGCACTTAAAGTCTTGTTGTTGAGCACTGTTTGACTGTTTCTGCCCTCAGACCAGTGCCAAGAGCCAGAGACCAGAGCTTTCCATCAGATTGGAGAGTCTTGGGATAAAGTCATCCATGGAATCATGTACAAGTGTTACTGCTATGGCAACGGTGTTGGAGAGCTTAGCTGCGAGCCCCAGCAATCATACTCTGGTAAGTTTACAAGACTTATTATGCAGTGTTGCCATATGAGGGTAAGTGTACAGCTGTGGAGCATACAAAGCCCTTCTTTATAGAATGGTGATCCCTGAGCATCCTTCTACATCTAAGGAATGAAGTGCTGATCTAAGGTTGCCAAATCAGGTGAACAAGTTCAAATCTGTACTCCTGGATGGCAGCCATCCACACTGTGGACCGTGCTGATTTGCATTTTTTTAATTACCAGACACATAATAACCACAATTGTTATTGACCTGAAATGCTGACCTGCATGTGCATGTAAGAGCTGTGTGACTCATGCTGCCTCAAGCTGCTAATATAGCAACAACCCCATGAATAGGCTTCCATTCATTATCAGATGTTTTGTGATATTATGGCGTCTTGGCAATTCAGACTGTTGTAACCATCACTTCATGATTTGACTTTGTTCTTGTATTTCCCAGTCGGACACCTTTTTGCATCCGTTTCCTAATTTCACAAATTGTGCTGCAACTCTTACGTGTTTGTTTTAGTCACCTCAAAAATGAGGTCCTTGACTTTGATGTTAAACAGGCCGAGTTAAGGGAGGGAGTGTCATTTCCTTTTTTTACAAGTACACCCCCCACTTTGAGCCTTTGTTCCTGCCAGCATGTGGTACATCCCCCCGGGTTGTTGCCACAGCTGTACAAAACACCACCATGAGTGTATAAAGAAGCCTGATACACACCAACGAGCTGCAAAGCTCATTGAACACCAGCTTTGTGGATTTTGATGATCACTTTAAATTAAATCTTGTTAGTGTTTAAGCCTATTAGACAGCATTATTTGGCACATAGTCGTGCTTTGGTGTATATAATGTAGCCTTAATTGTTTAGTTACTTTATTCTTAATGACTTGAGGCCGAGCTTGGTTAATGACAGACACTTGCACCAGTACGTTGGATTCATTGTTGTCATGGCAACATTGTGCTACCCAGAATGCAATTTATTTAAGTATTCATGCACAACTAAATGCATTCCACAGGTCTATTAGAAAGTAGTGATACACGTGTAAAGACTTTTGTGGTATATTTTTGGCATTTTGACATATGTGTAAATCCTGGTGAGGCTGTGCGAGCGTTAGGGTCACCTGGTCTTATGCAAAGGTTACTGCTTGTTTGCTCTGTATGTGAAGCAGGTTGACGGAAGACACAAAATGTAGGGCACTATTCTGCCGTAAGTGGCCATAATAGCTACCAGCTGTGAACTCGCTCTGAGTGTGTGTGTGTGTGTCTAGGCATACAAAATACAGCATGCAAAGATTTAAGGGCAGCCAGATCCAGACTCAGCTGGCTTACTGTGTGAAACACCATAAAAGGTAAAAATGGAAAGTCTTAACTGAAGGATTTTTAAAGGTTTTTGGATTTAGCACATACATCGATAAAATCTTGTAAGAAAAATGTTTTCTTGTCTGCTGTCTGTGTTTACCTCTCCTTGCCTGAGGTGTAATTGAATCTTTATTGTTAGGATGACTCACAACATGACTTCCCTTCCCTTTACTGTGGTCCTTATCACCACTTAGCTGTGCATGTATGTGTATCAAAAAAGAAGAATGTTATGTCTGCATGAAGCGATGTGAGCCATAGATGAACGTGCATGAACATGTTCATCTATATCCACTTCAGGCATGCATCCGTTTTCACCCCCCCCCTCCTCCTCCTCCCACATTTGATTCTACATAACCCTTACCCTCTCCAGTGGCCTGTGGCTCTGTAATAGGCAGTAATTGGTCCCAGATTGTTTTTGAGGTTTGTGTATCTGCTAGCAACTTCTGGTTAACCGAGCCACTTGCTCAGAAACTTTTATTACAGGTCTGCTATTTGGAAAAGCGGTTAGAAAACCTCAGTTCTTTATAGACGCTACCAGTTTCTATCAGCACAGCTTGTCAGGAGTCTGCTCGCCACATGACTTCTGTTTACATTAAAGATGACTTGATACCCTTTCTTGTCTGACAATTCTGCTTACATCATTTGTCTTCTTTTGTGTCTACTAAACTGCTAAGCCAACTATGTTCTCAGCACTTTTTTTGGAAACTCGTATGCTTCCAGTGGGTTGTCAGTTGGAGTAATGACCAACACAACCCACCACTGCAACTTCTAGCAAGGAGTCAGCTAACTGCTGACACTGATGAGATGGGACTCCTATTATTTTGTTTGGCAGCACATAGTGAGAAAAGGGTAATTAAGCAATGAAATCCATGTTTGTAGGATGGAAAAGCACAGTAAATTCTGTTATCAAGTTTTTTAGTATTGTTTTTTTGGGGGCTTTTAGTCACAACTATTTACTGGCTCTATCATTTTTATTTGTTTCAGCCTGCTTCTGGGCATCTTCTACTATCTAAATTAAAGGAAAAATGATGCCTGTTACGGAAAATTGTGCAACAATTAGGCGTTGAATCCAAGACAACAGCAAAGACTAGAAAACACGGTGGAAACACAGAAAGTCATAGGGAGTAGGGAAAGCAGAGTATAGGTTTTCTCCTCTCCAGCAGTTGAAATTTGTGGTGGAATCTCACAGGGACCTGCTATTTTTTCCTCTTCTCCTTCTGTGATCTGCACAGGAAAATACTTCTGCACACTCTCACCTCCAAGCAAGGTTATGGAAAGCTATAGATATTTGGAATTTGTTTTATTGTTAGTCAATAAGTGTGCTCTGAAACTGTGTGCCTCTATATTTGGCCATTTGTGTTACATTTTTTTACCGTAATGTTTTTGTGTTGTTCATTATTTAACCAGCTGTTACCCAACATTTTGATTGCTTTTCTGACTACTTCAAAAACAATATTTTTTTGGTTATCAACAAATGTAGTAACTCACCTGCTTACTCCTTGGCTTGTGTTATCTCTCTTTGTCTCAAAGGTGGTCAGCGCCCCGTCCAGGTGATCATAACAGAATCTGGAAACCAACCCAACTCCCACCCTATTCAGTGGAATGCCCCACCATCTGCTCACATCAGCCAGTACATCCTCAAATGGAGAGCGGTGAGTATTCTGTGTGAGCGACAAAGACATGATTATTTAGATACAGACATTTTTAACTGAAATCCTTTTTTTTTTTTTTTTTTACACCTCATCGCATTACAGAAAAACACTCATACACCGTGGAGGGAGGTGATTATTCCTGGCCATCTCAACTCCTACACCATCTCTGGTCTAAAACCAGGCATCACATACGAGGGTCAGCTAATCAGTGTTCTGCGCTTTGGACGCAGGGAAATCACACGTTTTGACTTCACCACCACGTATGGATCATGTGAGTTTTTTTCATACTGCCTTTTTCAGTGCTTCCAGGCATTATTTTATATGCAGCAAGTAGCCAACTCACTACATCTGTCACTGATTCTCCTTTAGTGGCCACATCTCAAGGGGAGACCACCCAGCCTCCACCCATGGTTGACATCTCAGAGTCTGTGACCGAAATTACCTCCAGCAGCTTTGTCATCTCATGGGTTTCTGCGTCCGACACAGTTTCTGGCTTCAGAGTGGAGTATGAGCTCAGTGAGCAGGGACAGGGGACTGGACAGCCCATTGTGCTAGGTAAGTGCAGATCAATACTTCGGTTTGGAGCCGGAGGAGTGTCAGAAATCACTTTTTTGTGTTAATATAAGATATTTTCCCTCTCAGAGCTGCCACGAACAGCTACCTCAGTGAACATCAATGAGCTCCTGCCTGGAAGGAAGTACACTGTTAACGTCTATGAGGTTACAGACAGCGGAGAAGACAACCTCATTCTTACTACTTCACAAACAACTGGTGAGCAGACACACACTCTCTCTCTCATATTTTATTTTAAAAATGACTGCTGCTGGACTGAAATATAGTTTTGAATCTGCGAGCTGAATATGTGCCAGAACTGCAAATCAAGTAACACAGCAAAAAAGTTCCATTCTTACTAACATCTCATTTGTGCCATAGCACCTGATGCTCCCCAGGAGCATGAAGTGGAGGAGGTGGGAGAAACCTCCATTGTAGTCAGCTGGGAAAAACCACTGGCTCCCATCACTGGTATGCACAACACTACAAAAAAAGTTTTACTATTTTATGTGTGTTTGAATTGTCTCTAATCCTAATGTTCTCCTCTTCCATGCAGGATATCGTGTTGTCTACACACCGTCAGTAGAAGGTGAAAGCACAGAGCTGACCCTCCCTGACACAGCCACATCTGTGACTCTGAGTGACCTTCGACCTGGGAAGATGTACAACATCAGTATCTACGCTGTGGAGGACAGCCTGGAGAGCGAGCCTATCTTTGTACAGGTCAACACCAGCGGAGACCCACTGCCAGGTACATTTGTAACCTGTGAACGTGTGTCACAGGCTGATAGTTACCAGAACTATGAAAAAACATGTTTCTTTCCTTTAATAAGCACCAGGGCACTGCTCCACTACATTTACATAAATCTTACTTGTCAACCTGCAAATCATCTTGTGGCCTATTTATGATTAATGCTGAAGTTTCTAATTCTTAATACTAGATGTCAGAAGAGTTTTCCAATGGAAACTGAAGTCACTGAGTTCACAGCTGTTGGGCTGTGATACTGCTTGACTGGAGTTCTGTAAAGACCTTCAGTCTGCCAGGTGGAACGTGCTTGTTGGGCCAGGGGTGCAGATGTTGGAGATGTGTGTATGATTGTTTGGACAGTTTGTGCGATGGGCTAAAGATGCATGGCCTAGTTGGGAATGTATGTGCTGTCATCTCTGGACACACAAGAGAACTCATCCACCACAAATTAGTGCAGTTGGAGCAGCACTTGCCACTGGGTTGTTTTCAAAAGTGCAATGTAAATGTACTAATACCATGTTATTTATATAAATGTCAAGCCCATGGCTGATATGTCAGATGCATCTGATGATTTTGAACAGTGATACTAATTATTTTGGCAGTTGAGCAGTCACTAAATGAAACCTGAAATTCAGAGCTACTGTGCAGACTTTGACCAGATTTTGTCATTATATATTTAAAATACTGAAGTCCAAAACCAAACATTCCCATGCTTGAAAAAAGTTCTTTTTAATTTTAATTTTTCGTCTTTTTTCCTTATTGCCTTCATCCTTCAGTTTCAAAATATTTTTACTGGCAATGCTAAAAAACTTGATTACATGATTTATGATTTACAATATAAATGCAAAAGCACTGAATGACTCGATCTCCTGCAAGACAAATCAAAGCCATGAGATCATGGAATTTAATTTGATTTCCGCGTACCTAACCTTGTTAAGCACACAGTATGGCAAATATGACTCAGTGGCTTTGCTATTTTCATTTCATTTTAATTGCCTAAGGCAATTAAAGGCATTATCTTCTATGTTAGGTCATATGGGACTTTACCATTCAATGTTTTTAACTAAATAGAGATTTGAAGATTGAATACTGAAAGACATTCATTTGAATTTTGTTTTCATCACTCACAGATCAAGTGATTTCCCCCACCGACCTGCAGTTCTTTGAGGTGTCCGATAAGAAAATCGCTCTGACATGGTCAGCCCCAGGAGGTGACGTTTCGGGTTACCGTGTCACTGTGGTCCCTCTTGACCAGTCTGGATCTCCTCAGACAGAGATGACTCTTCCTGTCACTCAAAACGCCTACATCGAACTGACGCATCTGCAGCCAGGCACACAGTACCGCTTCAATGTGTACTCCATTCACAATGGAGAGGAAAGTCTGCCACTTTCTGGAGAGCAGAATACAAGTGAGTGTGACAGTGTGGGCTCAGGTCTACAGTTACACTTCAATATTATATTATATCTAACAATTGACCTTTTCTTCTTAGAGCCTGATGCCCCCACTGACATCCACTTCAACAATGTGACTGAGGACAGTGCGGTGGTGCTGTGGTTTGCCCCACGTGCCAGAATCACCGGTTACCGTCTCTTCCTCACTGTTGAAGGCTCCACCCCCAAGCAGCTGCGCCTGCCTGCCCGCCTCACTCAGTACACCCTCCTGAACCTGAAGCCTGATACCGAGTACAAAGTGACACTGCACTCAGACCAGGACAACACTCTGAGTGAAGGGGAGACCGCTGTGTTTACCACCAGTGAGTGTAATAAACTCCCACACATAAACGCACTTTCTTGCCTGAAACTGAGCAGCTTTGCTTTGTGTGTTTTTCAGATCCACCAATGGGTAATGCTCCTCATTTCAACACTGATGTAACTGATACCTCCATTATAATCTCTTGGACTCCAACACCTCACATTGAATATAAGGTATGTCCATTGCTAATAATAATAAAAAGTTAGGAAGTGTGTATAGCTTGCTTATTTCAGCCCTTTCAGCAGACATGGGAATTTCAGACCTCACAGATAAATCTGATGGGTCATTCTATGTCAAGCCAGACATGAGAATATCCTGCTGTCCTCCATGTTCTTGGGAAAACACTGACCTCCAACCTTTACCTCTTGTATCCCCAGTCCACGTCACTCTCTCTCTAACTCTGTGTACATTCATCTTTCAGCTGACAGTACGGCCCAGTCAGGGTGGGGAAGCCCCGAGAGATGTAACCTCTGACTCAGGAAGTATTTACATTTCCGGTCTGACTCCAGGAGTGGAGTACACCTACAGTGTGCAGCCAGTCATTAACGGTCATGAGCAAGGAACAGCAATCACACGCCGTGTTGTCACACGTAGGTTTGACTCGTATCTATGTCTCTCCTACCACTTCTCTTTTTATTCCCTTTGTCTTACTCTGATGCACTCTTCTTCTTCTGTAGCTCTGTCTCCTCCCACTGATCTCAACCTGGAGTCGAACCCAGGCACCGGTGAGCTCACAGTCCAGTGGAATGGAGCTAGCACACCAGGTAAATACTCAAAAACAAACCCATGAAAACACAGCAAATATTCAATATGATCACAAAATCCAACTCCCTTGCCTTCTAAGACATCACTGGCTACAAAGTGACATGCACTCCCACCAATGGGCAACAAGGAAACAGCGTAGAGGAATTTGTGGAGGCAGGGCAGAACTCATGCACGTTGGAAAACCTCAGTCCAGGTGTGGAATACAATGTGAGCGTTGTCACGGTGAAGGATGACATGGAGAGTGTCCCTGTATCAACTACAATCACACCAGGTGGGTTTAAATTAAATCATAAAAAATAACATGCTTAGAGGGATGTTTATATTTTGTATAATAACACATTGACTTTTAACACTGAACACATACTTTCTCTTTTCTGGAGTGCAATACTAATGCCTCATTATCTGTTTATATATGAAGATTTTTTTTTTCAATGGAGACTCTTCATAGAACAGTATCAGAGGCAAACTTGCATTTAATCTTCCATCAGTGTGATGAAAGATTACTTTGCTCATCCTAACCACTGCTTCTTTTTTCCTTCTGTCCAAACCCTTTCTTTCACCTCCTGTTTCTGTGCTGTTTTTTGTGTTTTTGTCCCCCTCTTCCCTTCCTGTTTCCGCCCACGCAGAAATACCACAGCTGACCGACCTCAGCTTGGAGGATGTGAGCGACACCACCATCAGTCTCCGCTGGTCCCCAATCAACACCACTGCCATTACCGGATACAGGATCACAGTGGTTGCAGCTGGAGAGAGCATACCCATCTTCGAGGAATTGGTCCTGCCAACGACCGATCACTACACAGTGTATGGACTGGAGCCTGGCATCGACTACGACTTTAGCGTGATCACTGTGACAGAGAACGGCGAGAGTCCACCCACCACGCTCACTCAGCAGACCTGTAAGAGCCATGTCTTCAGCAAACAGACACAGATTCAATATAATAATAACAAAGCATCCTTCAGATAGCGAGACCTGCCTGTGCACAAATGCATTATATAACATAATAAGGTCCTTATTAACCCTGTGACACGGCTCTTCAAGCAAAAAGCTTTTAAGTTGTTGGTGTAATTGCTTAGCATGCTGAGTTGTCAGTGTAATAATCCTTTGTGCGCGTGGACCATCTGGTTTTAGTTGAGAGGTTTTATCATTCTGAGGCTCATTTTGCCCCCCAGTACAAACACTGCTTGTTCTTTCACTTTTAAGATGTCGTAAAAGCTTCAAGCATAGATTTACACTGACACACACATAAAACACTTTGTTTCTAAAAGGATGATAATGTAAACATTTCACTCTTTTAGTCATTTTATAATGTTTTGGTTTCTCTTATCAGTTTTACAGCTTTCCCATGCCTCCTCCTTCTGAAATAGAGTCATTGTATTCTTAACCATTTCTTTACAAGCAAAATCGTATACATGACCTCATACATACACTCTCTTTCTACTAGCTGTGCCAGCGCCTACTAATTTGGGCTTTGGTCAAGTTGGACCGGACAGCATGGAAGTCACCTGGGTCTCTCCCATTGTCCCAAATGCTGCTGACATTAACAGCTTCCTGATAAGGTACCAGAGGATACGGAATGTGTTCTTGAAGCTAAGTATTTTTGGCTTTGACTGAAATAACTCATTGTCGATGATGATTTTCAGGTATCACCCTATTGATGATGAAGATGACATCACAGAAACCAGCGTAGGCAGCGACACAAATCACGTGGTGCTAAGAAGTAAGTTGCCATAATGGCAGGTAATGGACAACAGCACAAATATGGCTATGTTTATTAACATTGTCTTTGCCATCTGCAGATTTGCTGCCTAACACAGAGTACCTTGTGAGCGTAGTGTGTCTCTATGAGCAGAGGGAGAGTTCACCCCTTGTCGGCACCAAGAAAACAGGTGAGACCTCTGATTTGAGGTGTTGATTTAAAAACAGCTGGTATCTTAAATAAACCACAACCTTAACCTGTTCTTCATCTGCTCCCTTTTCTTTTCTTAAGCTCTGGATTCACCAGTTGGCCTACGATTCTCTGAGATCTTCACCAACTCTTTCACCATCCACTGGCTCGCACCGCAGAGCAAAATCACTGGTTACCGCCTCCGTTACCAGATGGTCAGTGGTGGGAGGACCAAGGATGAGAGGTTGCCCCCATCCAGGAGCCACTTCACTCTGACAGGACTCAGCCCGGACACAGAGTACTTGGTCAACATCTACGCAGTGAGCGGGACACAGGAAAGCCTGCCACTCACCGGTCAACAGAAAACAAGTATGAATTTACTGGATGTAATTGAAATGTAAATTTTCCTATGACGTCATCACCAATATGTCTTTTACATATTTGTTTTTTGTTTTTCTTCAGTCTCTGACGCTCCCACTGATCTGGAAGTCCTGGACTCCAGCCCAACGAGCATCACCGTCCGCTGGACAGCTCCACCAGTCACTGTGCGCTACTATAGAATTACTCATGGCGAGTCAGGTAAATTGGTAACACGCTGATGTTATTTTCAAAAGTTTATGCTAAGAAAAACGTCTAATTTTTCTTCTTCTGCCTTCCTTTACCTAGGTGGTCACAGTAACCCTAAGGAGTTCACCGTGCCTGGCTCTCAGTCCACTGCCACAATCAACAACTTGAAACCTGGTACTGACTATACTGTCACTGTGTACGCTGTGACCGGAAGAGGAGACAGCCCCGCATCCAGCATTCCGATCTATGTTACACACAAGACAGGTACAAACCATACACAAACTGGACACTAATGAACCCATTTTACATTTGCAGACCATCTTAACCTTGCTGTCTCCTCTAATAGGCGTTGACTCACCCTCTGATATGGAGGTGACAGAAGTGAATGAGAACAGTGTCACAGTGAGGTGGACCCCTGCCCAGGGTCCAATCAAGGGATACAAGGTGACCGGGACTCCCAAAAATGGACTGGGTCCATCTTTCACTGAGGTGGTGGCTCCAGGTATGGTGCAGATTCAGTGTGTAGTCAATAATATTTATTATCTTTGCGCCATTTTCATCTAATTTTCCTTTTCTATTCCAGACCAGACAGAGATCACTTTCTCAGGTCTGATGCCTTCAGTAGAATATACTTTGAGTGTCTATGCTCTTGGACAAGATGGAGAGAGCTCCCCAGTGGTGGTGGAGGCTCTAACAAGTAAGGGTCGTCCCATTTTTGCAATATATTGTTTTATATATATTGTATTTTTACCATCTCTTTATCAATCCCCTCTCCTCACCTTTAGATGTAGACCGTCCTAAGGACCTGAGCTTTTCAGACATTGACTCCACCTCACTGAAGATCACCTGGGACAGTCCCGAGGGAATTGTCACATCCTACCGGGTCCTATATTCAAGTTCGGAGGAGGGAGAGAGAGAGCTGCGCCCTGCTCCCAGAGGTGATTCTGAGTCTGCCGTGATCTACGGTCTCCAACCTGGCACTGAATACACTGTGAAGGTCATAGCCATGCATGATGGCACATCCAGCACACCACTGATCGGAACACAAGCTACAGGTAAAATAGATTCAAAAAAGAAACAATGAAACTTTTCAGTTTTTTGACTGTGAAGCACCAGGAACCATGTAAGAGTTTAAGTGGACGACTTGTTTTTTTCTTTCCTCCTTCCAGCAATTGCTCCTCCTGTAAACCTCCAGTTCTCACAGGTTGGTCCCACCTCTTTCACTATGCAATGGGATGTGCCCGGTCTGGAAAATCGACTTAGTGGCCTCACAGGACTCACAGGCTACCGTGTGGTGGTGAACCCGAAGAACAAAAGCGGACCCACCAAAGAAATCAACCTGGCCCCAGACACCACTCAGGCGCACATCTCTGGACTCATGGTGTGTGTGAATAAAAAAAAAATAAAACTGTAATATAATTCTCTTCATAGAACTGTATTACAAGTGTAGAGACTGACATTTTTTCTCCTTTAGATTGCAACTACCTATGAAGTCCATGTTTATGCCTTGAAGAACTCCTTGACAAGCAGGCCAGTCCAAGCAGAGGTCACCACTTTGGAGAGTAAGTTTCAAACACCAAAAAATCTGACAAGTAAATTCATCATTAGAGATGTGGCATAACAGATTCTTTGATTTTGCCTCTGCTTCAAGATATCAGCCCACCTCGTCGCGTGCGCATCGCTGATGTTAACGATTCTTCCATCAATCTGACCTGGCGGACAAAGTCAGAAATTGTGTCTGGGTTCCTGATTGAAGCCACCCCCACCTCCTCCATTTCAGGCTATACACCCATTCAAAAAACCATCAGTGGTGACTCACGTTCATACAGCATAACAGGTACACGGAGATTAGAATAAGTCAAAATATGCTGCAGTTGAATTACTACCTTATTATGCTCAGACAGATATTAACCTTGTGTGTGTCTACAATAAAGGTCTGGAGCCTGGCACCACTTATAAGATCAATATCTATACACTGAAAGGCAATGGACGCAGTATTCCTCTCACACTCACTGCCACCACAGGTAACTAATACACGGGGGGTTCATGCCAGAACCATACTTTCGCCATTCAGAGATACAATATGTAGTACTCGATCATTTTCTTTTTTTGACTAATGAGTTCTTTGTTTCTCTTCCAGCTCAACCACCAGTCCTCCCACCCACCAATATTCGCTTCACCTCCCTGAATGCTAACAGCATTTCCTTCATGTGGGAGTCATCACACAGCCCAAAGGTCACAGGCTATTATGTCACATATGAGGAGGCTGGAGGTTTGCCTCGAGAGGTCATCCCTAGGCCCAGCGCTAACCAGGTCTATGCAACTGTTGATGGTGAGTGCACATGAGATTCAGTGCTGATTATGGACAGAACTGGTAAATGTTTATTCATTTTAAATTGTGACATATTCTTTATGATGTGTTTTTGTTTGATCACAGGCCTCAAGCCAGGAACAGAGTATGTCATTAAGATTGTAGCACTGCACAATGCTTTGAGGAGTACACCGTTAGTGGGCAAAGCCCGAACACGTAAGTAGAACCATGATCCACCTGCTAGTGTTTAGTCCTTGTCTAAACTGAGGATCGTTTTGCTTTAGAGATTACATATTTACATGCTATAGTCTTTTTAGAGCTGTGCTGCACTGCCCTCTACTGGCTGTCTACGCTAGTACAATACCAGTAAAGTCCAATCAGTACATGTTACTTATTAGGGCCCGAGCACCGAATGGTGCAAGAGCCCTATTGAAACCCTTAGGATTATTATTTTTCATTTTTTTTTTTTTTTCTTCCTTCCCCCCCTTAGATCGCATTTTTGGGGGCCTTAACATGCCCAAAAACTCACCAAACTTGGTAGAAAAATTCATTCGCCCGAAAAATTTTGAAATTTGCTGACTTTTGAAATGCACATATAAAAATGGCTCTATAGCGCCCCCAACGCGTAGCCCCTCTGGCCGGTTTGACACAGGATTATGAAAATTGGCACACATATGTATCACCTCAAGACGCACAAAAAAGTCTCTTGGACCCCCCCTCCAAACCCAACAGGAAGTCCGCCATTTGAAGGTTTGTGGCCATTTTTGGCGATGTGTGACCCTGCTGCCAAACTTTTCACGCCTCGCATACGTCATCGGATTGAGCTGAAATTCGCCGTGTCCACTCAGGACACCATAGGGAATAGACGCATTCCAAAACTCTTACAAAAGTCTGACGGTGTGGCCGGGGCGTGGCCTCAAAGTTTGACCATTTCTGAGGACACAGAAAGTCTCTATAACTTCTTCGTTTTCTGTCCGATCTGTACGAAATGTCACATGTATGATCAGAGTCTGACCCTAAACACATCTATACAACAATATTGAGGCTTTGACAGAGCGCCACCTACTGGCTACACAAAATGTTGTGTTTTCATAGGTTTTTCTGCCTGCCCCCCTTTCCTGTTTTGAGTAGGGTCATGAAAATTGGTACACATGTGTATCACCCCAAGATGCACAAAAAAGTCTCTTTGACCCCCCCTCCAAACCCAACAGGAAGTCCGCAATTTTGAAATTTCTGTTAATTTTTGGCGATTTGTGACCCTCCTACAAAACTTTTCACGCCTCGCATACTTCCTCCAAATGAGCTAAAACTCACTGTGTCCACTCAGGACACCATAGGGAATAGACGCATTCAAAAACTCTTACAAAAGTCTTACGGTGTGGCGGGGGCGTGGCCTCAAACTTGACCATTCGCCATTACAAAAGAACTCACTGTATTTATTGCCCTAATGCGTAGCCCCGCTGGCCAGTTTCACACAGGATCATGGGAATTAGCACACATGTGTATCACCCCAAGACGCACAAAAAACTCTCTTGGACCCCCCCTCCAAACCCAACAGGAAGTCCACCATTTTGACTTTTGTGGCCATTTTTTGCCTATTTGTGACCCTGCTTCAAAACTTTTCACGCCTCACATACTTCTTGCAATTGAGCTGAAATTCACTGTGTCCACTCAGGACACCATAGGGAATAGACGCATTCCAAAACTCTTTCAAAAGTATTACCGTGTGGCGGGGGAGTGGCCTCAAAGTTGACCATTCGCCATTACAAAGGAACTCGCTGTGTTTTATGCAGTACTACCCATATACTTTATGCAATGTGGACAAAATCTTACAGTACTGCCATGGAGCCGAGTCTAAACAGATATATATGCTAATAGGATGATACGGTCATAGCGCCACCTACTGGTAGCAGGAAAGTTTGGTTGTAAACATGTGTTTGTTGTATATCTGTGGAAATGAGAGGAGGAGAGCATAGCACAGGAGAGTATAGGAGATGCGAGCATAGGAGAGAAGACTGCGATGACCCCACGGATCGCAAGGTGCGCGAGGGCCCGCAATGCTGCTTGCAGCTTTAATTATTTGATTGATATTTATGTGCTTAACTTTCCAATAATAAACATTAGTAGTAAGAGGAAGCCATTTTACCTCATATGGTTCTTTGTAGGTCCAAACACCCAGCATGTATTTGTCTCTCTTCCAGAACCCGCACCAGATCACATACTGGTCCCTGAGTTGCCACAGCTTCCTGTTCCTCATCGGCCCAGCACTGACATCCTGGATGTTCCAGAGTCCTTCAATGACAAGATGTAAGCACCTGCATGAATCTGCAAATAATGTTTATATTGCCAAAAAGTACCGTTGTTTTTTCTACTTTGAGAAAACTAAAAACTAACTTTTTCTCATTTACATCTCTTTACCTTTAATCATTCCTCCAGTTTTGACTCCAACCATGTGCACCTGGCTGGTACTAGTGGCCAGAGCCAACCAGGCCAGCAGGGTCAGCATATCTACACAGAATATCAGAGCCTGGGCCCCAACAATGGACTTTATGGGCCCTTCAGTGGACCTAAAGAAGGCCAGAGACCCACCCTCAGAGAACCTCTGGTGTACATTCCTGTAGCAGGCCCTGATGGTAGCAGAGTACCCTTGGTCAAGGTGTGCAAGTGTTATATATTTATTGCTTACATTTAGTGCTTCAGTGTGACTTCATGTCCTGACTTCACATTGTTTGATGTTAAAGGTGAGCGAGGGCCCTCTGCCAGGTCTGGCATTTGGATTCCCTGACAATGAAACAGAACTTCCCCAAGAAGCCCAGACGGTCACAACCATCACCTGGCAAACCATCCCTCAGACCTCAGAGTATGAAGTGTCCTTCAATCCGCTTACACATGTGGAGGAAGGAGGCTTCCAGGTACACACAGATACACATTTCTCATGTTCACAACCAGAGAGATTCTTGCTCACTTAGTGTGTCTTTCTATATACAGATGCGTCTTCCTGGCACCTCCAGCAGTGCCACACTGATTGGACTGACATCTGGAGCTTCTTATAATGTCCTAGTGGAGGCCATGAGGGGTGGGGCTAAAGAGAAGGTTCTGGAGGAAGTCGTAAATGTTGCCAATGCTGGTACAGAGTCCATACTTTATACTATATTCTTTAAGGACATCCCCGAGTTACACAATGTTATTTAAAAACGTATTTTTTGTCCCTCTCTTAGTTCCAGGTGACATCCCCATTGCCACCAATCGGGATGTGTGTTACGACACATTCACACACACCTACCACGAAGTGGGTTCCGAGTGGGAGCGCATGTCTGAGACGGGCTTCAAGCTGTGGTGCCGCTGCCTGGGACTGGGCAGTGGTCACTTTAGGTGTGATTCATCCAGTGAGTGGCTTATTAACCCCATCCCATCATGCTTTGCACACCATGGAATTAAAACACTCCAATAATTCTATGTGTTTTACTCAGGAGGAATTTATAAGAGGAGATAACAAATATACAATATACTGAAAACTATTGTCAATTACACACTATTTTACATTATAAATTCCTTATCGGCGGTTCACAAGCCATAGAATCAGACATTTATCTTTCTATGTGCAGCAATATGCAGTAATAAAATATCAGCATGGGCAGACTTTTGTTTCATATATAAACAAATTCTGTGTCAGTACAGAATAATTTGTGTAATATTTTTTACACAAATGTCTGTAGTCAGCCCATGCTAATGTTACTGCTCATAGTTTGTGTAAAAAGCTAAGCTAACTGGTCTGCCTCTTCTCAGTTTGTTTGTATTGTCCATACCTGTCCAAAGCTAACTTGACAATACCAGAAACTGAGATCATCATCCAGCCACTTTACATCCGCTGTCATTACACTGTCTGAAAGTGTGTGTGTGTGTCTATGCTGGAAATTCTCAATGAGGCTTAGTGTCCTCAGTGGAGACATGTACACAAAAGTAAATGAATTCTGTGAAGGTTAAATCTCTGATAAAGTCTGTCTTTACATACCATTGCATTGATGAACTTCTCTCCATTCATATATTCACTTTATCCACTTCCAATTCACCCTCTTCACTGTTCCACATCTCTTCTCTCTTCCTTTCCTTTCTCTTCTCCTCTACTCTGCCCTCTGCCTCCTGCTTCTCCTTTTTACAGAGTGGTGCCATGACAGTGGTAACAACTACCGTATTGGGGAAAAGTGGGATCGCCATGCTGAGAACGGTCACATGATGAGCTGCACCTGTCTGGGCAATGGCAAGGGAGAATTCAAATGTGAACCTCGTGAGTACACACAGATATTAACACAAAACATGCATACATACAGGGTGATCCTTGGTGTAAAGAAATAAATAAATACTATTCTCCAGATGAGTCAACTTGTTATGATGATGGGAAAATGTACCAAGTTGGAAACCAGTGGCAAAAGGAATACCTCGGTGCTATCTGTACCTGCACCTGCTATGGAGGACAGCAGGTAAGATATATCATGTTCCTTTGTGTATAATGAATGTGTGGATTCAATTTTGTGAAAGATCCATCATACGTTAACTCTGCTTCTTCTTCAGGGCTGGCGATGTGAAAACTGTAGAAGACCAGGAGGACAGACCGATGTTGACGCAGACCTCCTGCACCCTGTTCATTCAGATGTCTTTGACCGGTACAGAGAAAATGCTCTACGGAAACTGGTCAGTATCACTGTGTTCTTAATACTTATTGCAGCACAATAACTTGGTGGATGCTGTCAATAACACTAAACACATCTTTTGCTTCTCCATCCTCCAGAACATCCAGTGTCCGATTGAATGTTTGAGGCCAGAGTTGCTCGCTGACGCTCACAGCCCCTCAGATTAAAAAAAGAAGAGATTAATAAATGGAGGACAATGAAGTGAAACCTCTTACACCACTACTTCAAGAAGAAAGCCTCCTCCTGGTTACATTAAAAAAAGACATTTTCATCAGATTTGTGCCTTGAAGGCATTCACCACATCAAATTGTAGTGCCTTAATAAGACTTTTTCTGCACCACTATCTGTGTCTTTTCGACAGTTTTATGTAGAGGACGTGATCTCTTCATTAACAGACAGAGAGTTCCTCATCAGATGATCTGTTTGAGCACAAATTCTGCTGCTTCACACCTTAAACCTGCCTACACCAAAAACACTGTACACACACACAAAGATGCAGTATTCAGTTAGTGTTACTTTAAGACTTTTGTTTATTTCAAAACATTCCAACAGTTCTCCTCCTCTGACCCAAACATTACGGAAATCTCTGTGTAACAAAAATCAGAAATGTTTATTGATTATTTTCCTTGACCTTTGGTCTATTGCCCATTATTTTTTTAACCTTCACTGTGATTAATATGTATTCATAGGAATGCATTTTGTGCCTGATGCATGTACGAATCAGACGTCCTCCAAAACAACTGTTACCAGCCTCAGTTTTACTGACCCAGGCAGCCACAATCAGATTTAAATCTGACTGTATCTCTGTGGTCAGTGTCATAATTCTGAGCAACTGATCGCTAATTTAGTCAAATAAACAAATAATTATTTCGAAAGATAAGCACTGTTACTTTAGAGGTGGTATAATATTGCCTAGCTAGTATTACTGTGTAGGCTCTTGTGGTTGTGTCATTTATAATGGGTGTGAGTGCAAAGTAGCACCTAAAATTGCTAAACCCAAAGCTGATTGACCAAAAGGTTAAACAGTTCAAAAATGAATTGGAAAAATTCACCATTATTTTTTAGGTGAAATACATTGTTAGTGTTTTTATTTTTATTCATTTCTTTTATTTATCCTGTTTTTTTTTTTAAGTAGGCATATTGTTTGATGATAATTTTGAGGTGTACACTTTATTTTTGATTAACTTGTTTTTATATTGTTGGTGCCAGACTCTGAACTACTGTGGACTGAATCTTTTTAATAAACTTAAAAAACACATTTGTTGGAACGTGTGATTTTGTTGTCTGTGCTGTGCAGGTATATAAATATAGAGTATGCACATTTTATTTACAATTCCTTGGCAATACTATATATCTTCACATGCGCAGTTGTAAACCTCCGGTTTGCATGAAATCATCAAGTTATGCAACAAAACTTACATTCATAATTTGTTGACAAAATGTCTATACTGCTTTCCAAGTCTTGCTTTGCTCTGCGCTGATGAGCAGCATTGTTTTCTAAAGGAACAGACGCGACGCTTTATTTTGAAAATCCTTGGCGGAAGTGCTCCCTTTTGCTGTCACTGAGCAAGCGCGCACAAGTTGGAGAGAAGTCCAGTTCAATCCTCAGGAAACGTAACAATGGCGGACATGTGTCTTGACAGTTTAATTTTGAAGCTCCACGATGTTAACGCGGTGAAGTTTGGAGAGTACAAGCTGAAGAGCGGCATGCTAACACCCATTTACATCGACCTGAGAGTCCTCGTGTCCTACCCAGCCCTCATGAACCAGGTACCCACGTGCTGCCATGTTTGTTGTGCTGTGTTCGGATTTCGGAACGATTAGTTTGACACAATTTAAAGCTACTATTTAGTGTATGATGTACAGATTTTACACTAACTTGAAATGTATCCGTTCCTCTCAGTGACGTAAAATTAGCACACACGTGGACGTACAACCCCGTTAAGTCCAACAGTCACACTATGGGGTTAAAACTATTGATTTGTGGGAGGTTAACTCGGCCATTCATGGCTGCCTTCATCAACCAATTGTTTATTCAGACTCTGTAATCATAATCGGATCACTGTCTGACACGATGTCAACAACTCAGTCATATTTACCACGCGTAGGCTAAATCATAAAGCTTTAGTCTATAATAACTATTTTCAAGTGAATTCCAACTTAAGTTAACTGTTTAAATCTTTTGTAGGTATCCACTCTCATCTACCAGCGAGTGCAGGACGAGGGGCTTCAGTTTGACTCTGTGTGCGGGGTCCCATACACAGCTTTGCCTTTAGCCACAATCATCTGCTCAAGACATGAGCTGCCCATGCTTATCAGGCGAAAGGAGGCCAAGGACTATGGTGAGTTTAAAGAGTGTAACTCTTACTTTGTTTGCAAATCGGTAAACAGTCCATGTTTCTTTCAGCTTATCCAAAGACAGGCCGTAGAGGCAGCCCTATTGACTAAGCACCATCACCTGAGAGATCCTGAGACATTCCTAAAACTGATTAGATATGCAGTTCTTCTGATTAAATCTTCCCTTCCTGTGCCTGGGCTTTGATTTCTTGTTTCTGCGTGCCCTCCTTGGCTCATTTCACTAAGATTAACATGATCATGGCGCTGTGAACCGTTCACAGTAAAACAGTGTTTGGAACAGTGTGGTTCAACATGCCAGCTCATGCGTTTGCACAGTCATCAGTTTAAATTGATTGCTATCTCTGCTGCAGGCTAACAAACACCACACAAGGTCCTGCCATTTAGTCGCTGCATGTTGTATACAAATTATTGAGACAGGGCTTTCAGTCTGGTCCTTTTCCTTTGGGCCTTCAGAAGAAGAGGCTGTTTGGACTGATCATTGTTCTTAATTACTCTCCAGGAACCAAGCGTCTGGTAGAGGGGTTATGTCGTCAAGGGGATATATGTCTGATCATTGAGGACACCGTAACAAGCGGCAGCAGCATCCTGGAGACTGCTGAAGTTCTCTACAAAGAAGGACTGAAGGTTAAACAGTTAACAGTAATAAAATGTATTTAGTAGATCACTGTAAGGGCTCCTGATAGAATGAGTTTCATAAGATTTTTTTTTTCATTATTCAAGGTGACAGATGCTGTTGTACTAATGGACAGAGAGCAAGGCGGTGTGGAGATGTTGGCCTCTAATGGTATCCGTCTCCATCCCATCATCTCGATGTCAAAGCTGCTCAACGTGCTGCTGGCAGCCGAGCGCATCGATGCTCAAACTGCACAGAATGTCCGCAAGTTCATCCAGGAGAACAACACTTTTATGTACGGTTTCATACTCAGTTTGTTATAATAATTAATTTTATATATTAGCCACTGTTTGTTATAGTTCTTGAAATTGAAATTGAAATTAGACGCATCATGCATTGCAGTCCCAACATGGCAGTCTGCAAACAGCAATTTTTTGCCATCCAACCAATGACACGCCCCCCTGCACACACTCTGCTTGCTGTGCATCAGTCTTGCCTAAATCCACTGCATTGCTAACACTATAGATTGTTTACATTTTAGCTTGAACTTGGATATATGTTAGCGACATGCCTGGTTAGTGATAACATGATGCTCTCAGGACTGAGTGCTAACATTAGTGATGTTTGGTTTTAAACATTCGTTATAACAACATGAGGTGTTTTCTTACAGTTGAATGACCCATAAGGAATCATTCAAATTTGTTCTATGAAGCACCAAAAGCGTTCCACAGCTCTAATGCATATGCTTGCAATAATTCTTCCTCCTACCAGGTCTAAGGAAAACGGCAACAGCATCCCTGCCAAGAAGCCATGTTTGGAACCAACCCTGCAACTGAGCTATGCAGACAGAGCCAAGCTACCAAGTATGTGATCTCACAGCTTTATTCAATGCCACAGCAGTGTGCAAAGCTACAACTGCCTTGTGTCTGCAGATGTGCACCCATTGGCATCAAGACTGCTGATGATCATGGAAGAGAAGAAGTCTAACCTCTGTGTGTCTGCGGATGTGACTGGCAGCGAGGAGCTCCTCCAGCTGGCGGAGTCCCTCGGCCCAAAGATCTGCATGCTTAAGACACATGTAGACATCCTTAAGGTACAAAGGGAATTAGTGTGTTTCCTGTGTCACTTTGTCAGGATAGAGGAACTGATCTTTACATTGTGTGTGCTAACAGGACTACACGACAGACTTTAGCCAGAAGCTGCAAGCCTTGGCAGAGAAACACAACTTCCTAATATTTGAAGATCGCAAATTTGCTGATATTGGGAACACAGTCAAACATCAGTATGAAGGTGAGATTGTGTAACAGGTTTCTACCCTGTGTCCTTATGCAATGTTAGGAACGCCTTAAAGCAGTTTCTGTTAAGTACACTGCAGCTTGACTTGTTGACTGTGAACACGTACATCCTTGTAGTAATTCTACTTTATTATTATTCTATTGTTACATGGTGTGAATGGTTTCCAAAGATGAGTCTTCTGCTCGTCTTCTCCAGGTGGCTTGTACCAGATCTCATCATGGTCCCATGTAGTGAATGCTCATGCGGTGCCAGGACCTGGAGTTGTGAAGGGTCTAAGTGCTGTAGGAAAGCCTCTTGGCCGTGGCGGTTTACTCATAGCACAGATGAGCTCCCAGGGGTCACTGGCTACTGGAGAATACACAAATGCAGTGGTAAGCATTTTCTTGGTTAAAGTTTTTTCAAATTGTATTGTCAGTCTTCCATGCCTGTCTCTTTAAAGCTCTTTGCATCCTTGTGTCTTTATAGCTGCAGATGGCAGAGGAGCACTCAGACTTTGTGATGGGATTTATCTGCGGCTCTAAGATTGCAAAGAGGCCAGAGTTCATCCACATGACCCCTGGGGTACAGATGCAGGCTGGAGGTAGAGTATATGGCATTTTGCCATTTAAATGCAAATTACATGTTATTATATATTATAAATATAATAATTTTGGAAGTTTACAGTTAGCTGGAACCTTACATGTGTTTAAAGTTTTAACATTTACATCTGTAATAAACGGTCTTTTATATTTAGATAAATGGTGCTGTCGATAAAGTTTTCTGCGTCATGACGCTTCTGTAACACAGGGTGGTGCTGTAACACAAAAAGTCTTCTCTCCAAACTCTCCTCCTCACCTGCATCTCCCATCCCCCCCCCTTACAGGAGACCAGCTGGGCCAGCAGTACACCACCCCAGAGGAAGTCATCTACAACAAAGGTTCTGATGTCATCATTGTGGGACGAGGTGTCTTGGAGGCCTCTGACAGGCTGAAAGCGGCAGAGTCATACAGAAAGTCGGGCTGGGATGCTTACACCAAAAGAGTGGCTCAGAATAGCCAATAGGAGCTCAGGAACGGCGTCAGTGTATCATTTCAATCTTAGGAGGACCTCTGCAGATGAACTCCTTTGGAACTCCAGTCAACACTCAACTGAGTACCCAACAACATTTTAGACGTGCACCCGCACATCAACATGCACACCTGTTCCTACACAACAACACCTTATTAACATTTGCAAAGGGATACCTGACACTTTACTGTTGAACATATGTAAACATGTTCTCTGTCCTATTGAGAAGCTGCTTTAAATAAGTTTTGATTCCTTTCTCAACAATTTGACCTGGTAGCTAACCTGCCATGGTACATTCAGCCAGGTTTACAGTATTCCTTGAAAATGAGTTGATTCCTCATGTTTACATAGAGCAGTACCTTAGAGATGGAGGGTAGTTTTTTTTTTTTTTAAATCAACCAATAAGTTTTACCCTGCACTATGAGATGGTAACTATTGATAATTTGTGTTGAATCAGGAAGTGTCATTAGTTAAGTCACCCGAAACTCTAGGTATATATGTAGATATATTTTTTTTTTCAAAAGGGTAACTCTTGATATATCAACTGCACAGTGATGGCATTTTGTTAGCAATGCAGATGAATAGTGGTTGACCTGCCTTTGTTCATCATACAATGTAAACTGAGTGATCAAAGATAAAGGGTCATCATCATTACCTCGACTAGTGTCTACCGTCCACGTCCATACAGTTTCATTTAAAATAAACATGTCATATTGTACAAGAGTACAGTTGGTTACTGTGAACAGAGACAAAGCTTGGACACACCTGCAGTGAAGCAGCTTCATGTGTGAGTCAGAGCTGAGTGGGCTTGTCCTTGTTTGGCCTTTCCCTCTGTGTAGTGTGCAGTGTCTTTGTAAGTGGGAACAAATAATGTTAAAAATTGATTTGTTAATTAGATCTATCTTAGAAACTGTTTTTCTGCTTTTGCAAGCTTATTTTTGTTACATTCAAGGTCTGACAGTGAACAGTTCAACACAAGATCTGAATAACTGAGGATCATCTCCACTGCTTTTGTATTTAAAAAGGCCAGAAACAAAGAAACTGTACTTTTAAACCTGTAAACAAACAATCACAACCCTACAACAGCCCAGTTGTTTGAAGAGACAAAATGTGTTTAGATGTGAATGAGAGAAAATCTGAAGCAATTTTACTACAACTACATCTTTGTTTTTCAAGCAAATAAAGTGCCAATATCATGTCAATTATCAACTCGGGTTTTGGTACACATGCATTTATACCAATTTTAACAAGGCGTGTTTATATATATATATATATATATATATATATATATAAACTGTTAAAGGTACTGCAAAGTATTACAAAATATTTTTGGGGTAATTTTGACATGGCTGTTTAAAATAAATTTATGTGTACTTTGTTTTACACTTTCACTTGTGTTTATTATTCTCTATCAATTCAAAATGCATCTGTAGAAGTAATTCACATGATTCAACTTAAAAATCTAACTTAAAATGTGAGTGGGCTCAACTTGAGGATAAGTTTTATTTAATCTAAATAATCTATTTAATTAAAAGTAGCTTACCTTAAACACATTTGCTGTTGCATTCCATTCCTGGCTGCTTCCAGAGTCTCACAGGCTTTCAAAAGCAAAGATGTGGCCATTTTTGTTTACATTCTCAAGATGCAATGACGGCAGGTTCCACTACCAAACGGGGGTCACAGATATAACCTAAAAATAAATCCCTTTATTTATTTTTTTTAATTTTTGATTTATTTTCTCATTTTATACAACCCAGTGGTGGACTGTCTACATGACAATTTGAGTAAAGTTCAACAGCAGTAAACTATGTCTGTTGCTACACTCTTTATGATTAATAAGCAACCACAACAACAAAAAAGTTGAAATCTGGACCTGCAGCATATCTGTCAAAATTAATAATAATAATAATAATAAATCAAAGCAGCAGAGCTTCTCTCATTATGTCCTGAATGACAAACAAATGTGTAGCAATTCAAATATTACAACAAACACTGTCTAATCTATGGTTGCATTATCCACTTACCTGTCTCACATGACAGTCCAAAATGTCTTTGAGCGACTGCTTCTTTCCAGTCACGGATGTTGCTATGTTCACTTCCAGCTGAGACCAGGCCATCAAGCCCATCCAGACAGGTTTCAAGGGGCCTTTGCTGACGATCCTCTTAAACTACGACCTAATCTGAAGAAGCACAGAAACATCATTACTAGATAACCCCAGATTTTATAATATACAGTATTACTTAACATGCTTAATGTCTGTGAAATACAATTGTGTGGTCTGACGGCCTGTTTCATGAAAAAGCTGGTCGTGTAAAAATGAGCTCAGTGATGAGTCCAAAATTCTGTGCTGGGACACAACCAAGTGTCCTGGTACTAACTAACAAACGTAAAACCCATTAGACACAACATTAACACAAGCATTCATTCCACATAAACCTATAGACAAACAGAAAGTTAATAGAATCCCGTTGGCAATGCACTGTTTAAATGTTTAAATATAGTTTCCTTAGTAATGTTAACAGGTGCCATCTAGTGGACTGAAACATATTGTCTGCGAGCTAGAGTTAACGAACAATTCATCTCATACAGAAAATAACCAAGACATGCAGGAAAAGACGCCATTAGACTTTCTCTCTTTCTGGCGACGCAACTTTGTCTTAAAGCTAGCAACTTACTTAAATGTGGAATAAAACAAACACGACCCTAAAAAACTAAGCACTCACAGCTTCGCTATAAATCCCACTTATCGGTAGTTTCTCGCTCTTGTTGTCAAATCCAAATGAGTAATATAATATTTTCCGCTGTGAGCCCTTTGAATAGATAGCTAACATAGCGTCAGTCGCCTTTTTCCTCTCCTGTCCTGTATTTTTTTAGCAGCGTGAGTTTGAGCTGACCACAAGCAATGCATGAAAGATACTTTAATTGTTTTAACACAGTACCTTAAATCCTGAAATGCCCTCAAATCCTCAGATTCTGACTCTGGTAGGAGTTTGGCACACATGTGGGGTTAGCTAACTGTTGTTCAGACGCCCTGACACACACAGGGCACCACTTAAGCTAGTTTACCTATTTTTTTAACGACATGTCCTAAACTACAACAACCTGCTATTGTAAATATCAACGTGACACTGTTTTATGTCGCTATGACTTCGACAGTTGACTACTTTATGATATCAGAGGGCTGAGTTAAAGCATCCATTCACCTCTGCTGGTTTCCTTCGTCCATTGCATGACCCAAATAAACATGGCACGCTGTTAGGTCACGTTCAGCGGCCTCGCTGTAAAAACGTATTCTTCCGCCGCTTGGATTAGCTCTTCTTCTTCTTTTACATTAAATTACGATCGGGGGAGCATTATCGCCATCTGCTGACGTGGTTTTATTTTCTAGTTAAAAAGATCTCGTTTGTGAAAGCATGAGTAGAGAACAAAGTTTAGGGACTACGTATCGTTTGTATTAATATTTACACGCGCAGTTACCGAATGGTGAATACTACAAGCTCTCTGATTGGCCAGTTTTCTTTAAATGTGTCTTTATTTCTATAAATCCGTGTAATTTCCTGTTATAGGCTAAATATTACGACGTAAGTGTTTCTTCTTGTTTCCCTTCATCACATCTCATCTAAGCCAGAATTTACAGGGAGCCTATTCCCTTCAAACTTGTCTAACAAGGCGAGCCGCCCAGCAGCAGGAGGTCATTTGCAAGGCATATGATATGAAAATGATGCCCGAACACACGCTGAAGAAGACACATTGAGCCGGTGGGTGGGTAGCTACGATACAATGAGCCTTTTTCTTTACAGTTCAGTGCGGGCACAAAGGTCAGACACGTTGCTTGGCACAGGGGAGGAGAGCAGGGAGCGCGCATTGGATGGGGTTGGTTAGAATAATTCATTTAATGCGTGCGCGCGCGCGCGTGTGTACGCAACACTCTCCCCGCACACACACGCACAAACATACATACACACCAGCACTCCTCCCCCTTTATGTCAATATTAGAACAGAGCAACGCACCCCGCGCGACAGGTGTCTGTGCGCGCCCAGAGGATCCATCCACTTCAGGGGGGTGGGGGCAGATGAAGGGTGGGAGGGAGGGAGGAGAGAGAGAGAGAGAGAGTAGAGGTATAAAAGGTGTATACCTGTCACAAGCAGCACATTATGCGCGTAAAAGGTGAGGAGCGTCCAAGATTGCGCATGTTGCGCTTCTCCTACAGGTAGGCCACACAGTTGATTTTTTTTATAAAAAAATTCTTTCAATTTCATTCAAAGCATCCACTCTCACAACTTTTACTTGTTTCTATAAACTTTTCCTAATCTTTTCTCAAAGGTTGACGGCAGAGGCGCCAGCTGTTACGCGCCCCGCACAGCCCCTCTCTGCACCATGGTCGCAACAAGGCCGTTCTGTGACTTTTCCCCGTTTGTCTGTATTTGCTTTACGTTGAGCCTCACGTACAATACCTGAAGACGAAGTTTTGTTCGTTCGGCTCGCGTTATGCAGGTACGGGTTGGCAACAGGAAAAGACACCAACTTTATCTGTCTTAGAGAAGAAGCTCACTGCTGTGAATACTCGTCAGTATTTAAATTAAATGGAGGCTTCAATGCCGGCTTATGAGACACTATGAGAAAAATACACCAACAACGAAGGAGTATCTCCATCATGATAATACCAGTTTCAGTAACACCAGGTGTGCTGTGTATGTCTCTGAATAGGTAGATTGTCTTATTTGCATACAGCTGGCTGCAGGCAACGCTCTAAAGAAAGACACTGAAGCCTCGGATCTGCAGCCACACTCATTGATCCAAAGTTTAAAGATTCTGAGCAATGTATGGAAAGTAAAAAAAAATGGCTTGATAGGCAGCGGTTTAAATCCACCATCTGAACCTTTTATGTTGCAGAGTGAAAGATTTACAATCCCAGTCACATTTATACATTTTATGCTCAGCAGACACACCTGTGTGTTCAGGCCAGTACTGATAGTGACACTGTGCTTGTACCTATCTTGTTTGAGGATCATGTGTTCCTAAAAGGTTGACATTTACAATGGCAGGGATGATGATCTCCGTATCTGTCTTTTAAAGTGTTGTTGTATGTTCCCCTTTATTGGCCCACTCATGATGACAGTGTTCATTTTCCACTGTGGGTCTGTTCATCACCACCCGTATCCTACGTCATGATGTGAGACCTCAGGCGAGCACAAAAGAGCGGGGAGATGGGCTTAATGGGAGGTTGTGTTAATCATTAACTAAGCATTAACAACACACAAACACACACACACACACACCAGACATCTGATACAAGCCATCTGTCATTTAGATACTGCAATGCAGTGTCCAGCCATCGCACTTATACCATTCATTTTTTGCATTGATTTTATGTGTAAGTTAAACATGCAATGGTGTTTTCTGTTCATTCAACAAGTTGTCATAACAATAAAGTAATGATCCTGATCCAAAACTTAGTTTTCTGCTATTTTTCAGTTTCTAGTTTCTAAGACATAAGAGGAAAATGCAACTATGGTCAACCTTTAGCCATTAAAAATGATTACAAATCATCTTTATATGTCCTTCTGGATCAGAGAAAGCATTAGTAGCATTGTCATCAGTACTCACATTCAAATATAATGTATTTTTAAAGCTTCTGGCCTTTATGTATATTACCTCCACATTGGCTCTGTGTCCCCATCACTCTTCATCATCTCCAAAAAACAAAAGAACCCTAACATCACCTTACAAGCCACATCATGAGCCAGCCTGTACCTGAGAGCCTATTTGCTTCTGCTTAAATCTTTAGTCAATATTTGTTTAAAGCCAGAGGAAGGGAAAGCTCACACTCCTCTGTATCCTGGTTACCTTGCTCCCATTTAGAATGACTGTCCCAACTGGTCCTGCTGTTGTTACACCCATCCTGCCGGCTCAAGCAGCTTCATTAGCTTGGAGGTCATTTGTATAGGATTTAACATGAACACTTAGCCACTTATCTGGACGTCTGCTTAAGACATATCGGTGTGTGTGTGTGGCTTGAGAATGTGTTGATGCTATTATTTCCAATTAGAAACACCTTTAGATTTTTAATAATGATTTTATAGCATCTCAAAATAAAGCAGCTATACACACACTCATAGTTTGAAAAATTAAAGCATAACTCAAATGTAACAAATTATGGCTTATATTGCACTAGAACATGAGTCTCGATACTAAGTTGTAAAAACATGACATTCTAACCTGTTTTCAGTATTCAGAACAGCAACTGACACACATCCACACAACACAGAGGATCATAACAAAATAAAAAGCAGGTATATACAACAGCCAAGTGTAAAGAGCCAGAATATAGTGGGATCTGAACAACATACAGTACCAGTACAAATCAAATATGAAGTAATTCGATCATAGAAAATACAGCCTCATGTCATAGTTTACCCTCTGACTGCTCAGCATTCAGCAGTCTAATAGTTGAATTTTGTGTAGTATACAGCAGTGTATCTCCATCCTCTTGATGTTCCTTCTCCGCTCTCCTTATATGATCATTTCAAGACAAATCATTAGTTTAATGACAGAAGATGTTGCACTGTGTATATAAAAAACTAGTTCATGCATATTTTCTTGGCTTAATGGATGAAACTGACATAAACCTGACTACACTTAACTCCTCTGTGACCCTATAAACTCTGCTCACTATCATTATGCCCACCGGTTGCATCTGTACAGCAGGAGGATGATTACATTTAGGGTGCCTGTCAAACTGTTTGGTTCTATCTGTAAATGGTACAGAGGAGTGAACGCTTCCCAGAGGCTGTGTGTGTGTGTGTGTGCATGCACTGCCTGTAGGCTGTGTGCTGTTTCCTCTGACAGTTACTGATAATGAAGAATCATGCAAATGCCCAAAGGCCTGTTTCCCTGTCTCAGTTGGTTGTTCTTTGCTCTCTGGCTTTCTGATGGGTGGAAAAAGCTACTGAAAGTCAACATTTGGCCAAAGTTAGCCTAATAAGCTGTGGGGGTTTGATTTTGAAACTTTAAGGGAAGATTTTGTTGCTATGGTACCTTGTCCATTACACAACTGCAGTGTGTGCATGCCTATCATCACAGTATAATCTGCCTGCTGACCTCAACAATGATTGTTATACCACATAAGATGTCACAAAAATTCCTATATTTTTGTTTCTTCAGGTAGATCCAGCTGCTTGGGTGTTTAGTCAGAGAGCAGCAGGGACAAGCGGTACGAGCAGATGTTCTGCTCACATCGTCCCTACCTGGATTAGTCTCCATGGTAACGTTCCACCTGAAGGAGGGCATTTATTCAGGACAATCTACGTGTCAGCGTGCATGTTGTCATGCAGATATACAAACAGTGTATGTGTGTGTGTTTGTGTTTGCATGTAGTCACGTTTGTGTGTGTGTGGGTGGGTGGATTCACTAACTATTCAAATAGCTCAGACTCACACTGACCCAGAAAACAAGCAATGTTACTGCACTTCCTTTGCAATCTGTACAGCATATATCTGGGCATATAGTTATCATAAAGTGTGTATATTAATCTATATTTTTCCATTGGGTCAAACTGTAAAGTAAATAGCAGGCCACGAGGTGTGATTGGGCGCAGTACAACACATAAAATGTTGGAATATATGTATTTCAACACATTATGTTATGACCACTTTCCCAATCTTTTTTTTTCCTGAACTTTTGACCTGCACTGTGCCCATGTTGCTGAGGTGGTAGCCTTAGCAACAGGTCCTTGTGTTACCACTCAAAACACACAGAGAGACACAGTGAATAACAATTTATGATGTACCTCTCAAGTTGTTACTGAATTTAAGAAACTGTGTGACAGCTATATGCAAGTATTTGAGGTTATAGTACAGTAGAAAATATTACCTACATGGATAGATCAGTCATACAGCCAGATAAGGATTCAAAGTAGAACTGCGCTGTACGGCACTACACTGCCCCTCACATGTATGCAAATTCCCCTCAGCTGTATTTAACAGGGAAATGATGTGTGCATGTCAGTTTGTGAATGAGTATGCGTATGTGGATTAACAGCTGACTCCTCTTATCATGCCTGGTGAAAAAAAGATGGCAGACAAACAACACAGTTACAGTTTGCCATACTTCAAAAGATATTATATCAAATTTCATGCCACGCTGTGGGGCTTTTTCCAAAAAAGATGGAGAGGGCGAGAAGTCCTCCCACAGTGACTGTATAAACACACATATGTCCCCACTACATCAGTTAGACAAGGACACACACACACACAGACGGACCCCACACACAACATCTGTGTCTATACAACCCTTCCTTTCACCTGCCCATCACCTGCTCTGGGGGCAAGCAGGGTGACACTCACTAATGCACACACATGTAAACAATGAATGGGTTAACAGGAGACAATGAGAAAGCTGTTCATACAAGTAAACAGCACACATGGCCCACAGGTGGAACGCACACACACACACACACACACACCCACTGAATGTGTCTTTTACTGTATGTTTAGTGTTGATAGAAAGACAGTAACCCAACATTATCCTCTGTGCTCCACACATGGCTGATATTAGAAAGCAGCCAGTCCAATGGATTGGTGGATACATGTTACAGCAGTGTATTATTATATTTAAACTGGCACTGTGAGGGTAAAACAATTGAAATGGTTGAAAGACATAGTTTTTTTTATTTATTTAAATTCAAAGGGCACTTACAGACAGTCAAATAACTGTCTGGGCTCTGCCATTAATTTATAAGTCTGCTTCATGTGAGCCTGTTTGTAATAAAAACTTTTGCCACCAGATGTCACCGATGATGAAGAAATCATCACAAAAGTCAACAGTTTCTTACTGGACATGACACTGGGGATATTATGGTTAGCCTGATGTGTTCACAATGTACACAATGTCACCAAAATCATTTACCAAATCAGAATATGACACACAGTCAAAGGACTTTAAATCTGTACTGTCGAACAGGCCAATATTATCAGGACTTATTCAAATAAAATGTTATATTTGTTTTTTAATAAAATGTGAACCTATGCATCAAATCACATAAAAGATGACATGTAATATGTATACGAGCAGGGAGGTGGCTACACCAAAAGACTAAACATAAAGCCAAGACTACAAAAGAACAATATCATATCATGACATGGCCTTCATTGCTGATGTTCAACACCTGTTATGAACACTACAATTCAAAACTGTTAACACTGTTATTTCTTAAAATCAAAACTGCTAAAAGTCTGTTCATTATAGGGAGATTTAAGATATCGATTTTTAGCTATTTTTCCTGAATTTCTTGGAAGCAGCTATGTGAAATTGAAAAAAGAATTATTACTGTATTAAACATGTACACACATGTTTAATACAGTAGTAACAAAGACCTGAAATATAAAACAGGCTTTCAGACACTTTAATTCTTTTATACCATCTCCAACAAAATAGGTCCTACCTTATTGTGTAATTGCACTATATGATCAGAGCACTGGCATAGGTTGATTTTTTGTATACAGTGATATCTATGATCCTTTAATATTATGTAACGTATTGTATTTTGCCTTCTTTATGTGGACCAATCTGTGTTTCAAGACAGTTTTTTTTTTGACTGCCGCTTGATCTCGATGACTCTTTCCAGATCCACTGGAAAGATACAAGTATGCCCCTCTGGATGATATTGGCATGTATCTCCACTATGCGCGGTGCCTTGGAGCATTTCCCTACCTCTGGTTTAGCATTAAGTTTACCTACAGTTAAGAGAGAGAGAGAGAGAGAGAGAGAGAGAGGGGATCAGCTCCCAGAATGTGTCTATTATCCTGCACCACCAATCAAACTGTTGTGTCAGTGCGTTACCATTGTATAGTCCTTGGTCAGTTTGCCACTGACCATGGCTGCCATATTGATGACTAAGTCAGTTTGGGGCTCTGTGGACAATGGTGCTCTGGAGCCTCCACAAAGCGCCAGGCTAATGCATCCCTTTCAGCCGGCCTGCTCAGCTGCTGAGTGTGCAAGGCTGCTGGGCAAATGGAGTGGCTCAGGTCCAGGGGGCCTGGCCCTATAAAAACGCAGGCGAGGGTCTCTTCCCCGACATTGATTATACTGGATCTGTCCCACCTCAGTACCGTCTGTAAGTATACCAACAACACTGGCTCAGACTTAGCTGCAATCAGGGGAAGACAGCTAGCTCCATGTACTGGGGTGGAGCCCAACAGCCACCAAGATGCTCCCCATACAGTACATTTGATTGATAGGTTGTGTTTGCGTGCATAATAATACAAAGAAGTCACTTCATACTTCTGTTTAGGGTGGCTGGTTTCGATGGCAGAAATGATGCCTTGTTGGTGTGCTTGTGTTTGGCCTGTAAACATCACACAAGCATTTTCCTCTTATGTGTTATTTATTTGACATCACAAAGAAGGAAATGATTTTCTTATTTGTGTGCTTTTAGACCTTTACTTGTGGTTTGTTTTCCTTTGCAATTTACATCTACACAGTACAGTGTATCAGCTGGATGCTGTCTATGGTTTATTATTGAACCTGCTGGATGAAAACAGACAAATCTGTGCTGTAAGCTAATGGAAAGATGATGGATGAGCGGACTTTTTCACATCTTGCGACACCTTTGGAGACAGATTTTGGTTTTACCTGTATCACTACTCCATTTTTTTAAAGCTAAAATACAAAGATAGTCATTGGAAGAGCATATTTTTTGACTTGATGCAATCCCAGGACAGTGTTCTTCATCTGTTTATAAGTGAATATTTTTTTTTCTTCATTCTTCAGAGAGTAACCCCTAAGGGAGAAGAAGCAGCCATGAACACTCAACAGATGGAGCAGATGGGCCAGTACAGGATTACAGTCTGGGAGGAGGAGAACTTCCAGGGAAAGCGCTGTGAGTTCATGCTGGAATGCCCCAACATCATGGAGAGGGGCTTCTGCAAGATCCGCTCCATCAAGGTTGAGAATGGACCGTAAGTCAACACCAGTGGTGTGTTTCTCTACATCCTTTTTTTGGGTTTGGTTTGTGCTTTTATTTTGAAGTGAAAAACCTTTAAAAGGAAGTACCTCATTTGGCAGTGTTCCTCAGAGATTCTATGAAACATTGCTGAAGCAGAATTGCTGTAGCACATTCATATTGTTGACTTTTTTTTAATTTTATCTGCCTGAAAAAGCTCACAAGCAACATTGACTCTAATCCACAAGAAAGAATAATTTATAAATTTCAATCTGCAGCTTTATTACATTACTAGTTGCCATGTGTCGTTCGCATGTGTGTGTGCGTGCATCCAAGTGTGACCCTGTTGTTGATATGAGTTGGCTGTGTACAGCTGCTGGCTGTGAGCCAGAGTGGGTGGCTGGCTGGCTGGCTGACTGACTGACTGGCGATCAGATAAAAAAAGGCCTGGGTGCAGCAGCAGCAGCAGCAGCAGGAGCAGCAGCAGTTTTTCAGTGTTTGCTTTGTGCCTCCCACTAACAAAAGAAGCAGCGTGTTGTTTTCACTTGAGGCCATTCTGCAGCCGTTGGACTCTGCTGTTCAGGATTATGACAGTTTCAGTGCATTAGAAGTCACTTTGTGTGTGCTTTTGAGATTCATTATGTGTTTCTGTTGTCATTTGTCTCCTCCAGTTGGGTTGGTTATGAGTACCCAGAGTTCCAGGGACAGCAGTTTATCCTTGAGAAGGGAGACTATCCTCGCTACGAGGCCTGGAGTGGAAACAGCAGCTACAGAACCGAGCACATGCTTTCCTTCAGGCCCATCAAGTGCGCTGTGAGTTCCCCCATCCTGCCCCTCTGTAAGCACCTCCACCCCATCACCTACACCTTTACTAAGTCTCTGTCACCTTCTCTGCAGAACCACAGTGACAGCAAGGTGACCCTGTACGAGTGTGAGGACTTCCAGGGCCGTAAGTTCGAGATGTGCGATGACTACCCCTCCCTACAGGCCATGGGCTGGTGCAGCAAGGAGGTGCCCTCTATCAAAGTCAACTCTGGAGCGTAAGTTTCACACCTGCCTCGTTTTCATTCGGGTTTTTATCTGTTTATTATGCTTCAGTCTGATCTCTGCTTTTCAGCATATCTTAGCAATTTCACATTTGGCTTAATGTGAGTGACATGTATTTTAGGCTATATAAGATAATCATTGCAGACAACCCTATGGTTCCTCCAAATCAGCACTATCTTTCCTAAATGATTTATTGAATCTGACCTTGACTGACTCCTCCTCCTCCTCCGCCTCCCCTCCTTACAGCTGGGTGGCCTACCAGTTCCCTGGTTACCGTGGCTACCAGTATATCCTGGAGAGAGACAGACACCAAGGCGAGTACAGACACTACAACGAGTACAGCACCCAGGCTCACACCAACCAGGTGCAGTCCATTCGTAGGATCCAGCACTAAGCCTTCCTTCTGCCTGCCTGTCACGACCTGATAAAAAGAAAAAGAAAAAACTCTCCCCCCTTCTCTAATCGCTTCCTCGACTTGATCCCTGGTCAGACCGCTGTCACAGAACAGTAGATGGACAAACTCTTTCTATCTCTCTGTGGCTCTGCATGTATGGATATCTAAGTACCTACTTCTTCTACCATGCTAAAGCATGTTCTTGAAATAGGAAATAAAGGCTTTTCTTCAAAACTAGTCTGTTTGTTGGAATTCTTTTTTTTTACATTACTTTATGAACCAATTTAAAACCAAACACTCAGAGATCTAATAATTGGCTATACAGAGCTCATGGGATTGAGCATCGCAAAGTCAGAGCCCATTTAGTTTGATATGAAGGCTGATAGATTTTGCTTTGTTTTTATTTAAATTAGCCTTTTAGTGAACATACATGGAAAGATTTGATTCTGTTAGGCTTTAGGATGTGTAACATTGTTCTTGTCAGACTGTATTCTTATTACCAATAAACAAGAGCACCAGTTCCAGTGGCCAATCTCTTGCTTGCTTTTCCTCTGAGATGTGTGCAGCCCTTACATTAAGGTGGACACAGTAGCAACCATAGCTTGCATTTTGCTTTTAAATATTTCTCTCCAAGTTGTTCAGAAGAGGCCAGCAGTGACAAAATATCATCTATATTTTGAAAGATTCATGCAAGGTAGGATTATATGCACAGTTTATGGTCCCTAATCCCAAATTTGGATTACGTCTATATTGATTATCTGTACCAGGATAACCACTATTAGCTGCCATAAGGGGTTGTACAGAAGCAGATCCGTTGTTAAATGAGATCAATACACTGCAGCTTAACAGGAAATTGCAAATTACCACCAAATTAGAATCTTTATAAATTTGACAAATACTCACACAACACAAAAGTGAGCAAATAATAGAATAATGGCAAAAAGAAATGCTGCAGGGACCCTATAAGTGACAGACCTTTCGTCTTATTTCAACTTCCCTGTGCATATTTTTAGCATGTTAAGTGCAACATAATGGATTCATGCTTTTCAGGACACCAGGAACCATTTGTGTTGTGAGTTTCTGCTTTTGTTTGCGAGAATATCATGTTGAGTATTTCAAACGCATCTGTTCTCAATGTGATAAAGATTTTATTTTATTTGTTGGTGTTGTGTTTAGTGGCATATTTTTTATTAAGCTGCAGTGCTTTGAGCAGCTACTAATGCACAACATTAATAAGGCACTATCGCTGATGTAGAAGAATACAGGTGTACAAATACACACAAATATATAACATATGCTACAAAAAAGCAGTTAAAGTAGTGAAAAATATATCCCTACTATAACCTTGCTCATAAGAGTCTTGGCTCTTAGCGTTTGTTTGTTTATTCTAATATGACACCACCATGTTTATCCTGCTGTCACACACTGGGATCCTGGTGTGTGTTTACCTACACAAACACACACACACACTCCTCCTGTTAGTCCAGGACGTAGGATTCCGTGTCACACACCCACGAGCCTGCACCGGCTCACAGTCCCACACCCAAAAAAGCAGGATCTTTGAATAAATGTGTAACTATGCACACACACCTTTCTCAAATATACATTCCTCCACAGGCTGATTAAAGCAGCTACACTGTGGCTCGCAGAGTAGTAGAGAGACTTGAGTAGTGGTGTAGGTGTAAGGGTTCTAAGGCTGGGGGTACTATGGACATAGAACAGAGCACCAAGGTAAGTGCACTTAATCTTAATAACAGATATTCTTTAGTAGTGATTATAGTTGGTGGTGAATTGTGTGTCAGACATTTATCTTTAATTTAACAGCTATCAAAATGACCACAGTGCTTGCTGCAGGGTTACATTTGCCGCAGTTAATGTATATAAATGTACTAAGAATGATGCTTTTAGGCAGCTACTAGCAGCAGTTTTCATCTCAATCATAAAGGAGAAAATACAAGTAATTTTCCTAACTCTGATTTTTTTATTTTATTTTGTTTTTTGTTAACCCTCCTGTATATTTGTGGCCTCATGCTGATCACTGGCCAAATGCCACTTGCCCCTTTTCACCACCACGTCATCAAAGGACACAGTCTAGCTTTCGAGGCTTGTTTTAAGTTGCCTGCGACGCTTACTTGTACACAGGCAGCTAAAGCAAGTCTGGGACGCCAGAGACACACCTGCCAGGACTGCCAGAAGACCGCCCAGCAGAAGATGGAACATGTAGAGGAAAATATTTTTTTTTTGTACATGTATGACCAATTTATGAACATTTACCCCTGTTTGTATGGAGAAAACATCCTTGGAATTAAACGTAACAATGAAATTATCTCTTCGATTATTACTGTGTAAACTCATGTATATTTATAGGCATATCCATTATGTAACTTACAAATAAAGAGCTTTGTATTAAAAGCATTTCTTCTTCTGTGTGTGCACACAGTTCATTCAGGTGATTAATGATTAGCAAAGCATTCACTTTCAAGTATACAGGGATGGATAATTTCCTTTTTACATGAGGAAGATTGATCTTCAACAGGATTGGATGATATAGCATCATAGATATGAGGAAGACTTTATGTTAATTATTCAAATTTGTTTGAAAAAAATGACCATGTCCCTACAATTAGTTTGCATTTCATTCTCAGCCACCTCTGTTGGCTCTATATGACAATAGCCACTGTAAATGTTAATTACTGCTAATTAATGCTAAGAATAAAATGTGCAATGATTGAGGAAGTGTCAGGGTGTTTACATGTTTATAGTTTAGATGCTTAATAATTGAATTTTGTAAGGCTTTGCATTGAATTAGATCATTTTAATGTTAGATAAATGGATGTAGATAAGAATGTAAAAAAAATGATTGTTTTAATAGAAATGTGTCTTTATGCCTCCACTTCTTAAGGTTTTCACAATAAAAGCACATTTCTAAAACAAATACGGACTATTTAAATGGAAAAGAAAGTCATTATAATGTTGATAACCACAAAAGCCGTTATAGAGTTAAAAATAAAGACAAGAACAGGCCAAAGCTTTTAAAATAACAACATACTAAAACCCATATAAGGCCAGTGAGCGTCAGAAGGCATGGCTTTAAAGTTACGACCTTATTACCCTGAAGCCATATAACCTTAAACCCACAGAGAGGAGGGTGGGAAGCATGAAATGTTCTTGTTTTCCGGTGCGCACTGAAGCGTGTTTTTCAAGGTAAATATTCTCTGCCCAACATGAAATAGGTCTTTGTTGTTTGCCGAGAGGTAAAGAGGCGGAAAAGTGAGGAGGATCTGAACTGGTTTCCATGTCAAACACTTCAATTCACCATAGAAACTCAGATCTTAACGCGGAAACTTTATTAAACTGTGATGGTGGATTGATAAGGGCCGAATTTCTATCGGCCTCTTTTTATTGTGGGCACCAGGCGGGCTGACAGAGGTAAATTGCTCTTTTAATTAAAGCAATGCACCAGGGGAAATTGCTGTCTGAATATTGTCTCAGAGATGGGGGCCAGTGACAGTTGCCTGGAAACTTCAATCTGTCCACCCGCATTTATTCCAGATCACAGTTATGAGATAAAGTTTAATAAAAATCTTTTCCTCCGCCACCAACGAAATGAAATCCAACCCTTTCTGAACAACTGAACACAATGAGACAGGACTGCGGAGGAAACCTCATGTTCAACATGTATCTCTCAGGTTCGTCTTTTCTGTCCCGCTCACAACTATAGGATCAGACTATTATCATATCATTTTTGTGAAATTTTGCCTGGGTGCCTGTCTCCTGCGGCCGATGATGCTCCGTTTCCAGGGCACAGCATTGTTCAGCCTTTTTCAATCTGAAAGCCCGTCTGCTCTTTTGTCGGAAATCGGAAATCCTTTTTCCTGGACGCGTTTCCTGGCTTCCAGCGGAGGAGACCGCAAAGGCGACATGCTTCACGCATTAGACTGCAACTAGACCAGGATGCAATTAGGATTTTAATCTATTTTGCTTCCAAATTTGTGGTTTTCATATTTTTTTTAGCTTGACAGATTTTTAAGCATCTTCTAAACAATAATTCTTTGCAGATTTTAAGAACCCAGCATCCACAGTTTTATAACCACTGCATTTATTAGAACATGCTTCCAGAATATTCTGGATATGAGGAGATTTTTCTAATCCCAGAAAATTCAGATCCAATTACTAACATATTGATGAATACTTTCGATATAAGGCAAAGATGCTGACAGTGTGTCTGCTTTGATTTCAGATCCAACTGAAAATCTCCTGAAAGACAGCAAAGGAACATCATGGGGTCCAATAAACACAGGAGTACAAAAAGGTAAGAGAAGGAGCTGAAAGGTCTCTTACTGACACATGATAAATCACTCTTCTATCACTTTAATATTATATTTAGAATATATGGTATTAATGAAATAATTTTATAGTAAAAATAAATCAGAATAAGTTTTAAACCCCTAAAAAATCTCTCTCTGATGAATTTGGGATTTTATAATTTGATTTAATAACAGTTTATTTCTATTTTAATTCTAAAATGTTGCTTATTTAAAGCAGGATTATTATGCGTTATTTGTCTGACCTCTACTGCGCTTAAAGCCTCTGCACCTTCTGCAGGACATTTTTTAATCTCCAAATATGTAAAATAAATAATAAAAAATAATAAAATAGTTCTATAGTAAGATATTCTCCTAATTTCTGTCTAAATAAGATAAATAACTAAATCTAAAATCCATTAGTTATTTATCAACGTGACGATATATCAGCCGCTCTTTCAAAACGCGTGCAAAGGCAAAAGTAAATCAGTTTAAAACTCGAATTTACTACATTACATTTGAAATAGATCATACAGGAATGAGTATGAGGTACACAGGATGATGTAATTTATTAAAATAAAATAAACCTGCTGACGATGCTATGAAACATTCAATGGGCTATAAACTGAACCAAATCAGAATATTTAAATGTATCTTTTTTATTAAGGAAAGCTGCAGCTATCACAACAAAAAAAAAATAAAGACTTGATGTCAAATCACCTGAAATGTTTTTTTTTTAAGTCTTCTTGGTATATTGCGACACTAAATCCTTCTTTGTTTTAATCAATTGCGTTCACTCAGGGAGTGGGCAGATCCAGCTGTGGCAGTTCCTGCTGGAGCTGCTCTCTGACAGCACCAACATGTCATGCATCGCCTGGGAGGGCACCAACGGCGAGTTCAAGCTCATCGACCCAGACGAGGTGGCCCGGCGCTGGGGGGAGCGCAAAAGCAAACCCAACATGAACTACGATAAGCTGAGCCGGGCTCTGCGCTACTACTATGACAAAAACATCATGACTAAAGTCCACGGCAAGAGATATGCCTATAAGTTTGATTTCCACGGCTTGGCGCAGGTGTGCCAGCCGTCCACCACGGAGCAGGCTATCTACAAGTTTCAGGGTAACTTCTCTCCGATTCCCTTCTCCGGGATTTCTAAACTGAACCTCGTGGCTCCCGGCGTGGGGCCCTCGGGTTTCTCCTATTGGCCTGGTTCACCTTCGGCTCTGTATCACAACCACAACCTCCAGCCTCCGGGGCCATTTGGCACAGTGTCTCCATCCCACATCAGCTGTGTCAACAACATCAACAGCCTCAGCAACATCAATACTCATTACAACTGACTCCTTCTGCAGATAAAGGGGGAAATGTAGACACCATAATGAAAGAGGAGTGATGACAAAGAGCCCATAAGATCGGGTTAGGCGAGCGTTTTTAAAAATTCGGTGTAAAATTAATTTTTCCAACCACACGCGAGGATTTTTTTCCACGGACCACAAATTGTTTTAAAACGTGTAATTATGTCCTGTAGACAGAAGCTGCTGGAAGCACTGATGTAAGTAAGCAACCCGTGTAAAATCTGTAATTTAACGCACAAAAAATAGCATAGGCTGTACGTCAGAATATAAAATTACGCGCAATGATTTGTACTTTTACGCACGGTATTTGAACAATTACATAGTTACTCTGTTAATAAATCACAAAAAAATCTACCATCAGCCATAACATGTGACACACAGGGGCGCTGTTTTTTGAAAGAAAATATAGGCTATTTAAAAATACAGTATACCTCTACTATATCTATCAGCTTTCATCCATTTGGGCTCCTTTGCCGTCTCTCATCCCCCTCCTTGGAGTTCTGGATAAATTTACGCCTATTTAGAAGCAAAGTGCCAGACTATTATTAGGCTACTGGCGCCATCTCGTGGTTTTGAAATGTCATAGCTTCATCATACTGACTAAAAAAACTCACGTTGATTGGAAATGAAATATTTTAAATCTTTCATAATCCATATTCAAACCAAAACCAATATAAAGGCACTTGTGATGATATTTTGTGTGAAAAAGGCTGAATGGAAACTGTGACTTGATAAATCTGTAAATACTGCTGCTTTTTAGTCTTTTTTGTGGAATTAGATTGCATTGAACAGCTTCATACTGTGGCTAAATGAACTGTACCAATGAAAAACAAATAAAACTGTTATGACGCTGTCAATGTCTGTTTGCTATGGATCACAACAATACCACAGCATCGGCAGATGCCACTGACATTTATGCCACATGACACACTGCAAATTCAGCCTTTGGAATTATATATATATATATATATATATATATATATATATATATATATATATATATATATATATATATATATATATATGACATTATGAGCAGCTACAATTACTAGTATAATGGCTGCAGAATCAAATTACTGTAATAACTGTATGTATCTTTTTTAAATTTTAAATTACATTTAAAAGTTTTAGGGACATATCCATTTTGGTCCATACAGATCACTAATGGTGCTCCATAGAAATGGAAAAGCAGATGTTGTGCAGATGTGCCTTGATTCTTATTAATTTTGAATTATTCACGTAATTGCTTATAAAAGCCAGATTAATAGTAAATCAATAAAAATTGTGGAGAACCTGGCTAAAAAGTCTATTCGTGGTGACCAAACAGTTACTCTATCAACCATTTGGGGGCGCCATAACTCTTCCAACAACAGCACTCACAGTTTACATAACTATAAACGAGCTGCTCCAATAAAGAACATAAAAGCATTTGCAAAGAGCAGATTAACCCCGAAACTGCTTTTATGACAGTGAGAGGTTTAAGTACGGCTGGACTGAGCACTATCTGAAAATGGACTCAACATAGTGTTATGACTTTACATGTAAAAGACATATCACAAAGTGTAAACAAAAAAGAAAGACAATTTCAAAGATTTCAAAGAAAACAGATTTTCCTCAATATTTAATAATGCTAAGACAATTGTAAAATTAACAACTATAAAGAATTCAGTGTGTGCAAGACAGAGTACAGGCAGAGGATAGAAAGAGTGGGTCACTCATTCACAACAACACTGTTTGTGTGTGTGACCTGAATATCAATAAGAAAGACATGGAGTCACTATTGACAACTGAATCTCTCTCTCTCACACACAGACAAAAGACCTGTGGCACTCACACACACTCAGACAGAGAGAGAGAGCGAGAGAGAGGTGTATCCCTGGTGTGTTCACCCACTGAATACGATGTGCTTCTTATGACAACATACTGAAAACTCCACAGGGACTGAGTCACTTCCACAACACTGCCGTCGTCACCAGCTCCTCTGCCAACTGCTCGGTCGCTAATCTGCTGTGCCTATTGTTACTGATCCTCATCCTCTCTCTCTCTCTCTTCTTGCATAACAAACTAGGTGGGTGTTTTCCTGCAGGCCACAGGATTAGCAGTGTGAATGCAGAGGAGTAGGAGGAGTAGAAGAAAACAAACGAAGGAGGAAGAGGAGGAGAGGGAAAAACATATTTGAAATTATGTTTGTATTTTAACTTTTTTTTCCAGTTGATTTTGGCAGTTTCATACATTATTACTCTTTAAGATCATGTTCCTTGATGCAGAAATAACTTGACACATGTATCAGATTTGCCTATAAGCATAGAGGTCTGTGGGAGGGATCTGACACTGACCTTGGCAGTTTTTCTAAAAAATGCTTTATATTTGCAAAAAAAACCATTGTACCATTCTGACAGGTGTACCCATGAGTCACATCGGTATTGAGTAAGAATAACAATCAGGTCCCTCTGTCCCGACAATACTAGAGAAGACAGAGCAAGCTGACAGTCAGTGGGCCTCGTGTGGCTTTGTGTGAGGTGACTCATTCTTTCAGATAGAGAAAGTGGTAATGAAGGCTCAGCTAATTTAGAGCAGCACACCTACATGGTGCCGAAATAGACCTGAGAATAAGAGGGTGAGAGAGAGAGTCAGAGAGCGGAGGGAAGGAGAAATAAGACAGGTAGGAGAAAGCAGGCCAGACTGAGGCACTATATTTATGCCCTTTTCTAAGCAGATTATGTCACTGAATTAGACCCCATGAAGACTCATCAGCACGTACACATGCAGTACTGCAAAAGCATTATACAGTATATGACCAAAAGTAAACGGACAACGTCTATTTTTATGTAGGAAGTTTTAACACTGCAGTCTGCTGATGGCTGTTTTTCATTATTTATAAGGAATCAATGTTTCCAGTCTAACAGGCTCTAAACTTCCATTTACTGAGTATTTAGATGATAGCTTTGTATGATTGTGCCCTTTCTATTTCAACAGGTAAAAAAAAGCTTCAAGAAATCATATTCACAGTTTGGTGTGGAAATACCTGCCTGTCCTGACTCCATCCCCCTTTACCAGACCTCACAAATGCTCAACACATGCAGACAACCAGAAGCACAGAGGTGGCAAAGCACATACTGGTGGCTGGCTGTTCACTTACTTTTGTCCATATAGTGTAAATTAAATCAACATCACATTGAGCTAAATTAAAAGAAGTAGCCTGGATTACTTAACAGAATGTATTATTAAAGGTAGGGTAGGAGATTTTGAAAACTCAGTGAGAGTCAGCCAGATTTTAAAAGTAAACACACGCCCCTTTCTCTTTTAGCTCACCCCGAAGCCACGCCTCCCAATCACGAGCTTTGCACCATTACCTGCAAAGTGATGTAAGGGCATCACCACTGGAGTACCACCACTGGAGTAATTATTAGCAATCCTTGTTAAAAGGTACACTGTAAAATGTAATTATTTGACTCTATAGCTGATATAAATCTGTTCAAGTGGAATGTGCAACTTCATTGCAGAAACTTGAGACCGCAATAGCTGAAAAATACGCTCAGAACATTCCGATTGAATTCTCAGAGGATGAGTTTAGAATGGAGTCAGTCAGGAGAGGCTAGACTGTCTTCAGGAATAACTGTCAGCACTGTCACATCGCAATGAAGATGTGGGACATAGGAACTATGGTTCTTTGTCATTGCAACTACCACAAGAGGCTGATGAGCAAACTACCAACATAGTGCAGGTACGTGTTCTCCTACATGTCTACTCGCCAGCCTCTTGTGACAGTAAGTAAGCACATACCTAAGAGCATCTGCAATAAATTGGGAAGTTGGAGAATAAAGCTGCTTTAACTAAACTTTATTTGGTCATAGAAAACACAGATCACTCCAAAATGGTCCACAGCATACAGATCTGTATACATGGTGCAGGTGCCTTCTTATACTCCCCAAACAATTTTTGCAGCATCTTACCTTACGTTACATGGCAGGCCGGAAGCTTTCTTCCCGCATTCACTTTGACGTACGGCCATTACCAAGCATGTCATCAAGAAATACTGTGCATGTCCATTAGCCAAATGCTGCCACCTACCGTTGCGCATGTTTCTGTAACGAAACTCTTAGGTGACGATTACTTTCTTCACCAGGAAGGTTTATTACCCAAGTGTAACTGATGAGAGTCAGCAAAGTAAGCACATATAAGTTATCACGTCACATATCAGATAACGTTATATTTTAGGTAATAATAGCATTAACAATTTACAGTGTAAAAAACGTAACAAGAAAAAGGCGTATAAAGGACAAAGGGCTGTAAGTTGCCACAATACGAATGTCTATATTAAATATTAAAGCTCCAGCACAGGGAACATGTAAGTGTTCACTTCAGATGTTAATTCATCAATTTAGATAATGGTGAAGGACTGGAGAACATCTATACTTCAAAACCCCAGGGTCGGTTTTTGGCTGTTACATAAAACTAAATGGATGAATAATCATGCAGATTCATGCACCGTGAGATGATTCACTGAGAAAATAACAATAGTCTGTGTAGGTGTGTGCTGAATGAAGGAATTAGTGCACTACACTGTACAACAACTTCAAATATTAACAGAGCCACATAAACACATCTTTACGTAACATGTGTTCCCATATGACCTGGACAATGACGTGAATGAAGTCTCTCCTCTCCATGTGACCTCACCCTACATACGTAATAGTGGCGACCAGGTGCTTGCCAGTGCAACCCAGTGCTGGAGTAATCTGGTTAAAGAGCTTAGCAGCAGAAGGACAGCAAAATAGACATAATCCCTATAGGGTGTTGCCTCAGGTGGTCTAGATTTGTCTGTGAAGATGGGTAATGTAGGGGCAGAGAGGAGTCCATTGGGAATAAAGCTATTAGACAATGTAAACAGAGACAGTCCAGTTGACCTTTATTTATTACACTGGCAATCTTAAGAAAGGTCAAATGTTCAGAAGCATTTTGGATCACTAAATAAGATAAGAATAAAGACCTTCACAAAACGTTCATAAAATTGAAAGCTGTATTGAATTGAGCGATAAAAGCCTTTGTGTGATTAGGCTAACCTCCTTGGCCTTGTTTTTAGCTGTAAAGGTGAGAATCTTCATGCTGCAGTCCACTAGAGCTGCAGCTGAGGACTGTGTGCATTATTGATTGATTGTCACAACACTGATTAATCAATACACAGGTTTTGACATTTAATGGACAAACAACTGTGGTGCCGTCTTCTGGGGTGGACGCCCGTTGCAGCAGCTTCCGTCACGTTTTTTTGTACCTTTATCTTATCTAGCTTATATCGCCATCTCAAATTGAACACTTGTTTTTGTACCTATGTTTTATATTCTTATTTGCTGTAAATAATGTTTATACTGTTTCATTTCTACCGTTATAGGTATATTTTTAGTGTGCTGAGTGCCTGTATATTGCTGCTGCAATAACGAAATTTCCCAGCTTGGGCAGACTAATAGTTCCAAATGTCCATTCAATGACTAATTGTTGCAGTTTTAGAACATCATTTTGTAAATAATTTTTATATAACATTTTTTTATCATGATGATGTAGCAGAAAGACTGGATAATTGTACTTGTCTTTGACAAGTACTGATCACAGGGAAAGAAAAAGCTTCAACAGCAAACACTGAAATTAAAACTGTCCATAGAGACCAATTGAGGACTGAAGACCAGTCAAGCAAAACAGTAAACACAGCAGAGGTGGCACAGAAAATGATAGTGGCTGGATGTGATGGAGTCAACATGCCTGCACTGACAGACAGACTGTGTCTGTGTGTTTTATATTGATCACTGCAGAGTGTATGTTTTCTGCAGTGGTTCACCCACGCTCAGCACCACACACAGCTCACTTTGCCCAGCTCTCATTTACTTACCTACCCGTTACTATAGAGACACAGTGGAGAAGAATGCAGAAAGCAGGCTGGCAGACAGATATGCTGAAGACCTGGGTTGAATCTTAATAACAAAAAGAAGGCTCACAACACGGAGCTGGGAGAATGTTACATAATGCTGCTGTAGGATTCTGCCCTGAAGTCAAGTGATTGAAAAGAAGAAATCTATACAAAGAAATCTATTTTCTCCATTGTGACGTGTTGTTCCTCCGTTGATTCACTGCATGCTATGCTGCAGTGATTTCTGAGTTCATATGAATGTTGTTAACTGTGTGAATGACATATAGGGCTGGAATCTAAAAACATATCAACAAGCTCCTTATAGTGTTTATGTCATGTTACAGATACACTAATGGAAGAGCTGATTGAAACCTTCATAGCCTAAGGGTAGGCTGATTTCACCTTTTAATTTCAGCATTGTTCCCTATACAGCATTTCTTGTAAAAGCTGGAATTCCTATAGCTTATCTTTGTCAAAATATAAGCATATTTACTATCTTGGAGAAGCTGTAGACAGGTTTAAATCCACATTCCTGCAACTTTGCCACCAGAAGAATGTTCAGCATGAGAAGATTCTCAGTCATCTAGCTGTATGTTACATATGCTGCAGAAATCTTTTGGGATACGTCTGAAAAATAACACATGTTGAAGGGGATAACTTTGATAACGAACCGCTGTCAAGATTATGTCATGGAATGTATCGATGGTCTCTGGGCATGGCGAACAACCTTCCAGGTGCTCTCTGCTACATTTGAATAAGGTAGCCCACTAAGGCAGCAGCCATGTATTCATGGACCTCCTGACTTGAAAACAGAACTCAATCTTTCTCAAATCATGTAGAATATGTTAATTTATAGTGAAATGCTTTTTTTTATTGTAAAGACAAAATCACTAAATGATTTATGCTTGATTATTACCACCAAGGTAATACTAGATGGCAGTAGGTAAATGAAATGGAAACCTGTGTCTAATCTCTGTTGTCATGTGTGTGTGTGTGTGTGTGCCCCCCCTTTTAAATCCCTTTCCACTCTCTCTAGCACTCATCCCTTCAAACTGATCCTCATCTTCTTTTCCCCATTTTCTCAAGTTTTGTTCTCTAAATAGACACACTATGTCCCTGTAAGAGAGAGAGACAGAGAGAGACAGAGAGAGAGTCACAGACAGTTCTGAGACTGCAGCAGATTCTAACCAATCACATGAAGCAACCCTCCAGCCCACGTGGTTTATTCATAAATACAGGAGGAAACCCTGATCAATTCAGCTCCGTTCTTTCACACTGTAAATTCACAATGCAGCCTTGAACCGAAGACTTCCCCTTTTATGCATTGGACTAATGTATATCTCATTACACACACACATATATATTACATTTTTCTTGGCAGCATATATATATAAAACCATGCAGCAAATTGTGAGACTGAGTGAGTGAGTGCAGACAGACTCCTCTGTTTTGAAGGTTGTACCGTGTCTTACTGTTCATGTGCCAGTGTTCTCATTTCAGTACGTGGCCCCGATTGCAGTACCCAGGACACCCAGATAGGATACCAAAAATATCCCCTATATGTGTCAGCAGGCTTTTGTCGTCCTAACTGCAAAAAAGCAGAGAACAACTGCAACATACTGAAGGATACAACACATCTCTGGCTAAACTTTTTCCATGCCTGAATTCTAGTTTCATGGCAACGAACGATCTCTCATGAGTTTCAGTCTCCTATGGTAACATCCACAGCACATCCCTGTAAGCGTGTTCGTCATGGACTTATTTCTATTGCATAACCGTGTCTCAAGGGTTCCCTGCAAATCAAGGATTAGTGGGTGGTGTGCGTAGATAAGGTGCTGTCCAAGTTAATTACTGTTACTGCAAAAACTGCAACGTCTGAACACATGTGTACAAAGTTAGACGTAATGTTACGCCGACAAAACAAGAAGGGAGACAAGATGTCCTACATAACTTGGTTTTATTTTATTATGGTCACCATAAACAATATTGACCATTTATTAACATGTATAGAGAGAAACAGAGAGAGAGAGTGAATGCCACTGTGGTGAAAGACCACAGGTAACATACGTACACCTAAATATCACTTTCCATAGATGACATATAGGAAAAAAATGAGCTGTACAAAAACAGATGAATATGCTGAGGTGATTTCATGGCAAACGTGGAAACACTGTCCATCACCATCACCTTATACCACTGTGCAAAACATTGACGCTTTGTTCACAGCTGTGCAAAATAGCAGCGTTTATACTTCACTTTTCCAAGCAATGGATTCACAACACGACACAACAGAAGGACAGCAGCGTCCTGTACTTGTACGTTTGGTTTAATAGTTGGAATCAAATCACTTTTATATAGCTTATAGGAAACTGCAATGTGCAAATGTCACTTAAATATGATATTTTTATATTTATATGTTGATGAATCCCAACTTGAAGCCTGGTAAAACTGAGGCCCACAGCACAATACAAAGATCACTTTTAAGCTCTATTTGTTTATGTAACGCTCGCACTATACAGCCACCTTTAAAACAGGCAGAGGAGGAGAGGAGAAAAAAAAATAAGTTTCATATATATGGGATATGTACATGTAAACCATGTGGTTTTATAGTTGGCACGTGAGAGATTTAAAAACTGTACATTCCATTCTAATTGACCCCTGCAATGTGTTGCAAAAACAGTGCATCACAGGGGTCAACGCGTACACATAACAGAGGCCTTGGGTTGATAGTCTTGCTGTGTGGCCATTTATTGGCCCTTTTTTCTAGTGCAAATGGTCACATTCAATTCATTATGTTTACATTTCTGCCCCTCATGTTGAGCCAACACGCACATTATTACAGAATCACACAGTTATGACAGATATTTTTTTCTCACATAACAGGAGCTGATATCAACCACGTTTTGAAGCAGCCGTACATACAGCATTGAGGATGGATCCTAGCTTTTCAGTCATGTTGACCTCTGCTATCTGTTGCATGTCCAACAGCTTACTGCTGTACACTAACTTTATTTACGAGGCTTAGGCTTATGTGCTGAAATTGTACTCTTAAGCCACCCTGTTGTTGTTGTTGTTGGAAAAAAAAGACAGAAATAGCAGGGAGGAGTGGAGAAAAAAAATGGCCGCACAGGTCAGCACCTCGGACAGCTCCACCTCTCCGTTCGCCCTCACATCTATTCCGGTCCCTGGCCTGTGACCTCAGCTCACTGCGACATTCATTCACTTACTCTGAATCTAGGCTAATCATGAATGAAATGGGGATTTGAGTGTCACTGAAAATGTGTTTGTACCACAGAGTCAATCCCTGCGTCACTTCAGGGGACAAGACAGAAGAGGACAATATACCATTGGCATGCACTTATAAAATCTCCTACACCGTATAGTCTAAACACCATAGTGTAACATCATGAAAGACATATTCAGCCCAGACTGAGAGGAGCCTCACTTTCCATTCAAAACCACCTCTGTGTGATTTTGCACTTTTACATTCAGCTTTAAATATATACCAGAGTCCTAGTTCATTTTACGCATCAGCGGTCCAGGTTTGCTTCGCTGGTGTCGCGTTGGTTTTTGAGGTCCTGGAAGACCTCGGTGAAAAAGTGCGGGTCTGCATTCAGCTGAAGCATTTTGGCACTCATCCTGTTGATGATCCGGAGGGACATCTCCCAGAAAACGTCTTTGTTCGATTCGATCATGAACGGCTTAAGAGGGTAGGAGATCTCGTTGCCCATGTAAGAGTAGGCGAGGTAGAGGCAAGTCTGAAAGGTGCCCTGCAGCTCGGCCGGGTTGTCGATGCTGTCCTCTATCGTGTCTTCGCACAGCAGGTACACGAACACTACGTTGGCCGGCGTGATGAAGCCTTGGTCCTGCCAGCCCTGCAGCAAAAGAGTCCGGTCAATGTTTCGGAACCAGAGAATCACCTCTCCGCTGTTTAACTCTTTCAGTTTGAAACAACGGCGGCACATGAAGTCCCCCAAACAGCGCAGCAGCTCCCCGGTGGAAGCCTGGATGACTATCCGCCTGGGCGACACCAGAGACCACCTGCTGGGTTGTTTCTGCACCGATGAAAGCCTCCCGTTTGGGACGACAGCCTCGCTGTTTTGCGTGGGGGCCGTGGGGGCTGTGGGGACCGTGGGCACCGGGACTGGGATGGGCGCTTTGGGTTTCTTCTCTTCGTTTTGGTTCGTTTTCCTGATGTTCTCGTTGTTGAGCTGCGCCACCTGACTGGATGGGAGCTCCCGGCTCGGCAGCGGGTTCGGGGTGACTTTCTTTGCGCTCTTCTTGGCCGAATTCGCCACCAGCTTCTTCCAAGACAGAGACACAAACATCGAGTGCTTCTTAAGGCTCTTGTCGTTTTTCAGTCCATCCCCTGCGCTATCAGCGTCCATGATAGACGCCTTCTTCGTCGCGGGAGATATGGAGAGGACGGTTCCCATGTCTGCGGAGGAGAGAGCTGCGGTGGTATGGATGCTGCTGCAACTTCAGCGCAGATTCTTCTGCAGAGTGAGAGGCGGCGAGCAACAGTCACGACAACGATTGGAACTCCATTTACACGTCTGTTTACCCGGGCTGTGCTTTCCTTATCTGAGGTGAATGAAGATGAGAATGTTTGTTTTTTGTCCCCGCTGAATGAAATGTATTCCAGCAGATGCTCTCTTCTAGCGCCTCTGCACGGAGACGCTGCGACACAATCCTATAGTCTGTCCCTTAAAGGAAGATAAGACGCTATGCGTAAAAACCATGGCTTAAACGAACCAGCAAGTGCACCTCCCGACTGACAGAGGAGCCGGCCAATGAGAGGACGAATCGATGAGCCAATCACTGGGCGTGTTGTTTTTAGGTCCAGGTTTTCATTGATAGCAGACGACGCGCACTTCTTTGGTTCAAGTGCTATTCTCCACTAGTCCAGTTAGTGTACTTTGGAAAATAGGGGCTATTTTTAAATGAGAACAGTTACCTCTTAGTCTGTCAGCCGTCAAAGAGACAGGATCTGACCAACACAGGTGAATGAGAGGCGCTCAGCAGCTTCTATAAGGACATTTGTTAGATTGAGGCCTGACTGTATGAATGAATGTATTTGTATGCACACTTACTGTAAAGACTTTGTAATTTGTAATAAATTATCTTTTTTAATTAAACAGATGATTGTTTTTGGTTAATAAGTAGGCTTTTAATAGTATTAAATAAATAAATCTGGTTTTTATGCATTTAACAAGACAGAAAGTCTGAACACTTGTTAGGTTTCTGTAGTCAAACAAAAGTTACTGAAGCATTTCTGAGCTGCTTATAAAATATTTGAAAACCACACAAGCATGTCATTCTCTCTAATAACTGTTGGAGAAATCTGTACAAAGTGTTTGGGCCAACTCTGGGCAGAGTAATGTTGAAATATTTTCTGAACTCTGCATACTTGCTTTTCTGCTTCTATCCATACACAAGAAAAAAAATCAAAACAAAACATAACCTGCACCTGTTCAGCTAGTAATTACACTCATGTCTAATTCCAAAATCAAGTCAGTGTAGAAGTTCCCTGCAGTGGGACACACTTTTCCCTGCAGTGGGACACACTTTTAATCCTACATGCAGACTGCATAGCACGTCTTAGTGTCCGATTGGGTCCTCAGGATGATCCAATTAACCTCAGCAGGACTGGAACCCATCCAATGACTTACATGATTACTGTCTGACTCTCCCATTCAGCTCACAGTGGAAACAGATACAAATAGCACTGTAACTAATGCAGTGGAGTCCTCAGAATGGACTTTTCCTTTCAGCTGAAGTGTACAGGGATTATGTGATGTGTACTACTGTAACAGTAACTTGTTGTTGTGATGTTAAGCTTTTAAAAGGTGTTAAAGATTCACACTTTTTTTTAGGCTGGAGCCTATTCCAGCTATCTATGGGTGAGAGGCAGAGTACGCCCTGGACAGATGGCTATGACATTCAGTCAGCAATGCCTACATACTGTTTTGCAGTTGCATGCTGAAATTAGAAGTGCAATACTACTTTATACCACCAGATAAGCTAGTGACGCAGCCTCAAAACAAGATAATGTCTGTATGTAATTAGGTGATGCTGTCAAGATAGTCCAGAATGAATACAAGTCCATTAGATATGTAAATGTATGTAAATTAATGTATGCATTCATAGAGTTTAAAGGGGTTAAATCACTAAAGTTTAAGTTATATATGAATAATTTTACTTACTTTTCAAATCTTGAAAAATAGTCATAAATTAGTGATGTCATGCACCATGAAGCATCGTAACACATTTGCCATTTACAATATCTAATGGGCAGCATCACGTGTGCACTGTATATCTAAGGATTAAGTATTAAGGCTCATAAAGAATAATCTGAGGAATATGGCAGAATGCTAGTATCTTCAAAATTGCCTCAGCTGTAAGAAAGACTGAAGGACACGAGGCTCTTCAGTTATGTTGTGATATATAATCAATACTGAATTACCCAAAGGATCAAATCAAATGTGAGCGTCTTGTCCACAAACCCATGTAAATAATTATTTGAACTACCTCACAGCACCCTCTTGGTGATTTGCAGCCACTTATGTACAGGGAGTAGTGCTCCTCTGATAGTAAAATGGTTTGATTTGGGCCACTGCTGTTCATATCTAATATAAAATACAGCCTACTTGAATTAGGACTTGCTGGATGAGCTATGTCATCTCAGCCTGCTTTTAATGGAACAGATCACCATGGTTACTCATGCCACACATCTAACCATTCCCAGATTCTCAGGTCGGTGCAAGCATTTATACACATCTAGCAATATGGTATTACAACCAACGTAACCTAATTATTAAAAGTGTTATTTTTATTGCTTTGGAAAAAACCTAAAATTATACAAAAAATGCATACACGTGACTTGTGACATGACTCATTTTAAATGGTCTTGGAGGCATTACTTTAAATATAATCTCTTCAAAAAATGTCCCTCAAACAAATAATTCTTATTAAATTAGAAAAATAAAGGAACATTAATGTACACAACATTTACTATGATGAAATATAATCATGCAGCTATAATACAAAGTCCAAAATATTATATACTGAATATGGGTTATACTAAAAAAATATATATATTATATGGTGCATAGCTGCAAATACATATATGTGTTGTCCTGTACCTGTGTAGAGCAAGACATCAGAGGTGATGAGAGATGATCTATGGCATGTTTCTCCACACGCTCACTCCTGATTTTTTCTTCTCCTTTTTTCTGAATACTTAGCTGCTTTAACACTACGATGATGTAACCAATCATTTAAAGTACAGAAATATTCCACACAACTCCTATTATAATAATCTCATCATCATTGTTCAGTCTGCAGCTGAAATTGTCAACAAAAACAACTGCGGCGAGCCAAACTTAGCAAAATCAGATGAAAGAAGGCTAATGTTTCCAAACTGTGAAGTGCTACCTGTTTTCACACAAACTCTTTTGATCGTGCAGGCGTTTGATCCAACATTATAAATCAGACGCCGAACAAAAGCAACTCTTTCATCGCAAATCAAACAGAATGCAACAGGATGTGTCAGAGGAATAATCTCAATGTATTAGACATGAAACATTTTGCTTTTCCTGCTCTAATACAAAAACAAACTAAATAAATCTCACAGGATGGTGAGAGGAAGCAGTTAGATCTTTATTTGCATTTTCTGGTACACACATTGCAACATGTATTTTGACTTTTCTTTAAGGAATTGCTGTCACAAGAACTAAGACTGACAAGTTCTATGTTTTGGTGGCTACAATGTAAACACCTAATAAATTCAATATTATTGAACCGAGCTATGATTTTATCTTTATGCCTATTTTTTTTTTAGATAGACATATTGGAACATCTCAATTTTGTGGGTCAAAGGTCAAAGTCTGGTGCTCACCACCACAAAACATGTTTTCTTCACACTGATATGTGTGTTTCTCATGTGTAGTAATATTTGCAGCTATAATAGAGTAATGCCAAACTATGACAACCCATTAGAATAATACTGCATTACATTTTACTGAAAAACTGTATAGTAATGTCATCATGGGCAGAATAAACGAAGAAGACAAATAAAAATATATAATTTTATAAAGTGTGTCTGCCACAGTTACCCATTAGCTGCCTGATATAAAACACAACTTGACTATATTTGTCAGGCAGAAACAAACAGCATGGGGCACATTCTCAGAAAAGTGTGCATTATGGTAGAATTCTTTTATGTGATGAGTTCGGTTATATTAATTATTCAAACCAAATTTTTGTCAGTTTTTTGCAGGACTCTGAATTACACAAGTTTAAGGATGTGTGAAGAACATGTGGTGGAAAAGATGGCTCATTGAGGAAGGTGTGGGAGGAAGACAAAATGCACTCCTCTGCTTCTCTGATCATTAATAATGAAATCTGTAAATCTGTAAAAAATGAAGTCACTGCAGTATATGAATATGAATACAAAGAGGTTTTCAACACACGTTTCAATATATTTTATGTATTAAATCGCAGAAAAGATTTATTTCTAAATGTCTCAAGTGCATTAAGACTTTTTAATTGTCTATATTTTTTCAGGATGTTGCATAAGAGCAACATCAAACCAGATATCTATGCTGCACTGATGTGCTTATCAAAGTCTGCTGCTGACAGGGTTGAAAGTATAAAGAGAAACACATCATCAAAAAATTCAGCTGCTGTGTGCACATTCTGGATTATGCAAGAAGTTGCTTTAAGGGAGAACATCATGTGTCTGTGACAAGTGTGCCTCCTGGTGGTGGTGTTCAAGTGAAACTATGGTACCTGGGTTTTTTAATCTTCTGTATTACCCTTACATTATGATTCTAAAAATACAACCGCATGTTTTGTTTATGGAAATTAACCCTTGACCTGCTCAGGAGTACAGATAACGTTGTTAAAGGTGATAATATATTGCTGCATATGTTTGAATTCATATTTTAAAATCATTATTTACATTAAATACAACATTTATATTGTATAATGGATGAGACTAGAACCTTTTTTTGTCTTTTTCTTTACTTAATTATTATCTATGGAGGCAGGTGTACATCAGCCAGCAGGGCTCTAACAAACTCTACCTGAGATTGACCACTGGAGGGCAGTCACACGCAGCTGACTGTGAATCAACGCAGTCCCTGAATTGGAAATAGTTGTCCTGCAGGGAGGACTCAGCGGTGACATTTCCTGTCAGCAGACATCTTCGCCACCTCATTCTAACATTTAATTAGTTCTACTGAAACTGTGGAAGGACATATCAGGCACAGAGAGACTGAAAAATGAGGAGGAGTGAGACCTCTGACTAATATTTGCTTTAGTGACAGAATTCCCCCATCAACTAACTGATCATGTGCCAGAGCAGCGGGAGCGAGAGAGGGTGGTGGGAAGCACACGAAGCACTGACAGGGAGAAGATACACGCAGTGCTTCAGATGCTTTGAGCATTAATGTTTTACACTTATACTATACAGCGATTATACATCACGGTTAAAGGTGTCATTTTTTTATACCCTCATTACTATTCGTATATAACCAGTGTTATATAACAAACAAGATGATTCATCCATGAATCAATATGGCTAACATGAGGGTATGAGCACTATTATATGTATGTGTATAATTTATATATATATATATATATATATATATATATATATATATATATATATATATATATATATATATATATATATATATATATATAAATAAATAATCTGGCAATTGAATGAAAAAATGTGATAAACAAAGAAATTAAATATTTATCTTAGAGATGCATTTTAGTCTGCATCCTAAGATCATAAAAGAAGAATCCATCTATGTGTGTATGTCAGTGTGTGTCTTTGTGTGGCTTTGTGTGCTGGACAGATCAAACAGCAGTAAGGGGATCAGGTGTCGTGTCTTATCGAAGTCATGTCTGTCAAAGCGGGTGGGAGGGATTAGCACGGCTGACACAGGCAGGTGGAGACTAAATACAATCTAGAAAGAGGACAGTGAGACAGGTGGGATCGCACAAACAGACACACACTCCTACACACAAACAGGTGGGTCACTGTGAATGTCGCAGAATTGTAAAAGAGCTGCCTCTGTCTCTCATCCACCTGTCTGCAGCTGCATGGACAAGGGGTTGCACGTGCACAGACACACACACACACACACACACACAAAACCCTATTTCTTTTCTTTCTTTCTCTTTCTTTTCCAGAAGCACAGGAGAGCCACCGCCTCGCAGGATTCAATGATTTCTCTACACCTTAAAGACAGCGGTCTCTCCTTTAAAGATAAGAATGTCCACATTCTAGTCGGAGAGGACAGATGGTTTGAAAGAGGAGTCAAAGAAGCCATCTATGTGGAATTGGTAAAACCCCTTCTGTAAACAGAGGCGGAGGGCTGAGGCATCAGCTCTCACCTGTCCTTTCATCTGTGCACAGCAGGTTTCATCTAAAACCGATTGATGGGCCCTTAACTAGTCCTGCACATGGTCCAGACACAGTTTCTGGTCGTGAACTGACCATTGACCAACTAGAGGGACCTTAGTCGTGTAAGTTTCACTAAAGATCCTCCCACAGAGGTCCTGAGCACATCAAATTACAGATTTCCCACCAGAACAGCAGGAGAACTGAAGAAGCAACTCAGGGGAGTAGTGAAACATCATTAAAAAAAATAAATCCAGTTGCCTCGATTTAAACTCTTGGACATATTTGTATATTTTTTCCATCCAGGACAAAGAGTTATCGTCTCATTGAGAAATATACAGCTAATTAGTATGACTTTCAAGCAACCTCATGAAAGCTCTTTGTTGTAATATTTGGTCCAGAGTTCAAAATTAAAAGTGTTTGTAGCAGAATTCAAATTGTACTTGTTATCTATTCATAAATATGTGCTTCTCAATTGCAAAAAATGGGGAAAAACATTTAGATTGAAGTGTGTGTTCAAATCTTTAGGATGTAGAGTGTGGAAAGAGTCCTCTAGGGTTCTTGCAGCAATTTCAAATTTACACTCCAACTTTAACCAGTCAGCGCCCGAGTGGTGGCCTGTCCCTGCTTCTCACCAACTGACAGCTGGGGTTAGCTGCAGCCCCCCTATGACCCTGTAGTACAGGAAAAATTGAGTTAAAATGAGTAGATGTGTTCAAGACCAAGCCTCATTCCAGCTACCAAATGTGCCTACAAAGGTTTGTCTGACCCCTCTATTTCCTCTCCCCTCTTTCATTAAAGTAACCTAAAAGGGGTCAAGGGTCTGAAGCTTGCTGTGAACATGCTGTGATGTGACCCCTCAGTCCCAGTTCCTCCCCAATTCCTGCCTCTCATTCAATAGACTTATTCCCAATTTAGCCTGGACTTGTGCACAAACAAAAACAGAATGCAACAACAACGCCCTTGTAGATTGAGAAGTGTTGTAAATTAGATGTCGTGGTGTGTATTTCCCAGCAGTGCTAGCATGGTACAGTACGGCTTTAAAGCTTCAACTCACAAAGCTAATCTGACCACCCTGCTGAGACATATGTAACATGTAACAACACAAAAGCAACATCTGGTGTTAAGCAGCCCCGCCTGCTTCTTCCTATTGAATTATGAAACAAAAGACAAAAAAAGAACCATATCAAAACAAGGCTTTAAACAGTGTATCATTTCAATCACAGGCAGCCAGGTGATCAAAGGCTACAATCTCCCTCTAACATCCACATGGAGTTACAGCTGGATCAGGCTGTAGGTCTTTCCTCTCATATAAAACCAGCCTGCCCCCGTACTGTTGTGGCTCACTGCTATAATTAGAGCAAGAGATGATAAGCATTCAAATGCTTTGATGTTCTTATCTGAAGCAGCCAAAAGGCGGATGGGGACATGCACACAGTTAAAGCTTCAGACTCTCCACAGACACACACACACACACACATTGGGGTATAAAGACATTTAATACCCTTACGTAAGGAAGGGATATATTCACACACACAACAGGCACAGACATATGTAGACAATTATATATATATATTTGAGTTAGCACTTCTAATATACAATCTGTTTTTATAGTATGATAACATTACATTTATTATTAGAACTATTAGGACGATGTGTGGTTCTTCTATAGTTGTCTTTAAACACATTTTATAAATAAACTTGATTTTGATAATATAGCTAGGCTTGAATTATTCCAAGCAAGCTACTCAGGTAAATAGCATTTTCATCAAAAGCTGCCTTTTTTTAATTTATCACAAGATATCACCCGTTGCAGAATTGTAATCTGTGTTGTAGAACTCCTGCAAAATGCATAAAAATGAGTAAGAATTGTGGCACTACCATGGAGGTCCACCAGGCTGTGCCCTTGCCTGGCAGTTGTGCAATAAAGTGTAGGCCTGTATTTAAAAATAAATACATCCAGGGCCCTCTCCTTGTCAGGCAGAGTGCACAGTCAATAAAAGTGCCAATGTACATAAAATCTCAACACCCTCGCTTTATTCCTGCAGGCTCACTCTGTGCTTGTCATCAGTCTCTGCCTTTGATGACATAGTGTCTAGTCCTTCTAACCCCTCTTAGTTCTTCCAAAACAAACCCCTTCTCTCCTCCTAATTCTTGTTCTCTCTTTTGTAGCCACACCCTGTTCCACATCTAGAAAAGTAGCTGTCTCAAATGAAGAAATGTAATATATCTCTGTAATACTTTATTTAATACTTAATGCTATCGCTATGTGTTTGTCACAAATGTTAATAACCGGCTTTATATTCATATTATTATGTACTCTGCCATCTAATGTTGGGTTATTTTGAAGCATTAGATAACACTTTTTGTGTTGTGCCTTTTGTGATTATGTCAACAACAAAAAGCACCACATTTGGTCGATTACACACCCCTAGAAAGGACACGTTGTGTATCTGCTAATGGAACATATGGACATATTGCCCGATACACATTATCATACTGGCCAACGTCATCCAAACATGGGACCGATAAAGCTGCAAGTCTTAGTACAAAGGTAGGTAGGGGCCATTGGATGGGTATAAAGACTTTTGTCTCTGACGTCCAAGGTTTGAGTCCCCTAACATCGCCAGCGCCTGTGTTTTCACCTATTCTTAAGTTTTGTTGTGTGGTAAACAAAATAGTTAACGTTAGGAGTTAAAAACAGAGTAAGGGTCTAGTTAACAATCATCTTAAAACACACAAACATAAAAACATTGTACATTGTACAGGATGAGTCCCCTTTCCTATGAACAAGACCAGAATCCACCAGAAAATATGTTCACATATCTGTTTTCAAGGACTGAAATATCGACCCTTGTGTTATATTTATATATTTATGTACTCCGCCATGCTGAGGTCAGGCTGATTTATGTTGTGGTGGCCCTCTTTCAGCCACCGTAGATTTGCCACCATTGCAAAGATGTTTTATAACGATGATGCTCCAACTGATTATTCCATACATAAAAAGCGGGATCAATACACATGCCGTCTTAGAAAATACACTGTGCTTTTTACCCATGAAGGTAAACTAGACCCCAAACAAGATAAACGTCTTTCCACCTACGCCCCAATTTCCCTCTGGCTGAATGATTCAGCATGGATGTTGAGGTTCACACGCAGGTTCAAATCCAATCTGTTTCTCAGTTGGAAAGGACTGCAGCGATGTTTACACAGTAGGGAGATTCCTGCTCCATAGGAACAGACTGCGGAGGCTTTGATGCTCAATAGGAGCTACTGAAAGAGAGCAGGAGGAGGACAGAGAATATACAGAGAAAGAGAGGGAAATGATGATGACCTTCTTAGAGTAACCTTGGATTGCTCCTCTTGGAAGGACACACAAAATATGGGTAACAGATGTGTTATGTTTTTGTCTGTGGGCTTATCATACCCACAGGGCAGAGGCATTGGGATCGGGGATATCCTGGTTTTAGGGATTTGGTGTGAAGATAAAAAGAAGACACAAAGAAACTTTGCATTTTCCTGTTTAAGCAAATGTCACTGAGGTGGCTATAACTTGGGTAACAAAGTGCAGGTATGAATCCTACACACAAAACAGTAAACCATCCCTCACTACTCCTCTGTGAGCTGTCAACAATACAAAGAGTACAATCTCCATATCCATTGTGACTGCAACAAAACTCAACGGCCCTGGAAGCCTCAATGCAAATAGACCCCTTTCAGTCCCCCTCTCGCCTCTGGCTGTTGTATTTTCTCTGAGCCAGATATCAGGGTGAGCTCCACAGTGCTGCGGCTTCTGGCCAGCTGGCTGATACATTTCTATCAACTGGTGGCTATCTAACTTCCCCTCCCTTTCACATCCTCCTTCCTTCCCTTCTTTTTGCTGTCATATTAACACAAAAACATGAAAGTTCGTGTTGACAAATGACTGATGATGTCTAATACAGTAAATGCCTGCATCAGTGAATATGCAGCCAAGGATTGCACCCAGTTTGGGTGTATAATTGTTATTGTAAAATGACAATAAAGATTCTTTTATATTCTATTCTAGTTTAAAGTTTGTTGGCCCCCTGGCCCCCCTAAGGGCCCCAAGCCTCTGCCTGGTAAAGCAGCATCTTTGCCTACCATTCATCCATTAGTCAGAAAATGAGTTCTCAGCCTGCAACTTTTCCAGACCTCTAAAACAAGCTGTACGTCAGAGCGCCAAAATCAATTGGAGGGGACATTAAATGGACTTTATCCTGCCAGATCCCCAGTACAAAGTCAGTGTTATGTTGATTGAAGACCTGTGTGAACAGAACAGGTAATTGCCCGGAGAATCCACAGCGAGCTGGTGTACGTGCTGATGTGCGTCATGTCCTATGTCTTGTACCCAGGCTGCCTAAACCAAACTCCAGTATTACTGTTTGACATGGACAATCTCTTGCATGTGTGAAAGGGCAACAAAAGGGCATGCTGTTGCACAGCACTACCAGTGATGAGCAGTAATGCATCTCCGAGGAGTAGTACGAGGGATTAGAAAGGGAAATTTGCCTCTCAGAAGTCTAATCACATATCATTAAGCAGATTCACAATTAGAAATATAATGTTGTATGGCTTGCTTGTGAATGTTACAATATCTGTACAAAGTGAGTTTGTGTGTGCCAGTGAGGAAGTCAGTAAATCACATGGGTTCCCTCTACAAAAAGTCAATGGGTCATTTTTCTACACTACAAATGCCCAGTCCCAGATATGTGGTTCAAGACATGTAGAAACAAAAAAGATCATTAGTGAGGTATTTGCCAGTGTTTATTCCTGTAAACTGGCCATTGGTATATTCCTTCAGAGCTGCTTATTGCATGTCTTCTGTATTGCTATATGTGTTAGGTAAACATGACATGTATGTGTGGAGGTTTCAGAGTTTTCCTTACAAAAGATAACATAAGCCATGGAGACAGGGATAGAATATAAATAGAACATTGATCACCAGTCACTATATTATAGAAAAGAGTTTCTCCACTTCACTCAAGTCATATTCATGTCTGAGTCGACAACAGAGGGCAGCATTGCATCCCGGATTTGTCTTCCTCTGTGCATTGGTGTGTCTGTCTTTCCCTTGCTGGTCTTAAAGCTGGAACACATGACATCAACCCCTGCATTCTCCCATGTGAATTACCAGAGTCTTCACCCAGGGGTAAGGAGTCATCCAAGGAAAACAAACCAAAGCAACCAAATGGCTCTATTACTGGAATGTGGGTTTGTTACACCCACAGCGGTCTGCCATCTCCTCAACAGGTGCTGAAAATATGTGCAAGAAAGTTTTCATTAGCTTTATTATTTTTTTCAACTTAGAATCCCAGCTCTTAGCTCCTGTAAGGTCAACTATTTGGCCTGATTAAATGATTAAACGTCCTTAACTATAAGACACTTAAATGCCTCACAGCTCTCTAGGTGACCCAGACCCCTGAACTTTCCCGTACAGGAGATGAGTGATTCAGACAGCAAAGATTTCAAAAACATGTGGACAAATCACATGTTAAAAGTTGTATTACACAGGTAAACGTGTCCGATCCAATCATGTTTGACTTCATGTAGCGCAGTAGCATCTAACCACCGTAGGCATCAACACGGAAAGATCACACGGCTGCTGCTAATGTGGATCTTGTTATTGCAAGGGCACCCAGAGGATTTGGGAGCATTTTAGCCCCACAGCAGGCCTCCCTCGCCGGGCCACTATCATCCCACATCAGCCCCGGGCTCCTTGATGTGGTTTGGGAGGACATGACGGGGCCGAGCGGGGCCCAAAGTGATCAGTCGTGCAGCAACATCTGAAACCCATTTCCCCACAATTAAAGAGAGAGAGAAACTTTCAGGACCAAACATCGCCCGTTTCCACGGCATCGAGTCAAACATTTGCATGTGTGTGTGTGTGTGTGCTGTACCTACTCACCACAATCACTCCCAGACACACACCCTAAACAGACACCAAATGTGTTTACTTACTGAGAAAACCACTTGCCACTAAAAAAATGAGATTTATTAAGACTGATAAATAAAAACAGACATGTAAAGCAGGAAAAAAGATTACGATCTCAAGTAAAACAGGTAAACACCTGTGCTGTCAGACGTGTAGGTGATACAGAAACAGCGTTTTTTACTTTAATGATGCCCTGTTTGAGACTCCTCCGCATCGTGTGTGTGCGTGTTTGTGTATGCTAGCAAGTTATGCCTGGTGAGTTCCTCCGTCTGGATGCTCATCGAACATCAAACACAATAAAGCAGCGAGTGGAATGGAGCTGATTGCTATCTCCAAATGTAATCAAACCAATTCAGCTCACTAAAATGCAGGCACATACTCTCCCGCTGCTCTCCCGCCTTCACACACACACACACACACACACACACACACACACACACACACACACACACTCGATCCTAGTCCAAACCCAGAGTAAAGGCCACACTCTTCCACTCATTTCTCAGTGCCTCCTCTTTGGTTCAGATCATTGGTCATGATGTGCTCACCATGTTCTTGGCCTGTGATGCACGGCACAGTCACTGAGTGCTTCTCTTTACTGTGGTATCAGTGGTCGGCCATTTTACAAACATCCTCCAAGAGAACCTGTCAGTAAAGTTCCTATCCGGTGGAGCCAAGAGCTACAGCTTCCCATGACCCTCAGCTTTCATGGGTTGGGTTGACCTACAGTAAACCCGGAGACGACCTTTAGGAACAGCACAGGGTTTTTGATCAGCTTGTCTGTTATGAATGAGGCATGAATATGATAATATCAGGCCACGTTAAAGGCTACTTATCATGCTCTGGAGAGCTTTCTGTATGACCTCGGCCCTCTGAGTGGATTAGAGAGATGCAAAAAAGGGAGTGACAGAACCTGAAAGAGATAACTTCAGGAAAATGTGGATGGTATCTTACACTAGATGCCAGTTTGTGGTCTGAGAAAAGTTGATTCAGGGAGGTTCATTTCAGATCTCCTTGTAGTGCTCCGATTGTATTAGAATTACCAAATTACGTGTGGTGGCCTTTGTGTGTGTGGAGGGTGGGAGGACATGCTTGGTCTTAAGTAAGTGATGTTTTGTTGGCCCGCGTGTGGTTGTAGACCACTTTAGACATAAATGATGTGGGAGAAAGGACAGAGACACAGGGATGAAGCCAGGGGGAGACAGAGATAAACCAGAGCTGAAGACGCGTTGACAATTCAGAGAGAGCACCAAGACACAACCTTAAGAGGGGAAGGAAAGAGGCAAACAGACAGAGAGCCAAATCACCACTGTTGTGATTCCTCGCTAAGACAAGCATGCTCTAAGTATCCAGGAGTGAGCAGTACTTTTGCTGGCCTTTCTCTGAAAACACCGTCACAGGGAGAAGCATTCCTTAACCCTTCACCTTTTGTAACTTGGCAACAACCAGCTATCATCTCCTATTGCTGTCCTCAGGAGACGGGAGGGGAGCTGACGAGCATGACATCAATTTGTGGCTGGGGAGAATCAAAGTTCTGAAAACAGTGAACCACAATTATTGTGGATTAGAATGGATTAAAGTAAACATAATGATGAAGATATACTATAACCAGAAATAAGCTTACTGTATAATAATTAAATCACTTAATTTTCCACTCCACAAGGGCAACATCGCCAATCTGCAACAAGCTTCCTACCCATTTTCTTGCCTATCAAATCTCACCACAGCTGCCATGGAAACAATTTAAAGGACTAAAGTTTGGCACATAGCTATGTAAACACTAGCTGTTGAACCATATTCTAATATACAATGGTGTTTTTTTTCTTGGAGATACATCTAAAAAAAAAAAAAACAGGATCTTGGCTTACATGTCAATAACAACAGGCAGCAAAACTAGAGTGCCTCTTCTCTGCCCCAGTAAAAAGTGCCAGGGGACTGCAGTGTGGTTAGTGACAAAGCGGAGTCATCAAACAAATTTCAAGCTGTCAAAAAATACAGTGTCAGAGTGAAATGTTAGAAGATCAGGAGCCCAAGAAGACAGTCTAACAGTCAAACCTGAGTCAACTGCAGTCCTAAAAGTAGCCTGTGTCAATGAGGGGCTGCTCAAAACCTGAGCTGTCATCCAGCTGAAGGCTCTGGATATCACCAAAACACTGATCATACCCACCAGTAAAGCCAGTCATGGCTGCTGAGGAAGACTGATGTAACAAAATGGATTATGAAAATATGTAATACTGTATGGAAATGAGGATCATCTTGTCTTAAATACTTTAAGTAGTGTTTTTCTGTTGACTTAGTTCACTGAGTGAAATACTGAGGTAGCAATGAATCAGTAAATTGTATGCTTAACTTCCACAACGTTAACTTCCACAACTGTGCTGCGTTCTTGATTCAGACTAGTTTAGACGTGAATGAGTCATTTATAGGATAATTTTCTCCGAGCATGGTGTTCCACCTTTGGTGTTAACCTTTGCACAGTCATATGAAACAGATTTACCTGACCAGAGCAGGGAATGCAGATAGGGATAGAAAGAACGAGACAGAGGAGGAGAGGAGGAGGAGGAGAGAGAAAGAATGAGGGCGAGGGAAGATCCTCTGAGGGCAGCAGCTCTGGTTTCAGCCAGGCACTGATGCTGACTGGCAGCCATGTCAAAAGCTAAGAAGTCAAACGATGCTGATTCTCAAGTTCATCTTTAGGGCATGACGAACTGAAGCCTGTTATGCAGGAGCCTGGAATGTGCAACTACACGTATTGATGAACTCCGAGCAAAACACGCACACAGACCTCCGGGCATGTTTTTCAAAAAATATGAGCCGTTTGTGCTTATGCTCTCACACACACACACACGCACGCACACACACACACACACACACACTATTCATTACCATAGGATTTTGACAGTCAGTATTTAATGAGCAGCCAAACCTTTTAGGGTTATCACCCACACATACTAGAGAGTGGATTAACATCATTACTGCTGAGAAGTCTTCATCTGGAGATTATCTCTGTGATGTACAGTGAAGATGTCAGGCTTAAACCTTTATTAGGACACGAGTCTCATACATTACTGATCATAGCACAGGAAGGACAATCACATGCCTTTTGTTTTTTTTCCTTTGTGTTCAGGCCATGTGTGACATTTACAGGTCATATGTATGAAATGTTGACTTTGGTTCCTTCAAACATAGTTTGAGAACTTTAGTTGAATGAAAAACAACATCAAAAAGAATTCAGAAATCAGAATATACTGGATATTTTCAGTAGAGGGGTTAGTGTGACTACAGGTTCATATGATGACTTTGATGAATATGGAATAAAGCTGTAATGTTGCTAGACCTCTAGAGTATATTTCAGCAACTGTGGGGTGTATTTGAAAAATTATGTGAGATTATTGCAAATTTCAGGTTAGAGTAAATAAAAATTATCCATTGTATAAAATAAAAATGTTATTACTAGTGCATTTTTTGGAAGCTTTGACGTCTCAGTCTGCTGAAAATTTCTTCCTGTTAAATTAGCTTTATTGTAAAAGATGTTATACACATAAAATTAAATAAAATCAAACTTTAGATACAGTGGCAATTTAAAAAGTCTACAAAAATAATATATTTCATCTTATTATTAAGATTTGCCAGGTGATGCAAACATTTATTTTCAGTTTTAATAAAAGTTTATTTTATGTTATTTTCTAAGCCTAAGACTGAATAATACAGGCCCACATATAGGACAGAAGTTCACACAAATGGCAAGCACTGCTCAAAAACTGGTGCAATGGACATGATGCACACCGTCTATTGCACAAAGCTGTTACCATGGGAAGGAAGCGAGAGAGAATAAGAGCCTGTGGCACAGGTCTAAAGTGTGGAGAGCATAGAGTGGGTGTCAGGGCTTCAATGCAGTATTCAATGCTGGACTGCTTAAACATGTTGGATATCTGTGGACAGGTCCTGTCCCTCACTATTACCTAGGTATTACACTACAGCCAATGGATAAGGAGGACAGACCCCTGCTGGGCCCCAATATGTTTGGCACACACTGATCACCCTGTGGTGGGTCTGCAACAGCAGATGGTGTGTCAGTGTATGATAAGAAAAAAGGCGAAGCACACATTGACGCTGTGGTACACAACTGATGACATGTCTCCACCCTCTGCTGGTAGTTGACAAAAACTTAGACCTTGTGTGGAGTTCACCACTTAGGACTATGTTATTGTTTGTGGCCAGCTAATGTGTTAAATGGACCAAAGCACCCAGTGTGGTTTGTTGCATTTTTCAGCGATTGTATTTTTACTCGATTTTTACTGAATTCTAAGACTGAAGCTAAAAGGTCACATGCGTGTAACATTCAGCTATTTTTTCATGTAGCCATAAAAATGCTCCATTGTGCTTTACAACACTGGATTCCATTTTATGCTCATTCCTCCTCTGGTGGAATATAACACTAGCATTACATCACTTAGAGAAAAAAAGAAAGTCACTTCTGCCATCAGCTGCACAGCAAGTTAAAACATACAGACTTTATGTAAACAGAGGTATTTTCCTGCGGCCTCTGTAAGACACTAAGACCAGACAGGTATGTAACGTATAAAAAACAGTAAAGGTTCAAATCTATAGATCAAAAATACTAACTTTGTTTTGTTGCATGTTTTGATTCAGGTCAGTTAGACATCTGACTCGTGTTACCTTGTAGGGGGGGTGATTGGGTCTTGCCTGGGCATGCCTTGACCTATCCCTGAAGTGTAATGCTTCTCAGTGACCTGTAGAGGGAGCAGCTCCCTATGCTCCTGCACCACTTTCCTCTTTGGAACCACAGCTGGCTCTAACACCTGCTAACCAGATGTCTTCTTCCACAAGAGGAGAAAATGAGCTCGACTTTCAAACTCTGTGGTGCTTTCCCTCTCTCTCTCTCTCTCTCTCTCTCTCTCTCTTTCTCACCGTCCTAAAAAAATTGCCCTCTCAAAAACAACCTTGAACCCTGATCACCTTTCTGTTCTCACCTCTATGTCTGTCTACCCTTCTTTTTCAAGCTGAAATTGTTTACACAAGTCCTTATGACACCCAAGCTGCTGCGAGTAAAGGCGGAGTTGAAACATCACCTGGTGAAAAAGGCACAAGGGAGCCTTTTTCACCCTCAATATAGCTCCTCACTGACGGTGATGATGTATTTGTTTTTTAATCCCCTTTTTATTCACCTCAGCACCTAAGTGCACACCGCTAAGTTGTGTATTTAGTATACATTTCTTTGGTAGGAGTTATCACATGCAAATGTTTCATGAGTCACATTCAGAGATGAAATTAGTCTTAACTTGAACAGTGGATAAATGCACTCCATGTGGGTGTCTGTCAAGCATGCAGTAGTATTTTAGCAGCAGTGTCCTATGAGTTATAAGTTGTTGGAGGGTAAATCCTTTGCTCTTGGTGCAGTTATCTCTACTAAATCTGCACATTTATTGGCTCTGCCTTTGAAGAAAGGCAATGCCTCTACAATAACCTGGAAACCCAAAAAACTGAGTCCTCATGCAACTGAAAACAAGCTACTGAAAGTGTTTCTACAGACGCTTTAAATGTGCTGAATTCTTATAATAATATTAAAGACAAATAATAGAGTGCCTGATTATATTGATTTTTTTTCTTTTTATTTACACCACCACAAAATGGCACACAAATAAAGGGAAGCAGAAATGGCCAAAGGGGAAGGCCAGGTCTTTAATATTTGTCATGAGAGGGAAGCCACAGGGAGGGTGTTTCCCTCTGGCCCATGGGCCGGTGCTGTGGTGACCGCTGCCTGCCTGCTTGCTTGCTTGCTTGCCTGCCTGCCTGCTGGGGCCGCCTGTTAGCAGCAATGTTTTATCCTGGGAGCCCGAGATCTCTGGAAAAGCTGAACTCCATTTTGCTAGGGTTGGTTGACTTCTGGAAGCAGAACAGTCAAGTCAGCAGCGGATTGGCCCCGATTCTGTGCAGCTGCTCGGAGAGCGAACACCACGAGAACCGCTCAAGGAACCGCTCGGGGAACCGCCACAGGACCGCGTGGAGAACCTCGACATGTGTCATAGCCACAATTTACAGAGTTGTGTGTTGTGAAACAGATATATGATACCACGACACTTAACAAAGTTATTTTGGAAATGGTATAGAAGTTCGAGCAGCTACGAGCTTGGCTGTAGCAAAACTGAGTTTCTTGTTAAATCTCTGCTTTGGTTCACATGAAGTTGCACTAATTTCAATTGATCACCCTGTAGTGCCTTCAGGTCTATACAAATGATGCAAAAACCTATGCACTACTCTGTGAAAGTCCTCTACATTGTTGTGTGGAAAACACAAATGAAAGCCGATTTCCTCTGGAACTCTAATCTCTAAACACTCTGTTATTAATTTCCTCTTATTGTTTTGTGCGAATGTGTACAATATACAAGTACGATGTGTCATTCAGATCGAATTCAGAAAGCGAGCGATAGTGTGTCTGTGTGTAGTTACAGAGCAAATAAATCGACCTAATCCTTCAAACCTTGTAAAAGACAAAAAGCATTCATCCGTGCCTTATAATATAGGATGTCATACCCAACTCTACCACAATGAACACAAGCTGTACTTGAGTCATGCTGTTGCTACATGAGGAAACACAACACAACTAAACAAAAGGGCAAAACTATGGATCGAGTTAAAAAAAAAAGTCCAATTATAAATGATATTAACTGATTCCATACAAGACCCAGGCAGCGTATAGTAAATGTTATTAGACACAAGAAGCGTTATGTGAAATTATTCCTATGAAAAACTTCAGAGAGGAAGCATCCATATGCACACAGTGAAAGAGAAACACATTCCCAGCAAGATTGATAGTGACGGTGGTGTACCATTGGGGGTTAGCAGGGCAGCTGTTCCTAGTATCTGGAGCAAATATTCCCAGGCCAGTCATCACAACACACAAATACATACTGATCGGTACGGCCACATCAGCCCATTACAAGTCATACTGTACACACACTCACACACACACACACTCACTCAGAAGGTTCCCAGACTTTCTTAGTGATGCGTGGTGCCTCATGCCCCCATCGCCATGTGTTGGAGTAGTGCAGAGGCGACCACATCAGGGTCTCTTGCCCCACCCTGCTCACCCACAGCATCATTACACAAACACACACAAGGACTCGCACATACTCGTTTTGCCTTTTGTTACACAAAAATGCAAGCACAATGCACACACTCATAGAAGCAAGCGAGTATGCTCACAGACCACATAAACACACACACAACAGATGCATGCTCGACCATACACATATGGAACTATGCAGGGGTTCAAACCAATAATGTTTTTTCAGTTAGGAAATTCTGCCCGTTGAGTCTGGTTGATGTTGCTGTGGTTTAAGAAATTTTTGGAAATCTAAAAAAAATGCTGTGGGAAAGTAATAGAGCAAGAATTTAAACTATCATCAAAGACTAAAGACTATCATAAGCATCATTTTTCAGTTTAATGCTCTTATTCTTTGCATTGTGTAGCATTTTAGCCCTATACTCTATGTTTGTTGATTTACTGGCAGAATGGTCAATTTTCAATTCTATATTCTTATTCATCATGCAAAATTAAATATTTTTTAACTTTCAATTATTTATTTTTAGCAACAGCATCTCTGCATGGATCATTTTTTATTTAAAGTTAAATATATATAAATTAATTTTGGCTAAACTAAGGCAGTTTTCTGTATTTCTTTAAATCTATTGTATTTTATACCAACTTTTTTTCAATAATATCACATTCTGCCTTTTTAAGCATCTCTAATTCAAACCTTACACAGTTCAAGGCCTTGACTTCTCTTTGGGAAGAGTGATGGTGACCTCCTTCGACCCCACAGAGGACCTGCAGGGGTCATACCTAGAGTGGTTATAAAGTCTTTCTGGTATTCTTTTTGTCTGTAATTAAAGCAATAAATTACCTGCTGTTGGTGGCAGAGTGTTAATAGGTGGCTTTATGGGCCCTAGAACATGCAGGTGCTGCCTCTGGGCTGATGTAGATCTCTCATTGACAAGTACTCTGAATGGAGAAGTTAATAATCAATAGTCCATGTCATTGAAGGATTTGCTTTTTCTATGATACATCTATTAGATGTCTGTGTCTGTTAGCTGGCTGTACTCCAAGAACAAAGCCACACTACTGTGATGGTAGCAAAATGTCAGAACAGCATGAAGCCAAGTAACCACTGACTTAATGGAAATATTGACCAAGTTGTCAACGTCTCACCCCCACAGTCTGCGTTCCTAGTCCGCTCGATAAAAAACCTTCCCATGATACCATGTGCTCATACACACACACACACACACACACACACTGAACGGCAATCACGTTTTCATCAGCGTCTCTGTCTTGTATGGTTGCTATGGCTATGAATGGCCTTGATTTCAACCGTAACCAACCATCACACAGAGATCCAAGACCCAGAAAAAAACATCATGATAACCATTGACTGTATATTTTAGAGACAGTCAGCTTTGTTCTTCTTTCCAGTGGAGTGATTTAAAGTTCGAAATGAGAAGAGATGGAAAATACACCAGTGTTTAACTCCAAGTTGGTGCAGAAAAGTATCAATAGAAGGTCTGCATGTTATGATGCTTTCAAGGTTGTTAATTAAATGACTTGGTGAAAATATAACAAACCATTTAATCTGTTTGATCACCGATAGCATTAGGATTACATCAACCAACTAATCTTTCAAAATGATAAAGGATTCTGGTGATACCAGCTTGAATAATGATGTTTTTCCTCCATCAGACACAGCAAGCACAAAGCAAGTAAACAAGTCCCTGGGAGAAAAGACTTGAAAGAGATCTTCCCCTCCATCACAATCATCTGGATACAATTGTGTCATTATAGCCGACTCCTGTCTGCGATTGTCGGGATGTTAAATACCCTGACAAATAGGCTACCAAATGAAACCTTCTATTTCAATCCAGCGCCTTGCATCTTTCTTCTCTCTCTCTCCCTGCCTTCTCTGTATCCAATCACAGGAGCCACACAAGAAGCTTGAAGTGATTTCAGGAAATAAGGTTGCTCCCACTAAGGCAAGGGGAACCTCATTTGACCTTTGACCTCACTTTGTGATTGGCTCAAGAGCGGTGACTCAACGCAGACACAGGAGCAGTTACGGTAACTCCACTATGAGGCACCATGTTCCCGTAACATTTTTTTCAGTCAGCTCGCAAGTGTGTGTTTGTCTGTTAAAAATGTTGATCTACACAGCAGCTGTGTGAGATTTTATTGCAGAGACTCATGGTTTGTGTAAAATCATCACGCTTTAACTATCTATATCAGAGACACTTAGTGATGACAGTCGTTTTTCTGGAGCTATAATTTCCAGTCTGTATCTTTGCAAACAGTTTACAGGGCATCAGCTACTTACACGTAAATGCCTGTAATGTTTCCCTTTAGTCAAATAGAAAAAGAGTTTAATTTGTTCCAACCAGACTAATGATCTCATCAGTTCCCCTCCAGCATTGATTTCCTGTAAATGACCCCATTTAAACAAATCATTTTTTTTAAGTGACGACCACTCATTCACCTGAACGAGAAGTTAAACTCAACCTATTTACAGTTACAGTTAGGTACTAACCAAACTGCAGTTTCTTCTGTGGCCTCTAGGGACTGGCTCCAAAAGTGAGTCAATAACTACAGACCATTGTCAGTAAAAACTATGGACAGAGCTTCTGTGATGTCACACGTTTGTTTCTGAAGAGCTGATTTGAGACTCTGTGGGAGGCTCCGAGACGCTTCGACTGCCGCCATGTTGGCAGCGTCACAGTCCGCCAAAACTCCAAATATGGACAAAGAGGGGGAGCACGAGCGGAGTTCAGGGGGGAAGACGAAAGCGCAAAACTTGTACTGTAATACGGCAACCGCCTGTCACTGAAGGCGGTAACACCATAATTATGCAGAATTTTAAGTCCGAATACAATTAGTATACAAGTATACAAGTGAGTTGAGAACTTATCAGTTGAGACCAGAATGATTTTTTGTACCAGGCTGTAAACTGTAAAATGTTTATTTCTGCTGTGAAGTTGGACAGTTTAACATGGGAGTCTATGGGAAATGACGCTTCTGGAGCCAGCCCCCAGTGGTTGCAGCTTGAACTACAAGTTTTGACACTTCCGCATGGGCTTCAAGTCCGAGCCCCGAAGGTTGCCGCTTGCTACAGAGCTCTGTCCCCTCCAACTTTATAGCAGAAATAAACGAAATAAATGTTTACATCTAAAATGTTTGTTTTTGTGACATATATTTATACAGACTTAGAAAAAAACTCCTTTCTTATCATAATGCAGCTTTTTTAAAGTAAAACAGAGGTTGCGCTGCATCATAACGTTGCAGTCTCTTTTGCCCTCTATGAATGTTAAATGATCCACGACAGAATGCATTCCTGCCCCGCCTGTGTGTCAACTCCATCCTCCTGTGTCATGTGTAGACAGGTATAGGTACTTTGTGCATATATAACCTACTGTGGTTGAGGGCTTATAGGAAATTAGGGATGCCCTGTAAAGTTCAGAGAATAATGCACACATACAAAAGGGAGCTTAAACCCTTTAAATAAACGATTCTAAGAACATCTGCATTCTGATTTGTAAGTGGAAATACATACATAGTTTGTGTTTTTTATATTTGTATAAACAGTGTGTTTTATGTACCTCTTCTTTTACAAATGAGTGGAGTGATGATTTGTTTTTCACAATTTCTAGGATGCAGTCTCATTGAATCATACATGTGGTTAACCCACGAGACAGAAGCCTGTGACTCACTTCCAGTCTTGTGTGAAAGGCAAACATTCTTTTTTTTAAATCAATGGCTTTTTAATGTGCAGATTTAAGGAAATATATATGTTTTCTTTATAGGAAGTATATTGCTCTATATGACCCATTTCTAAGATAAATATAAGGTTATAGATAAAAAAAAATTATACACCTCCATTTTTGTACCCATTTTACTACCATTCCTTCCCCTTACTTGATTAACAACATCCTGAAGGTTTCTGTGTGTGTGTGTGTGTGTGATCAGTTCTGGTGTGGGATGACAAGATGACTGCTTTGATCTTGCCACCACCTCCCATGAGCAGATGCAGCTGGCCGTAGTGTGTGTGTGTGGGTGTGTGGTATTGTAGTGTATGTGCTCAATTTGACTGAGACAAGAATGGAAGTCTATTACACCACATGGGCACGTGAAGAGGGCATACATCCTTTTAACCCTTTACATTGTCAGCTTTCTGCAGATGGTCTCACAAAGTATCCATTGTCATGCCTGTCTCATCAGTTTGTGGGCAATTTTAACAAAGGTTACTTTTAATTTTTGAAGTCAAGACGGCTGATATTTATCATTTCTTTAGGCCAAGACAGTAAAATATTCTTAAAAGGAAATATAAATACATAAACTGGAAAAATAAACATGTATTGTTGAGAAATCACAAGCAGACATCAGCAGTTTCTAACACATGAAAGAGATTCAAACATACAACATATTACATGCTCACCAACATAACATCTTTAAAATCATCAGCTGGGGTCACAGTGAATTTAATCCATTGGCAGTTTATTGGTTTATTGGCCAATATTTAATTTAGCCAATACACTAATTTAACAAAAAGTGCATCAGAATGAAATCTCCTATCCTACCTTTAACTTTATTTGCATATTGCAGCTGACTTCCTATTGGCTCCCTGGACACATGAAACACTCACACTGTGAATGAGTGTGAATTAATAGTTGTTCAAACTAAGAACATTTAGCTTCTGTTAAAACATACTTCTTCCACTGACAGTACCGATATACTCTGCAGAACAGATACGCTTTCTTTATATAGACCTAACCCTTCCTAGTCCTGCCCACAGCATTCCTCCCGGATGACCCCAAACCAGAGAAGAAGAAAAACAAGTATAAGAGAGAAAAATGCATTACAAGATAGAGTAATTAATAAATGAAATGTTTTCTGGCAGTATCGCTACAAAAAAAAAGGCAGCCAGAAAATAACAGGAGAGATTAGAGAAGGGGAGAGAGGTGGATGGAGTGAGTCTGGATCTGAGGTCTAGAGAGTAGGAAACCACAGAGAAAACCTCTGTGGCCAAAGCATCCATCATCCTCATGTTACTGCCATGGGAAGAGATTGCTGACCTCACCAGCAGATGTGCAGTGTGCAGGCTGGGATGGGCAAGAGATGAGTTTACAATGAATTTACATGGATGTTGCTATCTCAGTTCTTGCATGGTCATTCTGTGTGTTTGCTAATTACACTTTAACCTCCATGGTCATGAGACTATATTTGCATAAGTAAACAGCTAGCTAGCTAGCTAAGACAGGTTGAACTCATTCACATCCATGTCTTTTCATCTACAGTCCATTCTTACCATGCAATTTGTTGTCATTGTTTTTTTCCTACACCTTCCACTGTTTGACTGGAAAGTCCCCTGAGTTTAGCAGTAGCACCAGGAGCTGCAGCAGCACTGTTTGGGTCACGCTGGTGAGGGGGAAGGCACGCCACTGGCAGCTGGCCTACCACATTAGAGGACTTGGTGTGTGCATGTTTACGTGCGTGTATGTGTGTGTGTGCGCATGCATATGTGTACAATAATAAGAGCCCTGCTGTCTGTCAGCCACAAGGCAGCAGCTGCTCAGGCCCACAGATTAGAGGCTTGCACTGCACTGGATGCCCTTAGTGAGTGGTTAGATGGATGGATGAATGAACGGATAAATGGATGGATGGATGGATGGATGGATGGATGCATGATGGCGAGAGGTTGGGAACAGAGTCCCTGAGCCTCGAGATATAGTTGCTACACCTGCCAAGCTTTTAATTCAAGCGCTGCAAGAAAACTGCAAAGCAAACCTTTTCATTCTTCAGATAATTATAAAGCCATACACCTACATGCACAAGTTATCTAAGACAAACTTCAAAGTTATGAAGTTAGAAGGTCATGCACTCTTCTGGAAAATGTTGGTTTGCAGCTGCTGTGACCACAACTGTAGAAGGAAGGAAGGAAGGAGGTGCCATAACTTCCAAAAGCTGATGGATGTTCTAAAAGTTTTAGTTTCTTCACAATCTCAACAGTTTCAAGTGGGAAATTTCCACCAAAATACCACAGCTTCCAGCAACCACAAACAAAGTGAGTCCATAAGCGCAGTATACTCAGCAGGACGGCGTAAGTATGAATGCTATGACTATAGGCAATAGGACAGCAACATGTGATATTATTTGAATGTATCTTCAAATAACTATATCACATTCCACCATGAAAGTACATATGGATCAATCATCAGATAGAAAACCTGCACACACATATGGTGGATTGCTTGTCCACATACACTTGCCCATATGGTAAACTTTCACCCTCTTTCTTCTTCATGCTTTCTTGTAAATATACAGTATGATATGATATGATATGATATGTGTGTGTGTGTGTGTATATATGTATCTGTGCCAAAATAGTAATATAATACAAATGTCTAATACAAATACCGGTATATGTTTTTTCCCCTTATATATTAGTTGAAACAGTTTAAATAATCTTAGATACGTTGAGAGGAAGTGACATCAGCTGCTCCTCCATGTTGGCTTTATCATGTATTTACACAAGGGTCACTATGAAAAGTGTAGATGCCATATGTCCCACCTGTGCATAAAAATCTGTGTTAGGGTGGAATTCCCCTTTAGGCAGGAGCCATTAGTCATGTGACAGTGACGCATCCCCCCCCTTCACCCTGTGTTGTGGTTTTTCTAGGTGAGATGAAGGCTATTGCTGTGACACTGGGAGGTAGACACACACTTTCAAACGCCGCCTCTCTCAGACTGATCCGTCTGATCTCTTTGTTCCCTTCACTCTGGAACGCGCGTACATGAGTGGGAATACACAGGCGCCAATGAGCGAATGCAAGTACCTGCAAGCACACGCGGACCCGCAAACAAGCGCACACTTTGTTGATCCCTGTAAGAGTATACTCTTAATGTCATAACCTCAATAAAAGCACACAGCCGCACAGCCGTCCCAGATGTCTGGTGTGAGTATCACGTATTAGACTGATCACATAAAATGTGCGCTCACTCACTACCTCAGAGGTTATTCTGAATTACCTCACACACACACGTCAGCCATCCAAAAGGTGCGATCATGTCAGCTGTACACTGCACTACAGAGGTGGTGACACACAAGCAGCGATTGCCTCATACAAAACAGAATGCTGTTCATTAGACTTTTGGTGCAGGTGAGGATGTAACCTGGGTACATATTATGTCATCATGTTCAGGTGCTGGTGATGAAGAAGGAGGTATCATACACCTGTGTACACATAAATAGTGTTACTATGACACAAAATACACTGGCAACAGCTGAATGTCAGCGTCATGTTGAATTAGCCTCAAACTAACATGTAGCTAATTTCTCGAAAAAAATGACACTTCGCAAATGCAATGATGCATTTTAGTTCTGTTTGTTTGGTTTTAGTTTGAACACATGTATTCATCACACACAGTGGCTGACCTGGGCATGCTGGGGTTTGATCCTGCATCTCCAAGTTGAAGAAGAGCATCTCTTTCCACTAGACCATCTTCATCACTGAGCAGCACCTGCAATATAAGAAACATCTGCCTGACTGAACCACTCACCTGCAGATCAGCTTTGCCATGAACACATACACATCCCATCATAATCACACGGAGGCCATGACACCTACTTTTAATAACAAATCTCATCATATTACTAGAGGCAATAAGAAGTCTGATGTTTTAAATATGAACACTATGACTGTCATGATATGAAGTGGTTAACCCCTTGTGTCCCTCTCTGTCCCAACAAGCAAAGACAATAAAATCTTTTTTAACACATTACTCCCATGGGTGGAAAAAACACACAAACATAAACCTAAAGTGATATCTTTATGTCACTATAGAGCAGGGTAGATAAGGATATGGAGGTTAGCTATACAAGTAAAACCAGTATGTCAGGTAACAGATTCATATCTGTACAGTACCAGCTTGACTCATACATATTACATTTCTTCTTCCACAATAAATTCTTCTAAACCTTACATCTCTACTAACCTTGATTTCAATTCAACGGTACTGAAGACAGCTGCTCATGCATGGATTCTGGCAGGTTGTAGATGACAGGCGTCTGGATGGGTCTTAGCATTTAGCTGACAATCATCAGCACAAAACCATGTGGACAGGCGATGAGACACAGGTGCAACACATTAGAGCAGGGCAGGTCATCAACAGCAGGAGGCGACACAGGAGGGCAGGGGAAGTCAAAACACCTGAAACTAGAGGCGAGTGCTACAAAATAAAACAGGAAGTAGGGAAAAAACATTAAATAAAGATAACTTTATTCAGCAGACCAACAAACTGTGGTAACTGTGCCTCTGTATACCCAGCAATGCAAGGACTGCAGTGATTTAAGATCTTCTTCACCAGTTTAGTTCAGTTTGTCTGTGTTCCCTCAAAGATAGAAGCTCAAATGAAAAGAAATCATAAGTTCAATGTCTGCAGAAGTAATATTTTTTTAAAAATCATCCAGCAAACTCAAACCTAGAGCTAATGCTTATATGCTAGCAAGGACATCTAAGAGAAACATCTCCATCATAATCTCATGTTCCATTTTTTGTTCCCAATTCATGTATTGTATAGCATCTGTCTTCTATGTGCACACACAAACACACAATGAAAACACAAAACAAAATGACAAAAAAGTATATTTTTTATATCCAACCCTCTTTTGGTGTAGATAATGAACAGCATCATTAATTACTGTGGCTCCTTGTGGCTTTGCTATCTTTCACTGGGAGGTCTGTGGCCTCCAGAAATACATACTTGAAAAAATATTGTATATGTGTGTACATGCACCCGCCTTCAGCATGTAGGGCAGGTTAGAACACCGTGGTTGCAGTGAGGCCTTGGCACTCCCCTTCTGACATGTTCAAATCTGTCCTCATCACTGATTCTCCACTTAATCTGTACCTGATCAACTCTGTCTGTCACATTGAAAAAAAATAAAAATAAAAAATGAGCAGGGAGGAGTGGCGGTTTGTGTGTTCTTTCATAATATGCCCTATTAAATGACTAATAGGAGATCAATACAGGAGCAGAGAGCAGAACATGCAGGTTTAAGTGGTGGTTGGGTGGGTTTTGACATGAAGCAGGAGTTGCCAGCTCCAGTCACACCTGTATGAAACAGAAGGTGAAAGTTTTAGGCTACATTCCTTACACTCTTCCCTTTAGTTAAACACATGGAATGTACTGTATGCTGTAAATGTCTTAAAAGACAGTGAAGGACTGTGTGCATGTTAAGGAGGTAGCAGGTGGAGACTTGGACATGTAACAAAAGGTAAAGTCATGTCTGCAAGCGTGATTTTAAAAAATTCAAACATCAATAGTGAACTTCTTTCATATACAAGACTAAGAGTACATCGTTTATGTCAGCAGACCACCAAAGAGGACTAAACCAGCCTGTTAGTGGCATATCTGCCCACGTCGTGCCACAGTCTGCAGGGCAGTGGTGCCCTGCGGGATTTATGGGAGAGGGAAAGAAGGGATGGACAGAAGGGAATGAGGACAGAAGAATGTGAGGAATGAAGGGTGAGCTCAACCTGGCAGGTCTGTGCAGAGACAGCATGCGTGGTGAACTTGAAGTAAGGTTGTAGAATTGGCCTAGGGACACATCTTTGTCTCTGCAATCACACCAAGAACTTGCTACTGATTAGCCTACATCCAATCATCTCTCGTGTCTATTTTTAAGTCTACATTGGTAGCTCTTTGTCCAAAGGTAAGAAAAGCAATGCATCCACCTGGCACTAAAATAATGTCAGAACTTTAACATGTTTGACCTGCTGCAGAAAAGCCTGGATTCCATCTGTATTGCATGGGTGGCCTTCAGCACCAGTACTGAGAGCAGGTCAGCACTCCAAACCCAATAGACACCCACTGTTGTTGTGCATGTTGAAACTATACACACAATTCCCAGTCTGGTATGTACCTCAGTTTGTTTTTGATACAACAAATTCAAAAGTATGCATGACAATGAATATTGTTGAAAACTGAGACCCTGATCTGTGCACTTCTGATTAAGTGACTGCTGAATCAATTATCACTGTTTTTCCAGTTCTCTGGCTAACCTGATATAGTTCAGGCAGTTTTAATAAAGTTTGCAGGAGACTGAGCAGAGGACATGTTAAACATGCTGATGTGCCCATTAATTCTTAGTCATTTTAGTGAGTACTGTTCCCAATATTTAGCTACTATGAAGGAACGTTTCTTTTAAGTTTTCATCAAGGCTTTGTGGACAGCTGAGAACAGTTTTGGTAATGACCATGATTGAGGCTAAAGCCATAAAGTTAATGATAAAGATATGCACCTTCATTGCACCGCATAACTGAAAGTCCTCTGTTGTGATGGATTTCCAACAAAACTGCTATAATGACTTCATGACTTTGCTCTAAAAGTACAGCAACCTTCCCTAATAACACCTGAGATGGAGATGTCTGTTGCCTGTACAGCACTGCCTTTAACACACAGTGTGGCTTTGGACCTGATGATACACATGATACATTCACTAATTTAAGCAAAATGATTAAAGTTCAGCCAATCAGAGTGGACCACCAGCTCTGCATAGTTCCTCTCAGTTACTTAAATGCCTCGGCTTGTTTTGATGTACTACAGGTCACAGGAGGATTAATAAAGGATTACAGCGCTACAAATAAGAAATTACTAACAAAGTCGTTTGGCTCACCACTAGTTGTCTGATCTGTCTCTAGACCCATACACACCCTTTCTCTGAGGTTTAAAGCCTGGTCTGGTTAGAGACCGTGGGCTGCAGTCCATCATGGGTCAGTAAAGAAGAAGGTAGGAAGTGGAGTGGAGAAAGGACATGAAACAACCCTCTGAACGGCTTAAGATTAAAGGGTACCACTGCTTGTCCCTCGTTGTGTTATTAATGCTGAAATTATACTGTCTTAGATGTTTGAAGGGTTGGTTGATGATACAGCAATTTAACTTGTTTGCTCAGATAACTGATCAAAGCAGGACACCCGGCTGGGTCAAAAAGGCAAAGGCTGATGGACCATAAAACAAAAACACTACAGAGAACGGCACTCTGTGAGGTATATTTAACATACAGCCACAAAAAGAGCATCAATACTGAAGACATGCATATTTTCAGTTAGTTTCACTTTCATGAGGACTTTCATGATGTTATTGGCATCATAGGTGAAAAAGGGTTACCAGCAGTTCAAGAGAATGAATGACAGATGAGGAAAGAATGCAGAGATAAAAGACCCAAGAATGGCACATTAAGTTCATTCCTTCTTTTTGGGGGTAATAATCAAGATATCCGTCACTGAGCTTAAAGAAACAGTGGTTATTTGTTGCCTCACTGTGAGTCAGAGGAGAAGATTGGTACCATGTTTATCTAAAGGTAACAGAATCCACCTATACTGGCACCTCAAAAGGTCCAAAGATGGTACACAACATCTTTAGCTTTAGCAAAATAGCAAAAATATAACTACATTTATTTATATCAGGAAGGATTGCATAGAATTTCCACCCTTATCGCTATGTATATTCATCATGTTAAAGAAAACAGTGACACCAACACATCACTGTTTTTACCAAAAATTACAATTTTGCCAAGTAGCAACCTCCGGGGTTAAGACAGGAAGCCCATGAGGAAGGGTTAAAAATTGTTGTTCACCTTACAGCCTCTAAGGGCTGGCTCCAAACGTTAACCAATTCCCACAAAATACCCACTATACAATGTCCCACTTTACAGCAGACATAAACATGTTTAGAGTCTGGTATAGTTTTTGGATTTGGTCTCCAATGATAAGTTCTCTTTTGCAGGAGGGAAGAATTTGAAAAGAGTTGAGGGTGGAGAAAAGAAGGAGCAGCATTAGCCTGATTAAAAAGTTGCAATATGACCAGCGGAGAGCATCCAGTTACTGAGCTGCTGAGAGCAACACATTACCTGTCAGCTGCCCAAAGAGGACGACAATTACCATCAACACTGACAAGACAAATTTTCTGTTTTCTTTCATATCTAAACTATTAAAAGGCAATGTTCAGTGAGTCATGCATTCATCAAAGTTCTCGTATGAAGTATGGCCTAAATTTTGTCTTACTTTGTTGAGTGCAACATTTCAATCAGTGCAACTTCAGTAGAACAAGACGTTCTCCCAGGGAAAAAAAACCACTGGAGCAGAGGGGTTAGCCCTTTTCCATATATAGCCCTTCTTGTGAGGAAATGTTTGACCCTCCCTGATCAATATTTTAGAAAATTGCTCCTTGTGTCACTCCATATCTCCCAAGCTGACAAGGACGTGATTGTAGTATGTGTGTGTGTGTGAGGCTTGAGTCAAAGTGAATTCGGCAGCAGGCAGGCCCATAGCATTTCTCCTCACCGTCTTATTCCCTGTCAGGCTTCAAGAAAGTAGAACTCAAATCCAGCGGAGCAAGTGTCAGCTTAGGTCGAGCGGAACGTGTTCCAAATGGTGTTAAAAGCATGTACTGGTTGGCCTCCTTTCTCAATAATGAATGTGAAAAGGCACACTAAAAATGATCCCTGTTTCCTCTTCGATCCTTCCCTGGTGGAAGTGGCCATGAATTAATAACACAGATCAAACTGCAGTGTTAGCGCAGATCAAGTATTTGTAAAGAAGCTGAAAGGGCTACATACAAGAGAGGCCCTATGAGATAATGTGGATGTTCCCTTGCATGTTCCCTGTTCCTGTCACATCCAATTTTAATTCAGAACGCATTTCTACAAGGTCTAAGAATGATGAATTAGTTATCTTAGCACAAGGCCTATCTTTAGACAGAAAAAAAAGTCTTTGACAAAGCTGTCTGAAGTCCAAACTAAATAGAATGTAGTAATCTAGAGAATAAACTTTAATTTCATCTCAAGCCCGTAAACTCACCTGATAATAACCTTAAAGGGTAGGTCCACTGCAGATTATTGGATTAAACGTTCTACTTGTGTGGTCTTCTGTGATCTAGCTTCAACCCAGGGCATCTATGACGTGTTGTGTCTAAAATGACATTCGGGGACTGTAATCCTTCCAGATTTTTACTGTAACATGCATTTTAAGCCGTCCCTAGTGAATCTGGAGTGACTGTTCACAAGCAAAATATTATTAGTAAGCCACGCAGCAGAAAAAGCACCGCTGAAGTCAGAACAAAACATCTCAGTTAATGCTGGATGATATGGTCAGGAATATTACTGAAGATTTTCATATGCAGTGATACTTGAAAGTCTCTATATTTCTGCATAATTACGGCCCAAAACGTGCAGAGTGCAGAGAACCATTCTTTCGTATAACTTGTGTGGTCAGGGTCTTTGTCTTGGTGCATGATCCACATACTCTTGTGACAGATTTCTTGAAAGTTTCCTTTAGAAGTCACTAGTATGTTTCAGAATTGATTGATCTATCAACGATGACAGGTCATCTTTGCCCAGATGGAGCAAAACAGACCATGATATTACCACCACCATGTTTCACAGAACTGAGAGTTTTGAGCTTTATAAGGAGGACACAAATGCGGACTGATCCAGGAAACATAGGTTCACTAGCGAGGTGAGGTATTTATTGTAAAATGAATACCTCAAAACAAAAGCCAGAAGACTAAATACCAAAAAAACAAAACCCAAGGAAAACCAAACAAAGCAACCAACCAAACATGGAACTTACAAAGTGACGATACGGTGATAAGACAATCAGAAGCAAAGCACTTAGATAGACAAGGTAACAAGACACAGTTCTAAGCAAGTGATTCCTCAACTTTATGGATATATCAAAGAAACTATTTCTCATTTGAATCATTTTACTTTAATATTTATGCGAGCTCTGTCGATATTTGTAAATGACATCAAGGCTTCATACACTGAGCTTCCTTGACCAACTGTGAGTGCTGTCAGAGCTCATGTGATACTTTTAGCACACAGTGTTTGCTGGTGCTTTTGTTTTGCTTCACTTGCTGTTCGTTACATGCGTCATGGACACATAGCACATGCGGATTACTCTTCTAATTCACTATTCAGTTTTCTTTCTCTAGAGTTTACTTGTAGGGACTGGTCCCTCACATTTGTTCTGTTCAATCCACCCTTGAGGGAAACAGCAAAGAGAACATTTATTCCTCATCAAGGTTGCAGCAGCTAGCTGCTTTTCTGTCTCCTTGTGTCTTTTGGATTTGCAAGTATTTTTTGACTTAACTCTGATTGGCCGTCTCTTCTTGTTTGTATCTCTTTTTTTTTCAAGAGCAACTCACCCAAGAGAACGCTGGCTCGGCTAAGATGACTGTTAGGGTGACGATCAAAGATCTAGATCAGGGTCTCAAGGATAGCTGCAACATAGACATGCACATCCAAAGTATGTCTACACACTTGCATGCACAAATGCTCATTCACAAACATATGATATGCTAGAAAGAAACTCTTTATCTGTTCCTTAATCTCTTGCATGCACATATCAAAACCACTGATTACAGTTTGAAAGCTTGTTACTTGTAAGAATATGCAAATTCAATGCAATTATAGGCTATAGCTTGATGACTTGTTGCCAGTTTGCAATAGGACTAAACATTTTATTGTGAAAATGAAGGATATTGATTTACGTTCATTGATGATGTCATCACTTCCTGTTATTCACATGCATAGCAAGTGTCCATTTAGGCATCATTACACAACAACCTGACCTTGTCTTGGAAAACATTAAAGAATGTTTAACAAGTGATGCAGACTTGCTAGCTCATGTCAAGGGATCATAACACAATAAATCTCATTCAGCAGCATAATGTTGTTTCAGCTCAGACCTGCAGTCACTTTGGGACCTGCTCTCTATCAAAATAACAGCCACTGTTCAAATAAACTCTGCACACAAGCCCAGGCCTGGTGATTCTGACATTCACAGGCAAGAGCTATTCTCATGAAGATTAATGTTTTTTTTCTTTCTTTAGGGTAATCTAATATTTATTTATTTATTTTAATATACGTTCAGATCCTGAGCAGCTTATGTGACAGCTTGTTTCTTTACGAGCAAAATGAAATCATTACAGGTGAAAAAAGTGGAGCACTTCTTATTTCTGTACAATAGAGAGATTCAGCTGAACCTTGATTTGCCAGCAACTTAATCCTTCTGGAAGAAGAACCCAGCAGCAGGTTACTCAAGCTTGACTTTAGGTCCCTGTGAACACACGATACCATACTGCATACACACACCCTGTCGCTTAAATGCATGTGACCGTAAAAGAAGGATCACACACACTTGCATAAACAAACACACACATTCAATTCACACGCAGCGTCACTGGCAATGCATTCACACATAAACTATTTAGGAGGTGAAGAGCCTTTTCACTCCACTGAGCTCAACGTACAGATGGAAGAGAGAGGGAGAGAGAGAGAGAGAGAGAGAGAGAGAAGAGCTGCATGTTTGGGTAAGAATAGAATCGCATGACTCTGAAATAGCACCTTACTGCACATCTGTTTACTTTGAAAGTGTATCTCTTGCATTCTTACACTTGAGTTGGTGACTTCATCACTTCCCTCAGGGCACAGAATATATAAGTGAGTCAGGACACTCAACAGGATTTCTCTCTGCACGCAAGCAGCAACTGGTAAGGGAGGGTCTACACTTGACCATGGTCTTATCTTGTCTGGGTATATCTTGAGTTACTTAACATAACATTCAGTCTATGTACAGATAAAAGTAATTACTGTAATAATTGTAATCACAATATGCTGGCTTTTTTGTAGGAATTTAGAATAAAAGCTTCCTACCTTTTCCTTATTAAGTGTTAATATATGGTATAATGTAATTCCCCTGCTTTGCATTGAAGTATGAGAGTGACATAACATACCAGGTTGTTTTCAGCTATGGATGAATCCATCAAGCAGACCTACAAATGGAAAGAGAGCTCTTCATTCCTATATGTTGGAAAAGTTATCACGGTGTTCATGCACAACAAAGATGATATCCATGCAGGGGAGCACCCAGGTCACAGCATATCTAATGATCATGGGACCCAGGTCCTTGCCACATGAACTGGCACTGGAATCTAGTATTTTCATTGAGAATAATCTGCCAGACTACAGCTAGCCAAGTGTTTCTATAGCAACAGCTTTTCCTAAATTGTGTCTGAAACAGCTGCTAAAGAGTCATAATACAGTTGGAATGTTTTTTTCTATAAGGTGAAAGCTGTAGGAAACTCGGCCTCTAATCAGTAATATACTGTAACATACAGTTACTACAGAATCCATCATCATTAGCTGACAGTAGCTGACTCCTGACAAAATAAACATAATATATCTCCACGGTTTTCATGTATTTTATTATTCATCACATTAAAGCCCCTTTCATTATTATGGTCTGTCTTTATTGTCTTACAAATATTAAGTTATCCACAAAAATAAAATAACTTAGATAATAACCATATTAAAACATAAAAATACATACATACATTACATTTATGACATGAAAAAAATGCATATTGCTGATATCTTCCCAGAGTTTTCCTGGATATGGTTCTGTATGTGCAAACTACTTATCAGAATCAAAATAATCTGAAATATAATCCCAGATTTTTTTTCCTTTCTCTCTCTCTCTGCTTTCAACACAGAAACATATTTGCTTGAAATAAATTACACTTTCTGATAAGGAGCTTTACACATACATGTTTCTCAAGACCGAACATGATCTTATGAATGTACATATATGCTAAAATTCATATCAACATTCTTGTTTATATACTTTGAGGTTGACATGAGCATATCCCTGTTGTACACATCAAAAAAGTGTGAAGAAGGTGAGTGTAGATATATTACAAGAAGCTTACAGTGTTGCACACAGTACATTGCATCACAAAACAGGAAACACTTTGATTGATGACAGTTTAGGATGTTTATAGTGTGAGAAACTGGAGCCTGTTCATGTGCGCTCAGTTTACCTGAGGCACTTTGAAATTATTGATGGTATTTGTGCAGCATTATATTATTTACAGTGCTGTTCAGATTGTGTTGATGATGTTAAATGAAGGTTTTGTGTGACGGTCCCCTTCCATTACATACCACTCACACAAACACACACACACATACACACACACACAGACACACACAACAACGACCACCCATGGTACATCATGAATAATGTAATTTAGGACCATGTGTAACAACTGTAGGGAGGTCTGAAAACAAGCATGTGTGCCGATGATTTTCAAACAATGGGTCCACAATATGAATCTTAGGAGTGGTGCTTTTTCTTGTGTTAATTTTATCTCAACATCCTCCATTAGAGGACAGGAAGTGTTTTCAGTTGCGAGGGTCTGATAGGAGGAAGCAGCAGCGACAATCAGAGTTTCAGATCAGTCTTTTGATTGACTGAAGCTACAAACGCTCAGATTTTCTTATAAAAGTTTGGTCCTTTTAATGTAATTAAATGGAAACTAATCAGGTGTTGTTAGCGATTGTCATCTGAGCCAAACTCAGCTCGATGTATTGTATGTGCAAAAAAAAATATATTGAAAAAGTCAAATTATCCTTGAACAAGGTGTCTTAAGTGCCCCATATATGTTCTTCTGTGAGTATGAGTACATGACAAATGTATGCACAAAATGGCCGGATTTAAGCTGTAATGCCTCGCTTCCACATAGCTGTGTCTACAAGCAAGCAAACCAAAGTTCATGCATTCCTATGGGAATCAGTAACTCTCACTGCATTTGTGACTGCCCTTTGTTGTGCCTTGTGGATCAAAGCACTGAACATCTCATGGAATTTGTGCACCACTGTTGTCAAAGAAGTAAGGAGGCTAACTTTACTATGTTTGCAAATTAGGCAAATTTATAGCTATCGTACCCAATATAAACTCACATTATTTTGCACAAAGCTTTAAGTGGCTGCCAGTTAGTGCCAAAAATAAAGGCACATTTGCAAGTTCTGGTCTATATTCACTCTGATTGTCATGACATCAACATTTTCTTACACAATAATTATGGCCAAATGAATAGTGTTTTAGTTATATATGTACAAAATGTTGAAATATAATAAAAATAGAGCCTTTCTTCCATGGTTCCAGTGGAGTTTTCATCCATAAACACATTACCATCTCTGTGTTAAACACTAAGGGGAACAGTCTATATCAAAAATGGAGAGACCGTGTGGAAACGAGGCATCTAGCTAAGACGTTCTAATGAGATTTGTAAGATTCATGCAGATCTATTAAGCAATTTGTATTTTCTTTCTGCTTGTGATCTACCTCCTGCAGCTGTGTGTCAGTCAACAGATATTTATTTCATCTTAGATATTTATCCGATATGTTCCTTGGTCTCAGGAGGAAAGCAGTCCATATCCAAGCTCTCTGAGTATTTGCAGCTTTAAAAACATGCTGGATGTGCATCTTTTTACCAACGTACACACAGATCTTTCTGCTGGCTCTCACTGCTTCACCTTGCTCATCTTTTTCTGCAAAGAAATATCGCAGTCCACCGCAAAAAAAGAAAAAGGGGCCCTTATAGTACAGTCATATCCCCCATTTTAAAGTAACAGTCTGGGTTTTTCGTTAGTCTCTTGGTGTGTGTTTCTTCATTTACAGACACTGACCCACTCTGTTATCCTGCACTCTTCGCAGACCACATAGCAGCACCAATGAAACTTGCAGTTGCAACGTTCGCTCCGCGTCTGCTGCAGGATGTTGTGGCCCCTCCCGCAGCACAGACTCTCACAGTTGTCCATACCAGGGCTGGTCTTGTTGCAGATCCGGCCCTGCGTGCCAGCCGAGTCCGAACCGAGATCCCTCTCGCAAAAATCCGGCGACTTTTCAAAATAGACTAGCTCATTGATGCTGGGTCGCCGCCGATGCGAGTGGTGGTGATTGTGGTGGTTGTGCTGGTGGTGATGGTTATGGTGGTTGTGATGGTTGTGGTGGTTGTGATGGTTGTGGTGGGAGTGGTCCAGCTGTCCAGTGTTCCGGTTGTGAGCCTTGATAAGCGTGGCGATGTGGAAACGCTCTTTGAGGATTGAGCCCACCACCCGGAACTCTGGAGTGACCTGCCAGCAGGTCTTCAGCTGGCAGCTGCCCGACGTCCCGTGGCACTTGCATTTCCTCCTCATGTGGTCGAGCACCACCTGGGATAAACACAGACGAAAAGAGAGAGTAGGATGGAGTGAGGAAGCAAGCAGAGGCGAGGGAGGGAGAAAAAAACAAACAAGAAGGATTGATGACTATCTTGATTACCGGTTGTAGTTCAATATATACACATACATGGTGCTACATTCTTTACTGTACAATTTTAAACAAGCCACCTTATTCTGAGTGACACATACAGCCCTGAAGAAATATTATTTCCTCATTGGAAAATCCAGGTGGTCTGACGCTGAGAATGTTGTTCAACATGCTGCTATCAAATAACACAGATGTATGCAGGCATTACCAAAAGAGATAGTGGTGTCATTATTCATCTTTTGTCATCAAGCAATCACTCCATGCGTAACCCACATGTAGCAGCACATAAGGCATCAGAGGATTGCAGTATTTACATATTTTCACTTTAATGGTTTAATGCTGGCCAATGGAACGAAATCAACAGCCAGGGTGGTCCAAGCTCCAACTGACACACACAAATGAATTCTTACATGATGTTGAGTGGGATGTTTTATAACTCATCCATACTGCTTAAAGCTAAGCATCATTAATAAGGGTGTGACCACTTTGAATGACAGTGCCACAGCTGCTCACCTCCACTGCTTTGCCTATACTTGGATAACTTGGGTGTTAAGCAGAGTAAAGTGCTGCCAAGAGCTTCGAGCTTCAAACCGCCCTTCAGAAACCTATGAATTGCATCACAGAGGGTTCAGGTTTTTCCCCAGTCTGTATGCAGGACCTTGTTGCACTGGCACACATGCATCCTGACTGGATGTGTCTGTGTGTCTATTACAAGCACTAAACTTAAAGATCCAATTACCAACAGGAACACCGGGCCACCCAGACTACTGACAGATGCTACTGCTGCCACCCCTATCAACACACACACACACACACACAGACAAACACACACACGTGCAGAACTTAACACTCTACACATGTGTAGGTTGACTTGTCTCACACACACGCTCACACGTAGAATAAAAATCTTATTCGAATGAGGATGTACGACTTGTTTTTGTGTAACATTGTGATACAGAAATGACTCAGTGGATGTTTTCCCTGTTAAGAAATGACTTTGCCAAGCCCTCCATTAAAAGGCAAAAGTTGGAACCAAAGCACATACGAACTACTGAGTGTATAACACTGAGATGCCAGATCCTCCGCCTGCCTCCTTGCTCTATTCTGGCTTTCTCGCAGGGTACAAGGACAAGTTGTTGAATATTGTAAAGAGCTTGTTGTGTGTGCGAGACATCATTTCATGCTATGCTGAGTGAACAATGCAGAGTCACCTTTCAAGTAAGTGCACAGCAAAGGAGAGCACTCCACAGAGTGTGCATCCAGAATGATTACACGGGTCTATTGGTTTATATAGTTACATTTACATACAGTCATTGTTTATGTCTGGGCACATGTTTGCCTTCCCATCAATCATCAAACCTGACGGTAATGTGGAGCATTTGAGAAAATGAAATGTTAGCATCATGTAGATGCTGTATTATAACAATTTTGCAAAAGAATGCAAAATATTTTCAACCTTTGGATCATTGCATGTTTTGCTCACAGCGTGTAAGGTTAACAGAAAGTGACTTAGAAGTGTACATTTTGGATAAACAGTAAGACACTGTGATTGAGAGTGTTGAAAAGAAGCTGTGATCAGTGGTGAGGAAGATACTAGAGAGGCTGTAAGACTTTATAGTAAACAACACCATAATAGCTCAAACAGCACTTGCACTGAGTCCAGATTGCAGCTTCTGTTTTTTTTTTTCTTTTCTTTTTTTTTTTTCATAGAGGCACAGGCAACCCCAGAATCACAAACGTGCTGGCCTTAAACACACAGCAAAGTCTGTAATCATGAAATGCTCCAGCCCACTTAAACCTTAAAGAGACAAACTGACCTAGGAGTCATAATTGCATCCACATTGCTACTGCTTGATGGTGGATTTGCAGCAGGAGGAGACGTTTCAGAGGACACTTTAACAGCAAAAACAGACAAAGAGTGTTACTTCTAATTACAGTTAGACATACAGCTGAAGTAGGGAAATGTTTTTGAAGGTTAAGAACCACAGCAGTATTTACAGTATATGTGAGATCAGTTTACACAAGAGAAAATATATTTGCTCAGAGATTTAAATGCAGCAGGGTCTTGTGTTGGTCATATTTGTTTCATAATAATAATAATAATAATTTGAAACAAAGGACCCTGTAGGATTTAACTCACTTTTGGAGCCACTCCTCTAGAGGCTGCAGGAGGAACTACAGCTTCTAATACTTCTACATAGGCTTCATCTGAGTGCTGGTACTTGTAGCTTGGTCGAGTCACAGACAGGGAACATAATAGTGGACTTCCTTTTTTCCCTTTACAGTTCAGTGTGTGTGTCTATTAAACATTTTCCTGTAACCATATGTCACCCTGCAATGGTATGACATAGTGGACAAACCATGTTAATACAGTTCCCATTCAATGCATGACACACATCAGTCCAAAAAGTTTTTTTTTTTTTTTTTTTTACCCCTGCGACACACTTTTATCATAAGAAATTGATCAGTCCAATAAAATCTTTAAAATTCTTGAAACAGAAATGGTGACATGGAAATATATAAAGTGGCATCATGCTGGTTTATTCCATCAGACAGCCAATTAGATTAACAACTTCTTAGCTGAGGTCCAGACTGTTAAAGAAATGTGAGACTTTACAGGGAACACAGCCTTCGATTTAAAGTGTAATACATCTGTCAATGCAGCATCAAAGATAGAACATCTGCATGTTCCTTTTTTTAATGGTAGATTTGTTCATTAAACACACAGGGCATGCTGCACGCCGCACATGCCCTCTGACTGGGCAGAGCCTGCAAGCTCTTAAAAAAAGAAAATAACTGCGGGTGAAACGTGCTTTGTGTGGAACAAACCAAAACCAAACCAAAGGAATCATTCACTTGTTGCTTTAAGGACTTTTTAGACAACAGCAGTGTGAATAGGGTTTGAGGTGACTGCTCTAACATAATGAACTTTCTTTCCCCCCAATCTAGACCACTGGTTGATTGATGATCAAATGAAAGGTTGTGTTTTCCTCCTTCACATCTGTACCTTGAGCTATGGCTGTGTTTGACAAAGAAATGATAGAGAAATGTTGTGTGTCTGTCTCTTTGTCTGTGTTTATGATAGATACCCCTATGGTGAAAACAGGAAGAAAGGTGATAAAATGATTTATAGTTATCCTGTTGCAGATATTGTGATTTAAACCCTGAGGGCATTAGGGGCTAGTGGAGGAGGAGGAAGAAGGGAGGAGTTGTGGACTGAAGGGAGGTTGTACAGTAAATTCAGAGGTGAAGGGAGGGCAGAGGAAAAGAAGGGTGATAGGAGGAGGACATGATCTCTGGATTATCTCTGTGCTGTCACAACACAAAGACCATTTGTGTGTGTGCAGGTGTTATCACAAATCACCTGCCCATCTAGCTATCTAATCATCATAGCCTGCTGCTATTAGTCGTACAGATTAGATTGCTGCCAGCTATTCTGGCTAACCTGTCATGATTGACTATTTAATTCCCATGCCATCATTTATTTATTCTACATTGTTAATTTATGACAACAGCTGCTGTTCATCTATTTTCTTTCTTTTGTTCTGCATTGAGCCACAGGGAGCATATCCCAGCTTTCAGGACAGGTAACCAGTATATCACAGGGAGACAAACAGCTATTCACACTCACGCCTATGGCCAATTTGGCATCCTTAATAATCAAACGTAAGGTACCCAAAATAAAGACACTAGCAGAACATGCAAATTCCACAAGACAAAGGCCCCAGCCAGATTCAAATCAGGAACCTTCTTACTGTGAGGGACCCACGCTGTCTCATGTTCACATTTTCAAATATGGCAGACGGGCATGTGAGGAAATCACAAACAGAGCTATGAACCCCAAGAAAGTTTGGTAAAAGTCTGTAGGTTGAGTTCACAGCAGACAACAGTGGAAATTTCTGCATGTTGTGATGTTGATTTGACAAACCTGAGTTGTTAGAAAATTCTGAAAATACAGTGAGAACGCTAAAGTTGAAGTTTTTACATTTTGTAATAATGCATATAAGATTAGCATATTCCACGTGTCTGTATTCAATATGACTTTAAATATGACCTTATATGCAAAATAATCCACAACTTGAGCACCACTTACTCTCAGCTACACTCTTAGATGTACATAGAGCTGGCAAACTAGGTCACTGTGTTAACCAAGGAGAGTAGTGTAAGAGTAGTGGTAAGTTTTATAATTTGGAAGCCTAGGGTGCTTAGATATATAAGGATGGAAACCTGTTAATATATGCTACTTCATGACTAACACTTTGGCTTACACTACAGAGATGTAATTGCTTTAAAGTGAATGGTGGACCACAGTTAGAAACAAACATCTGGCAAGTTTTAATTGGCTTAGAGAGTAGACAGAGGCATCTATAAAACAACCCCAGACAGAGATCAAATACGACATGTTGGTGGCAGACTAGGACTGCAGGCTACATAATACAGTAGGCTAGGGAAAAGTACAAGCAGACTACTGTGCAATGTGGAGGACTCGACCAAAGATCAGAGCCTCGTAACATGTGTGCATTAATGAAATAAAGAGTATTTTCTTGGGGAACCAAGAGGACAACCTGATAGAATCAATGTGACATTATCACGTGTTTAATACTCAGTAATCACAGTATTATTTTTTGGTCCATTCAAAGTTAATGGGGCTTTTTTTTATTCCTGCATGCACATGCCTGCTGCAGCCTTGTCATAACACATACTGAGATCCAGGACCGCAGTATGCCAAAGGTGAAGTGTTACCACACTCATTTTAGCCTATGACAGTGTCATCTTCACCCACTATCAAGCTTGAGTGAGTCAATATGGACTCACGTCAGTTGTAATGAAGCATTTGGTGATGACTTGCAGCACAGGGAACTTCCACAGGAACAACAAAAATATCCAATGACATACAGTATAATAATCTTGTCGTTGCAACTTCTTACTTTAGCCATGCAGCCTGATATACCAAACTGTACATACAAGCAAAACAATGTCAATTTCATTCCATCTAAATCCACATTAAGTATGTGATAACAACTTAAAATGGTCATAATGCCTATGTTATAGAAATTTATATAATATAAATCAGATGTGTTATACATCATATGGTAGGGATGCACCGAAGTGAAAATTTGTGGCCGTAGCCGAAGAATAAATTTAAAGTTTGGCAGAATATCAAAGTTTTCTCACTGTTTTTTCATAAATAGTCTAGAAAGTAGAGTTTTATTGAATATTCTGACATTTGTTAAATATTATGGCAGCCTTACTTTTCAAAAAAATAAAAAATAAAATGCTAGGTATTGTGTAACGGGGCTCTATGTACTCCACAAGCCTCCAAAAAGCCAATGTCCTCCACAACGTTTGATCATCCAAAGCCATGTACTCCATTATCTTCTTTGTGATTCCGTTTGCTTTGGCACTGTCCTTTGCAAACTTTTTCTTTTCAAAGACGTCGGACACGGGAGTGGGTCCTGTGATCAGCTTTTCTTTTAGCTGCTGCAGCCGTCTCTCACTCATACTCAGCATGCTGTTTGGGGTGTTTGGCTTTTTGGTGACAAATGAATGTAGTAGTGCTTAAGCTCCATGCGGAGGAACCCCCTCTAGATAGATTTGGCTGAATGTTCATTGTAAACTGCAATTCTGTTATCGCTCTCCTGCACTTTGAAATATCTCCACACCGCCGACCTGTTAATTGGCACCTGGTCACTATACATTAAGTGATTGCATCACTATTCGGCTGTGCTTTTAACTTACAAAACCGAAGGCCGAATGTGGCTTTTTTTTCAATATTCAGCCGAATATAATCATCATCAAGTCATCAGGTGGCCTTTAGGTCTGGACAGGCAATTTATTTTACACCAAACTATGATCATTTCTTTGGGCTTTTTCTTAACACAACATCTAGACATCTAAACCCTCATTATATGCTCTAAAACTGCAACATATAGTTCATGGATTGAAGATTGCAACTGTTAGTCTGGAAACAGGAACTTCCACTGGGTTATCCTTACAATGACACAATACATTGATTATATCAACCAGTCCATTTACTTTTGGTTACATACTGTATCTGTGGTCTGTTCATCAGAAATAACAAGCTACACACTAACCAATCAGAAGTGAGAATTCAGCACAGCTGTGCAATAGTCATAATAATATATACCAATATATAAATATAAAGAAACACTTCTTGCTATACACGCCACATGCAAGTATTACTGAATGCTCACCATGTGGCGGAACAAACTGAACTGCACTAGCAAAATGTAAGCCTTACTCCCCATTTTGAATTTAATCGCTGGCCAATCCCTGTGTCATCACTGCTAACCGCATTTGGGAAAATCCTAATCTGATGTCTATGTGTCCCACAGTCGACCCTTTTCGCAGATAAACAGCACACCAGTCTGCATGCTGCCTTATGTTTGTCAGTTCAAAGAAAACCTACTAAAGGGCCTTTAAAGCCGAGCAGAAAGCCGGGGCGATATCAAAGCACACAAACAAATCCCACAGCAACACATTAAACCCAGACATCACTTTAAACAAATCAAACGCCTTGCTTCAAAAGAACAGTTAAGCTTACGCACACAAACACACACGCACACATGCAAACACAATGACATGCAATTACTGAGCAAATGCATATATGGTATACAGTACGAGCTACACTGTTACTATGTGAATGGTATTTACTCTCAGTTAAATACACAATGTCCACAGCTCTCATTTAGTGACTCTAATAAAACGTTATTACCAACATAAGCACTTCCACCTGCTGAGCTTTTACTATGAAGCCTTTGCCCCTGTATACACTCATATGTGTGTGCAAGTAAAAAAGAGAGTTGTAAGGATTGAGTGGGTGCAACTTCACAGTATGTGTGTACATGTACTTGTGTGTGCATGTTCTGGTGTGTGTGTGTTAGGTCAGATCAAACGGTGTGTCAGGACTCAGGAACGCTCCAAGGAGCACTGGACTAACCCAACACTAATGTTTCTATTTTTGATCAAACACATTGCTGTTTTTGTGTGGGTTCTGACTCAACAATTAATGTGAATGGCCCTTAGAGAGCAGTTTATCATCGTTTAAGGGTTAAATTAGCCGTAAAAGGAGCTAGGAGTTCCACTATTACTGGGTTGGATGAATCAGGACGGAGTGCTACTCAAAATGATGATGACTTACTTAGAAATCATACAGTGCCCTTGTGAAGCAACGCTGAGCTTCAAGTCAATTTGCATCTTTTTTTTTAAAGGTCCAGTCAAAGGTGGGCACTTTGATTTTCTGTTTACTGGCACACTGTTTGCAACTACCTCTGTAACAAATTACAACTTAAAGTCAATCAATCCAACCCTACCTGCACGCTGCTACACACTACTGCACTACCCCCATATGCTATTGAAGAGTCAACAAATACCAAAGACACAAGTGCCATCATGAATGTAACCGCTTGACAATGATTTGTCAGTCATGCGACACAAAATGTTCAAATGTATCAAATGCCTAGCTGCCAATATTCAAATCAGCGGGGTGAGAAGGAGTTGAAGTGCATCGTTTCCTTTCCTGAAAAACCTGCACACCTATCTCTTCTTACTCCCCTGAAGTCAGGGCCTGATGGTAAATTATAATTACCAGACGCTGCTTGCCAGTAACGCAGCAGACTGTTGCACAGGCAGCACTGTCACCACCTGCCTAATGAACAGACAGGATTCAACAAAACCTCCACATGGAATTGAGCTCTGCAACATAAGCACTAGAAAGCGTGCCAAGCGTTTGTTTTGAGTTGCGCTCTTTAAATCACAGATAAGAGGGAGAATAACCTGTCCATGAAATGTACAACCCAGTGATGTGTGCAGTCATATAACTACTGAACAGTAGCATGTTTTGGTTAATTGGAAATAACATATCATGCCGGACTGAACTGAGCATCGGTGCAAAATGATGGTGAAATTTTGGAGCTGATTTATCAATAAAAAAATGAAAATGAAAAGATAAGGATAAACAAGCTGCAGGTCAAGCCTGTAGTTGACCGTGTTGTTTATATCATTTGTATTTCTTGTTCCCCTTAAGCGTATGGTATTATTTCTGTAGCAAGCCCCGCTGCAGAGAAGTTGGAGGAGGCAGAGCAGAGCAGAGCAGTGGGGGGAGAAGAGGGGAGGGAAGGAAGGGCGAATCTCTTTCTACTTTCCGCCCCGGTGTTTGAAGTCTAAAATCTTTTGCAGGGTTTTAAACATCTGTTTCCAAACTGCCAGCAGCCACTAATTAGGGCTAAAAACAAGACGGGACGTCGTGAGAACCCTGGGGTGGGCATGAGGCGACATGCACACCCCGCTAAAAAACCACCGCATTCCTCTGCTTAAAGACTACTTTTCTGAGGGAGGGGGGGTTAAAGGGGGTGGAGGGAGGTGAAGCGGTGGGGTTGGTGGGAGGAAAGACCTACAGGGGTAGGGACAGGCATTATTACGAGGCTCCACCTGTCAGTGTTTTGTGTTTGATTCTGAGGGCTGTGTACACATGTGTGTGTTTGTTAATGGGGTTTCGCTGCACCACTCTATAACACTTGAAGTCATCAGATGCGTGGTGTTTTACAGTAACAGGCCTGTAATGACTCACAACTTTGTTCTCTGTGTCTCCCCCGGTTTCTTTATCCTTGACACCGATGCCTCTCTGTTACCTTTTTCTGCCCAGGGTATGCCTCTGATTATTACACGCCTTCAAACTGTGATCTCTGAGCTGTAACAGGTTAGTTAAAAAGCTGCTGGTGTGGTATTGATAATAGGGATTTTCATCTCTTTATTTTGGCTCAGAGTTATTGGATGTTGTGAGTCAGTTGTGAAATACTGCAGCGCTGAACTCTAGGTCATCAGGGGCCATCGATAAAAGTTCTGCAGCACTAGGTGTCATTTAGTCTCAGTTGGTAGTAACCACAGTATTTTCCAATGTGTCTTTGATGATAAATTAGGGTCAAAATTTCTCTCAGTTGATGGATGCCTCAGCTGGTTTGGCTTGGAATCTGCAGCCTGGCACACTGAAAACTAAATTTATTGTGAGGAATCGGAGAGCCAATACTTAGCCTTCCTAACTATCCGTCTGGAAAGATCAAACTGTAAATTAAAATGATGCAGTGTAGTGCCAGTTTTAGTTTGTTTTTCTTTGAGCTACTGTGTTGCTCTCATCTGAGTTCCATTTGGCACATCACTTGTCAGATGGAACTGGCCTGGTTGGATAAACTTGTTTGTAATGTAAATTAGGAGAAAACACTCATTCATGTTGTGAACATCATTAATTTGTCTAAGAGTTGGCTCCTCTTATGTAGCAGCATCCTGTTGAATTTGCTATTGTTCTACATGACAAAGACAGAAGATTGACTAATATGGCTCTATGCATTTTTCCAGCCATTTATCACCTGACATCTACAGCCAATCAGTGAAGCGTGAGGATGACCGTGAATCCTCAAAACAACCAGATCACTGCACATCATTCCATTTATGTTAAGTAATAATTTTACAGATGATATCGATTTAAAATGAAACCAAACCTTTACAGCAGATTGGACATGTCTGTAGTGTTTGTAACTGTGTCCATGGCAACTGTCTGTTCCTCAGAAATAACTGACTGCAAACTGCTGCATTTGACCAAACTAGTTTGACAACACTTGTACTGAGATATTATTTCTACCTGTTTGACCACAGTCAATCTGCAAACAGAAGTCTGGTATGAACTGTTTCCGGACAAATTTCTTTTGGGAGGTGGGATTAATTTCACAGCAATGACCGGATCACTTCACTTTATTCCTTCTTCAGAAACCCCAAACCAAACCTTTGGACAAAAATTGAGTGTCTTTTTAAAGTGCATTTGAAAAGAATACTGCACAAAGAAGACAAAATAGGATCAAACCTGGGTTGTGTGGGCTGTTACCTTTAAATCTTCAATTATGAGACTGTGGTATCAGGAGGTATAGCAGGCAGACTAATCCCTGCATGTTGGCTATGTTGGCTACACCTAAACAAGTCTCAAAAAGGCAAATTAGTTTCTTTCCTTTACCAAGTAATTGATTACTACTCCTGTCAGCCAACGCCTGTGTTTACTCCTCTGTCCACAGCACCCATCAGAATTTACGTCACACATATGTCTACACAGTTATAGTAGTTTTCTACCATTACAGCTACTCCAGGACAGGGAGACCAGCTGTTGTTGAGTTGGGCTGACGCACTCCACATTTGTGTTTTGTCTGCATAATCAAGGAAACCAGAAGTAAACTGATGAAAAGATACAGGCCCAAATTACTCAAGAGGAAACAGGAACAATGAGCAATTTACGGCTGTTTTTTGTCTCTGTTCCACTGTAGTGCTGGACACTGCGGAGGCTTATCACTGTCATTTACATCTTTGTCTTGCTTTGCTCAAGGCTAAAACCATTGGAACTAGTCAGCTGGGAAATTACATCAAAAGGAGGTCTCACATACAGACATAAATACCACAAATATCCCATAATGTCATTTTAACAAAACTATGGCATGCTGCATCTTGGTGCCATCAGTGTCTGGGTATTATGTAATTATAATTATACACCAAAACAACTCTAAATCTACAATCCACAAATCAGGGAAAAGTTTTAGTTGTACACGTTCCAATTTCATTGCTAATCACTAATCAGATTATTTACTAATCATTTAATGATTATATTATTTAAACCTTCATCATCCTTAATCAGTGTCAATCAAACAGTTTCTGTCAAATATGCTGTAAATCAGTGTCTTAATGAAGTGGAAACTTACTCCAGACATACTGTAGGCACTGATGCAATCCCTGCAGCTGTGTATTAACACATAAAAGAAGATTCATATTGGGAATTCCCACTGTGGCTGCCTGACAGAATACATCTCTTTGCTTTGCACTGGAAAAGGGTAAAAGGCCAAAGGCTCACTCTAAAGTCTTGATGAAACAGTTCATAGTGTACAGTATGCTTGACTGCACACTAAGGCTTTTACAGAGGTACAGTAAAACAATGATATTAACCCTTTCTTTTGCAGTATATGGACTGGTAATGCTATCAATGCCCTAAAAGCTTGACTGACTGTTGATAGTGGGCATATATGGTTGACATATCTGCCTTGAAATTTGGCAAATCCTATGTAATTGTGAGTAGTCAAGTCATAAATAAAGTTACATAGGACACAAATTTAATCCAATTAGACCTCCTAGTGACTACACAGACTGGATTTCCAATTTGGACTACAATTCTATCATCACTACATTCTCAGATAAAAACCAGGAATGAAATTCACCAACAATGTCATGCTACAAAAAACTCCTTATCTGATTTGATTTTCGATAATGCACCTGTTTCACTGCACAGAAGAAGAAAATTGGATATACGCAGCATAAACTTCCAAAAAGTCTCAAACTCTAAATGTGCATATGACTGTTGAATAATAGTGGGATTGTTATTACAAAATTTTTGAAAAAACAGGATTCTGGCATGTGATACCGGTAAATTGTGTGTCTGATGCAGTAGAACTGAATCCAAATCTTGTAGTACAACACAACTATTACTGCACTCACCTGTCTCCCAACTCTATTATTATGCAGCCTCATACGAGCGTGGATGTCTTTGTAGGTCTCACGGGCATCCAAGAAATCACGCGAGAACTTCTCTCCGAACTCCACATCTGGGCTGCAGCCACCCCATTCCCAGGAGTCCTGCGGACCCGGCAGGTCAGCGGGGTAGTGCTCCATGACACCGTGCACCATACCCTTCCCTCGGTGGATGGCCTCCAGCTGCAAGCGGTGCAGCTTGAGGCGGAACGCCTCCTCGTCCCCACGCCGTTTCTCATCACACCCGCACGCTTTCAGTTTGCCCATGGAGCAGGCGTTGGCCACCGCGTGCACCACGCCTGCTGCTGCGATGGCGTAAGCGAAGGCACTCTCTCGAAAACCTGTAGGGTGAGTATAATATTGTTATACAGTTTGTGTGAGGGAACAAGAGAGGGTGGCGATGTGGATAATTTCAGACTTTGTAATCAATGTGAATGGCAGCCAGTGGAGCTGTGTCAGCACAGAGGGTGACGTGATGAGTGGAGGGAATTTTTGTGATGAGCCGAGCAACAGAGTTCTGCACCAGTTGAAGCTTACGGAGAGATTTATGAGTAAGACTAAAAAGGAGGGAATTACAGTAATCAAGGTTATAGCTATGGACAAGTATTGCAGTGCTATGGGGGGTAAGGAGGGATGGAGGTGGTTAATGGCTGGGTGATGTTATTAATATTGGAGGATGACTCTTAACCTGAGGGGAGGGGGAAACAGAGGAGCTGTCAATGTAGAGAAAGAAACTGTCAGCTTTGGAAAGGGTTAATGCAGTGCCAGTTTTGTCAATGTTAAATTTGAGGAAATTGGAGAAAAACAAGGATTTCATTTCATGGAGCAGTTAGTAAAGGGGTTGAGGCCATGGATCTTTAAAGAAGCTGCTGCCGAGAAATGTACATGTTGTACTGTAAAATGGCGTTAATTTCAATAAACTGCAGGCAGAACATATATTTGTATAGGTGTCATGAACGTCTACAATGAAATGAGACTTTCTCATTGAGGGATTTTCCCTATGAGGGATTTCCAAGTAGAATGGGGGAAAAACGATCCATATTTTCTTTGCTATAACAACAGTGCCCATGTTTTAGGTAAAGGTTATAATGTTTTACCAAAATGGAAAACCAACCAGATCTGGTTCAAGACAAACTCAGATATCAACTTGTGACATGATGTGTTGTGTTTTTTAACAGCTTATTCACACACTTCCACACACATGAGGTCAAGTGAAACAAGGAAACATCTGGGACAAGAGCAATTAAATGTTCCAAACACTTACATAGTTTGTCTCTATGGTCCAGCTGAATATGAACAGACCCCCACCACTCCCATCAGTGGACTCACAGGGGACTCACACACAGTGACTAAACAAGGTTGTGTCTCCTTCTGTCTGTCCTACCGCTCATATACAAGCATGCAGCTGTGCACCTCACTGTGGTCTCCTTAGAATGAAATTTTCTGATTCCAAATGCCTTTCTCCATCTTTTATTCTAACTAACAGTGGCCATGTAATCATTTATAGTTATCATTAATTTCACTTCATACAGTACATTGTGATGGCTGCTTACCACCAAATATGCATTTATTTAGTTTAAAGAGGCTGAGTTTACTGTACCACAGGTTTTGCCTTCACTTCAGTTGGCTGACTGTGTGCATGTAATCTCTACATTAAAAGTGCTTTTGCCTCCCTCCCTGACTAATGTCCATGCTCTACTATGACTGATCTGTAATTCATAAGACTAACGTTACAGTAGCATACACACAGTTGGAAATATAAACACATTGAATCTATCCATATTCTTGTGACAAAAAAAAGAAAAAAATCCATGTCCAATTGTGGAATCCACAAATATTGAAAGATGAGGTGCAACAGAGTCACTTGCACTTCTAACCTCTATGGTGTTTGTTTATAGATCTCGGCTTACTGCCTGTGAAGGTGCCCTCCGGTTCTATGAAAGCTGCCCCACTGGCAGCACTGGTTTAGAAAACAGTGAAGATTATAATGGAAACTTTTAAAGAAAACATAAAAGGAAACCACTGACAGGGTTTACAGCGGAGTGCTCGAAGGGGAAATGATTCAGACTGCTTGTTGGAGTCAAATAAAAAGCTATTAGCTGGAACTGCCCCCTAAAGTGCTGTTTGATGTTGCTTCCTTATTTATATATGTTAAATAAACTTGATACAATTGTGCGTGTGTTTTTTTGTGACATCACATGGTGTACCATTTGCTCTCATTCTGTACTTCTGTGCTGTTGCACACATACACTGAACACAAGAGGCAGTGTAGTAAAAGTGACCAAAGCCATCTTGCTATTTAGTATCAATGCTAACATTAAAATCAAATCATTTTTATTATATTGTATATTATATTCAGCCATCAAAATCACTTGGTTATGTTTAAAAAAAAAAAAATTAAGTTCATCAACAGATGCTTTTTACAGTCTCAAGACTTCTCCCATCTGCAACAAGCTTTTTTGTACTATTTACCTGACAAAGCAAACCTGCCCAGACCAGCAAAATTCACATCGCACTTACTAACACAAGAGGGCCCATAGCTGCAAAAGTAACCATCCATTCATGCATCTTCTATTAACCCGCTTGTCCTGCAGTGCTGGAGCCTATCCCAGCTAGCTTTGGGTGAGAGGCGGGGTACACCCTGGACGGGTCACCAGTCCCTCGCAGGGCAACACACAGACAGACAACCATTCACACTCACACCTACGGGCAATTTAGAGTGACCAATTAACCTAGAACGTCTTTAGAATGTGGGAGGAAGCCAGAGCACCCAGAGGGAACCCACGCAGGCACAGTGAGAACATGCAAACTCCGCACAGAACAAAGCAAAAGTAACCTTCAAAGTTTATTGTCATTTTCATAACTTACCAGCAGGCTGTCAGATGCAGACTGATTTACATTTCTTCAAACTGATGAATGTGTAAACAAGCCGTAAGAAATACAGCATTGTAAAGTGAGCATTGAAGTGATATATATATATATAAAACTGATGATATAAACCATGTTTCTACCCATATTTTGTTTTACCATTCATAATATTTGATATCTGATCAAGAGCAATTATAAATCTCATTTTATGTCAGGAAGAAATTGGACTGACTCTATAATTTGACTCATAACCTGCCTACTTCCTCCTACTTCCTCCACCTTGGCCCACACAAGGTGGGAGAGGAAACAGAGCGATGGCACTTAGGCCCATCCTCATACATAGAAAGCCTGTTTTAGCTCTTCCCCTACTCTGAGCTGGGCTCCGCGACGCAGTCCCCCGGAAGACCGGGAACAAATCAATCTAACAAATAATTCACCGGCTGTGGCACGCCCGGCTGAACTGATGGCAGAGAAAGTGGCAAAATGAATTAAAGTTTCAAAGGAAACTGTCACTTTGTGTTACAGAAACCGACTAAACAGGTTTATGCTTTTGCCGCAGAGAGTTGGGAAAGTGCTGAGAGCAAATTCACAAGCACTTGCACTGGCAAGGGAAATAAAAGCATTAGGAGCAGCCCGATGAGGGAGGACACAGACACAGTGACAGAGGAAGGAGAGACACAGAAAGAGGACCAATTCTCCTATTTCTGTCTGTCCATGCCTGGCATCCTCTTTAGTCCAGTTTTTAATGCAAGCCAAACATCCCCATGTAAAAGTTATCAGACACAATCAGCAGAGAGATGTGCGGCATCTGATGAAGGAAACACCAAAAAGTATGAAAATATGAGCACCTAATAACCCTAAAAACCTCTTTAGAACATGAAAAGGATGTTTGAATCTTGATTATATGAGTTTTACAAGAGTGATTTGGTCCTACCCACACTTGATTGAAAATGATTTACAAAGCAAAAATACCAGTCTGGTACGCATAAGCCGCATGTAAGACTGTCATTTATTTTCCTATGGGTAGTAACAGTTAAACAGCTCCTGCACAATTCTGTCTGATCCGCATCTGTCAATGCATGTGACAGAAAGCTCTGCCCTTGTGCAGTAGCTGCATGCAACAAAGGCTGCAGCATGTAAACTTGTATCCATTTTTGAGCTTCAGAAAGCACCGTATCAACATGTAACAGATGAATCATCCAATTTAAAGAGGTTGTTTATGTCAGTGGTTTGGAGTTTCTGCACCCGAGGCAAACCAGGGATGCCAGACAACCAGCAACTGCCTCTGCTAATAATGACACACAACCTTTCAATGAGTCAGTGAGGAGTGAAAGTAAAAGCAGAGGTGTGTGTATAGTTAAGAGTTTTTCTTTGTTTGTTTTAAAGTTCAGCAGGGGAATAAGGATGAAATATATCACGGCAATTCCCTTCCAGAAAAATTATTGTAGTGTAACTAATTTCTTAAAATTTCCTGCAATTTTTAACATTCTGCATAAAACATTTTCAATACTTCAATACGTCAATACTCCACACCGTGTGTTCCTCTGTCTATCCAGGTGCTCAGGCTACTAAGAAATTGATGCCTTTTCCAGTCAATAACCTGGGATGAGCCCATCTGACGGGCTTCCCAACTCCAAAGATCCTCTTTCATCCTTTGTGGCTGACTTGCAAAGCTACAAGCACTACAAAGCGTCACAGAAAACCGATCCGCGTGAAGTTTGGTAATCTGGAGGTGACTAACAGCTTTTGAAGTTACCTGCTCTTTTGTATGGGTTATTGAGAAAGATACAGTCAGGTAGTTAGAAAGTAGACACCAGGTTGCTGGTGACTAGAGATAACCTGACCATTTGGAGGGCCTCTAGTGTGATAAGATTGATGAATTGTGACCAAGTGGAAAATGATCTCTTTCAATAGTCTTGTATTAACTCTTGTTTAGGACCTTTTGTAGCTGTGGCTGATAATCTTTCTAAGCCTAGCCTTTTATGGTGCTTCATTGAAGTGTGTTCATGGAGAAACCCACAGTCTGTTTGAACATCAGACTTTGCTTAGTGGCTTAGGGTGACCTCTGCAGCCTACTGATCAACCAATTAGATGTGATAACTACAAGTGAGCCAGAAAGTGTTCCAGACAGTGACGAACACACTGACCTCTTTTAAACACTATGCTGTCGTAGGGTATTTTGTTTCTGGTCTCCAGGCTGGAGCAGTTCCAACGATGCCCTCTGAACTGGTGCTGGCACTCATGGATGGCAATCTGGATTCCCTGGATCGCCGAAGCTGTCACGTCTGGATTCCGCATGCACACCTCCAGCTGGCGCCTCGTCAGACCAGGCAGCGTCAGACACACTGTGTTGGCGTTCAGGATCGGGTCGATGTTGGGGAGCTTCAGGCCCAAGATTTCATTGGAGTCTACCCTGGATGAAGGATGCAGGTCATGTTATCGACAAGAAGAAACTATATTTCAAACCTGGAAGGTTCTCACAGTACCAAAAAAGACACCCTGACGGCTCGATGCTTCCCAGTATGGCAGATTGCTGTAAAACCTCAAAAATACACATACTGTGGGTTAACACTGGCAAAACCATCTCCAGATGCTCGTGGTTTCAAGTGCACTCTGAAATCTCCTGCTCCATTGTTTTCAGATTGATTTTTATTGGCAGAATAAAACAAAAAATGTGATTCTTTCTTCTTTTTTACGCGACAATTTCTCACCAAAGAAAAAGCTGTTGTGACCTATAGTTCAAAAACGTGCAGATTTAAAGCAAAATCTTCATGCTTGTATGGAATCTCTCCTGACCATCCTTAAGGATGTCCTTGTGTGTGTGGATGCATACACACACACACACTTCCAGAAGAAAAACTACTTACCTGCCTCATAAAATTACCAGAGGAAATATGATTTCTTATTAGCTGCAAGGCGTGTCTCTGCGCTCGACTGTCTGATGCTTCTGTTGCAGATCAATCATGTGAAAAACAGTAATTCAGCTGACAGCGATCTGAGCTGCTCTCTACTTCACAAAGAAACAGTAACAAGGAAAACACACACTGCACTGATGACAGTTTGAGAGCTGAAAGGTGTCCCGCTTCTCTTTTCATTATCATTACAAGAAAAACACAGGTTTGTATTGTGCGACACACACACACACATACACACACACACCACAGAGAAGAGCACTTGCAGTCAGGAACTTCAGGCACACCTGCACACACATACTGGAGCAAACCCTGACATGCACACACAAATATCCAGGTGTAAGTGAAGAGTTTACAGTTACACACACTCACACAATCTACTTTGCATACTATACCTGTACACGTACATCACGTACACGTGTGAATGCAAGAGTGCTCCCTGCAAGATCTTTCTTTTAAACAAAGACACAAACTATACAAAGCAGGTTGTGCTCCTTCTGACACTGTAGTTTACAACTTGCAATAAAAAGTGTTTGTTTGCGTGGTGGCTCTGCAGTGTGTTCTTCCCTAATTCCAGTTAGGCTTCTGTTGCTACCTGTTGTGCTTCCTGCAGTAGTTCAACAACTTTTTTTTTTTTTTTTCCAAAGGGCAACTTTTTTGTGTATCAGCAATATTTTCGATTTAGATTCAAATGCAGATAATTTGTAAAAATGTGACAAAAGAAATTAAGAAAGAAATCACCTCTATGTGATATGAAGTCTTTCAGACTTTATTTTTTTACTACTGTATTTAATGTGTTTAAGAACACACATCAGTGTGGACACTGCGGGTTGATTACTATACCCCTGCTTAAGTAAAGCTGATTCTTATAATGAAGATGATTTTGCCCTCCAGTTACCCACATGATATATGACCAAATAAACAACTCAAACAAGCGATCACTAATTTAGTGAACTCACCTTTTGTCCAAGAGAGAGATAACCACCAAGACGCACGTTATTCTGAGGATTGAGTGTTCCATGTCTGTGCCTTATAATTAAAAAAAAAAAGTTGTAAAAAGTAAAAAAGGGGAGTTTGATTTAAATTCCAATGTTCCGCCTCAAAGTTTAGGTGATGGGGGGAAAAAAATAAAAGAGAGTGATTCAGGTTCGGCTAAAAGTTAGCGCTGGACTTGACAGCTCCAACTTCCCCGAATCCAGATGTGGCAGCCAGCGGCGCGATACTCATTCAAGAAAAGTTTCACCAACCTCCCAACTTACTGAATGAAGGAGGCTGTTACAACTTTGAGGAAAGGTGAGCGTGCTGCTTCTCAAACACATCCGCACACATGCTGGTATCTCCGTCAACAAAGGTACTTGCGCTGATATAACATCCGAGAGGGAGAGAGAGAGAGGGACATGAACCTATAGGCGCTCTAAAGTCTGCTTGAGTAGTGATGTTTCGGTGCGCACCGATAGTCCTCTAACTACTGCACTTAGCGCTTCGCCAGCCCACTTTTTTACGTCACTCAGGGAGCAGGAGAGCGCCGAGGGAGGTCAAGTGGCTCGTTAAAGCAGGATAGAGATCCCTCTAGATAAGGAAACCAGAAACACTTAGCCTGCGCCCTCTGTAAGGCAGAACATTTGTATTCAGCGGAGGAGCGGTGCTGAGGACGAGGATGGTGATGAAGGGAAGGAGAAGAGTTTCCCCCAAAGACAAAAAAAAAATGAAATTAGGGAGTGCATATTTGGTGATTATGAGGACAGGGAAGATAATAAAGTAATGGAACAGTTATAAAAGTAGACAACTATTTCTTTATAGTCTTTCTTTCAAAAAAAGAAAGAAAGACATAATTTAGATTTGGGGTTACTGTTGACAGTTTAGCGCCTCCAGAACATTTTTAGGGGCACACCAAATAGTTTCTCCTTGTGGGAACTCAAGTGGAGTTCAGCCTGCGGCTGTGCATTGCATGTCTTTATTAAAAAGCAACATGCATCCAACACATTTACCTCAGGTTTGACACATTTTTTTAATGGGTACTTTGATTATTATTTCAATATTTATTGTTTTTGCTGTCATTTAGCAAAGACACCCACAAAACTAAGAAAATGTCTTCTCTTGTTGGTCTTACTTTCCTTGATTTTAAATACATAGGTCACTGTAATATAGTAACCTTAACATTTCATTTTATCAACAGAGGCTTTAAGGCGCTGCATCAGTTTTCAGCAGATGAAACTTAGCCTACGACATTATTGTTACTTACTGGTTAGCTAGCTGGACTGTCCGCTTCAATGCTAGCAAGCTGCTGGCTGCCTGTGTCTGCGGAGGTAGAGAGAAGACTCGGTCAACCGGAGCGAAGTCAAAATGTTAATGTCTGAAAACATGAAAGTTTATTAAATGTAGTTTTTTTTAAATGTAATACAATTTACGGCTGCAAAGTAAATTTTACCTGCTTCTTCGTCTGACTTTTCAGCAAACTGCACCTCTTTCGGTGCATTACCGCCCCTACAGGTGGAGGTTAGAATTACCGTTCCTCATTGAGCCAGCGCCTCAGTCAGTTGATGGGCAATATATAGAATAAGTAAAAATATTTATTAATTAATTTGGGTTTTACATTTATGCCTTGATTGAAGATGAATGTATGGTTTGTATGAACTGAATATGATTTAATTGAGGGGGTGGAGGGTCTTTTCTGGGGGGCAATGGGATGGTCAGCAGCTTTCACCCATTTTGTGGAGTTGGAGGAGTGGAGTAGGCCTAGTTAGAGGTTGTAGTTCCTCACAAAAAAATGGCATGATCACTTACATCAGGAACAACAAATGGACATCCTCAGATGGCCAGAACAATAAAATATTGTCAAAAATCTGCATAATAGGTGTTGATATTTGATAGACTTATGATATGGCGATTATACTTATTTGTAATCTCATTATGACACCATCAGGGTAGATCACATGCTCAGGGTCTACACAGCATGAAAACCAACCAAACTCAGAAACAGATGAACTGCAATTTTCCTTTCTTACATCTAACATGTGTAAAATTGTTGTATTTGTCCTTTAATATGCTATATTTAGTAAACTTTTTATATAGAGGCTGTGGGGTTTCAATCCTGTAAATAAGAAGACCCTCGTGCTCCGTAACCAGAGCAAGCATGAAGGAATGAGGGGTTGGTAATGTCGTCAGGTCCCTCTGCTGTCTAACCTTCACTGTGTCATAGTCTTTAATCTTTCTGTTTAAATGACTATAAAGTATAACAAAAAGCTCCCTTGTTGACGAAAACCACATGATATCACTCATCTCGGCGCTTTATGAGTAGCTTAGAATAAAGATTCAGAAACCACAAATAAAAAGGTTTTCCTCCACCAGCGCGGGGAAGCAAGCCTCCTGCCAGCATGGAGTCACCAGAGTAGTAAAACACAACACAAGTTTAACGTTCAAATGCAATTAAGTTGCCATACACAAATTTAGAAGATCAGGGAAACAATCCCACATCAAATTTACTCCCGCAGTGATTTATCACAGCACCCTGATCCGGAAGATTTTGGCAGCAATGGAAACTTTGTGCTTAATTATTTCAAGGCATGTAAGGAAAGCTGGATTGCTTGTAGACTTAGTGGTTTTGTGACTTCAATTCTAACAGCAGGATGTGTTGCGTGTTGTCATCTGGATCTCTCTTGCTCTCATCAGGATTGATAATAACATTACTTTCTGAATCACAGTTCTTTATAAACATGACTGATAGGTTACACCCCTCTCTCTCCACATGGAGAATCAAAAACAGCAGTAGAAAGAATGACTGCTGTAACACAGTAAGGTCGTCCTTACAAAGACAAAAACATGTTTAGAAAGGGTGTTTCTGTGCTGTAAAACAGCCTAGAACACAACAGTAGGGTAAAATAGACAGAAAGTATGGATATGTAGTCCAACGTCATGTGATGACGGGACCTGTCATCACAGGTGGTGAGACCACAGGTGAGACCACAAAAAGCCTGGAGTCTGGGGTAAAAAAACAAAAAACAAAAAAAACCATCATGTAAATCAGGATTTATAGCAAAATGGATAAAAAGAGATAAAAAGCCAAAACTCATTGATTAAAAGTAAAGTCATGTACTCATATATATACATACTTATTGGTGTATCACAGTTATCTATTAATATCTACGCTGATATAAAAACTACCAGCAGAGGGCACATTCTCCCCTGTTGTGATGTCTCAGTACTGTCTGCAGCACATGTAGCAGCATCACAGCTGAGCGTTCTGCCCTCAGGCTGAGCTGCTAGCTATTTTGTGGAATATTTTAGAAAACAATGACTAATAAATAAATGTAGGATATGGTCTGGTATATAGTGATATCAGAATTTGTGTAATCCTAATAATCAGCCCTTAAATCCAGATAGATAGATAGAAGATTGAATGTTACTGACCTCAATAATACACCAGTGAGGTGTTGTGGTCTCACCTGTTTTTATTTAAGCAATGATATTTGCAAAATATGTCAGGCCCAATGAGTCCGAGACCTGTGTTTTTCAAATTTGAATGACAAGTGTGAGTCCCAGCAGACACCAGCACTTACATATTCATAAAGTGAAAAGGAGATTGTGAGCACAATCTCATGCACATGCAGAAACATAATTCAGACAATTTCCACATCTGGACTAGAGTCATTTGCCAAGGAGTTGGGTCCGCAGCCTCTCTCCCCACGTCTTTTTGTGTTTTTCTCCTTCTCTCCACCCTCCCACCACTCTTTCTCCCTCACACACACTCACACACACACACACTGACACCTTTCTCATTCTTCACCAGCGAGTATGTTCCTGTTCAGTTACTTTCATTAAAAATGATGTGGGAAACGTTCGGTGCTATTCTCAGTTCAACTTGACTCCTGCGTCTAGAGACATTAAGACTTTATGTTTGTCAAATGCTCATTCCAGTTTCATTTCATAGTTCCCAGTTTTGTTCCTGGAGTTTTTTTTTCTTTTCTTGTTTTAACATTTTCCTGAAGCCCTGGAAAACATTTATTATTTTTTTATCTTGCACTGCTCACTCTCACTTGCTCTGCTACATGAAATATGAAACTGCTGAGCGTTTAATTCAATAATAAACTAAAACACCCAATAGTGCCTGTATTCTTGTTGAATTGCAGCGTCTGCTTCGATTGAATCTTTACTGTCCTGCAGGGAGAAACATGACTGAGTTGAGTTTTCACAGTCTGGTGACGACTGCCATGTAAACACATTAGGTCATACAGTATTTCATGAATATATCATTTATGGTCTTGTGCAATCAGATTGTTAACTTTTTGTGTGGTAGTACCATGGAACAGCAGTGATTCACCACTGCAGTAAATGTATGGAAATATAGGAATTTGACTTCTGTTAGTCCTCTTGACTAATCCGGTTTTAATAGCCTTCACCTCATTCCTTTCCGGAACACTTTCCCAACTCTTTGACAGGGATGTATTGAATATGATTGATGCAATCAAGAGCTATGCAGGTAAGTCTCCTTACATGTCTAGAAACGTATCTGTCTATATCAGGAGTCTCAAACTCAACTTGCCTGGGGGGCCGCTGGGGGTAGAGTCCGGGTGAGGCTGGGCCGCATGAAGTATTCCACAAAAAGGGTTTCAAATATTCCGAAAAAGTACAACTGGTCCAATCTTCTCAATATTTAATAATAAAAGGTCAGAACATGAACAGTTCTTCAGAACATAGAACCTTAGAACCTCTTTAATCACGTTCCAACCACATGACCAAGTTGGCTAACTTGTCAACAAACACCACCAGAAGCTGTCTCGTGCCTGAGCTATGGTAGACTTTGATGTCAAGTGGGGGGGCCACAAAAGTTTGAGACCCCTGGTCTATATGAACTGCTCCATCTATGAAGGTTTTCTTACCTTTTGTCAGAGAAGCAATTTCCCTGTGTTTTTAATCTGTTATGCTAATCTAACCCAAAAAAAATGCTATTTCATAACTCTTTATAGAGAGCATGATCTATCTGACCTGTCGACTGGTGGTATTCCAGCAAGCTAAAAATAAGCCCCTCCTTTCCAACCTGCTCTCCAGTGTCTGCTCCCTGGATGATAAATTGGAGAACATGTGAGTGCAGCAGACTGCAATCAGACTTGTTTTTACATCAGCTTGGTGCTAGTTTGTAGTTGCTTCTTATTGCTGCTGGAGTAGTGGATCAGCCCTTTTGGTCAAAAATACATCCTCCAAATATGGCATGCTTACGTTTATGCACATGGAACATATGATTGTATTGCCGAAGTGATCCAATCATGGGACCAGGAGGTAGGGCAGGTTCTTGGATCGTGGGGATATAGGCACTTCGGCATACCTTCACTCAGAGTCCAAGCTGCAAGCTGTTTTGTTTTCACTTATTAAGTTTCACTGCAGTTAGACATTAAAAACTGGTCTAGGTCTGGCATTAAAAACAATGTAAGGGTTTCGGTAAAGACGATAGCTTGTCTTAAATCACCCAAAATTATAACATTAAACAGATTTACAAGGAAACCTTTTCCATACGGGGTCGCCTCTTTTTCAGCAACCATTGCGATGAGTGCCCACCCTCATAAACACATGGATATACTCGTGTTCTGTTTTTCAAGGCCTGACATATCGACCTCAGGTTTCCCTGGTGAGGACGGGATTGGATCAAGTCTGCAGTTCATGTTTCTGCTATGTATGTTTATATGAAATTGCTACTTCCAAAACTGTCACGCTTTTGCTTTAAATTGCATCAACAGTGTTGAGATATGTGTGTATTTTGTTACAGCACGCAGATTATTTCCATTCCGTTAACTGCAAACTTTAGCTGCATTCAGGCTCGAGTCAAAACCATGGCAACTTTGGTCTGATTACGTCTTTCAACACTTGTAAAGTCAAAGGTGATATACAAATGGAGATAAGTATATTGGTGCCTTTTAAAGTGCAGAGGCATCCCTTTGTGTTCTGACTTTGCTGCATTTTATACACTACAGTAATGGCCTTCCATTACTTTGGCCTTTTATTACCATGAACTTTTCAAGATTGCCTTCATTGTTGCAGAATTGCAGAGTGGGTCTCCTGGTTACTTTCACCACTCAATGCACGCATGCATGCACAGGGTCATCATGAACCCAAACCTCTCATGCAGTACATCCCACAAATTAAGTAGAAGGTAGTATACTCTGATAGGATTTATGATAGAAGGTCAGGAATAATTACAACCTGCAGTCATTTAAAGATAGCTTGTGGCTATTTTGCAAAATCCGTCACCATCTTTCCCTGCTTCTTGGCCTTTCTTTACCTCACTATCTACCTCAACACATGGGCCAATAGCACCGTGACAGTCCGCTGTGCAGTATATTAACTAAATGTTTGTCACACCCTCGTTCTCGGTGTCTCTCTGTGAAGGGAGTTCAAGCAAAGTTCACGTTTCTTGGAGAGTTTTGGCCTCGGCTGACGAAAATGAGCAAAGCAGAGGAGCGCGGCAGAGCAAGAGGTTAGTCAATTACAAGGCTCAACTCTAGTAACAAACTTCTAACAAGCAAATTCTTGGCTGTGTGTGAGAGTGCGTGTTTGTGTGACTGCACAAACACTCTATCCGGAGGGGGGGGGGGGGGGGGCGGATAGCATGGGTGCTGGAGTGTTTGTATTTGTTCACATGTAGGGGCACATGTTTAGTGAGTGATTCTGTGTGAAGTGCAGAGGGAGCAAAGGAAGACACAGCTGTGAAATGATATCATGCTGGGACAAATGACAGGGCTCCTAGTTAAATAATCTGCATTCAAGATTGATGGCGAGTGCTGGTGTGTAGAAGAGAAAGTTCCCTGCACATTATTTCACCTTTGTCTTTCTTCTCACGAAACACTGCAGCAATAGTGTAGAGGAATTGTTTGGCTTCATCCTAGACTGAAAAAAATAAAATAAATAACATTAGAAGCAGGTAATATTATCCTGTGTGTTCCGCCTTCCACTGTACATCTGTTTACGTTACACATGCTTTGCTGTAGATCTTGATATTGTCCCCGTCCACTGCCAGTAACACATGCATGTTATTAGAGGAGCTGTTGTTTCTCACTGTGATGTATCTGTGTTGCAATCCCAGACTGAGGCCGCAGTGTGGTTCTAATCAATTAACCCGTCTTTGCGGGGAAAGAAAATATCCTAGGGTGGTTAGAACATGCCGTTATTTTATTTGTATGATCCTAACAATTCACAGAACGTACAGAGAAGCCATGCCGGAGGGGAGATCAAACCTCACAGAGGATCCTTTAACAAAACAGGCACCAGAGTGAGATGCTAAACTTGTATAATTTTTTTTTTTCCTCCTGTGGTGAAAAGAAAATATTTTAGGGGGTTGTTTTTGGAAAGTGAAAGAGTTTTTAAAGCCTGAAGCTACTGGAGTAAGTGTTTATTTTAATCATTTAACACACACTTTTTACATCTAAGGTACTTAAAATGATCCATTTCCTCTGCTTAAGTCTTCATTAATTTGGTACATTGCAATCTTATATGTATATTTTACTGTACATGTGCATTGTTTTGCATTACCATCATTACAGTCTGACATTTGATAACTTTGGAAACTGTTCAATTCTACTTTTCATTTCTAAAATTTCAAATTATTATATTTTACGTTTTATATAAAAATGTGTTTGCATCAAAACAATAGCATCATATTTGATAATTGTGTGATTATGTACTGGATGAATAAAGTGTCAATTCCCCATTTTTCCATATTTCTAAGCTCCACCTGTATGACACTATTGTATCCATGGTTACCTGCTCCCTTTAAATAAATAAATAATGGATTCTTTATAAAATATAAAATTAACAAAATACATTTTATGTATTTTATGTGTTAATCTCATCAAACTTTGCATAGAGAACTTTTTATCTGCACACACACTTGCTCATCAAACCTTTTTCTTTTGCAAAATCACATGTGCTTGTTTACCTTACTGCCTCATTTACCACTGGGTATCCCTAATTGGGGATGATTACAACATATTTGCTGTTGTCTCAGTGTGTGTGTGTCTATAACATGTGATATCGGCATGCATATCTCTGGAGATATGCAAAGTAGCATTCGCAGCTGATCCAAGAATGTGTTTACGAAGCCTTATCATGGGTGCAGAGCAAACTTAGCGTATAAAGAACCGCTGGATAATTATATGGGTTACTAGACTTAAAATGTCAATAAAAATGTCTGTCTCTTTCTGTTGCTTTGAGACAAAGTCGTATAATGGAACACAAGCTCACACTGTCTACACATTAATCATATTGAAAAAAAAATACTTTTATTCATAACAGTAACTAATTATAATATTTGCTATTACTTTTCTCCATTGATATCGTCATAATTAGTCAGTGTCTCAAGCCATTTTCTTTCTGCTCCAAGGGCGCCATCTTGTGTCCATACCCCAAAATGAACAGCCTGTCCCAGCGCTACGGCTTACATTTTATAAACACTGCTTAGACCTGCTATCATTTTATCACCATCTTCTAAGAGCACACATGGTCTTTCACTGCAACAGGTCCAACTGTTCCACTCAGCTGAGGTCGAGGATTGTCCTAAGTTCAACATTGTTGCTCACTTAAATGCCCCATTACAGAAATATGCAAGGGGAAAAGATGCTGTCTATACTGATCACAGTACACATGTGTGAGCATTTTAGTAACCGGCTTCCCATCAGGCATTCTTTGACCGTTGTTGTACAAACAGCCATGTTTATTATCTCTGTCCTAAAGAGAGAGAGAGAGAGAGAGAGAGAGAGAGGCCTGCCCTGTCTTCATGCAGGACAACAGACCAGACCAGTCCGCCATATTTTCACAACCCGAGATAACAGAGACGAAGGAGAGGACAGGTTTGATAAATGACACAAGCGAGACTGTGCGATGGAGAGAGAGAGAGAGAGAGAGAAGCAGAGGAGATGTAGGGAAATTTAGGGGAGTGGGGAGATGAGTATAAAAGATACATCCTGGGGTCATCTCAGTGTTTATCCACCCACGACAATGATGTGGGTCAATGAGTCTTTCTCAAGTGTTGTTTCAGCATGTTGCAATGATGACAGGTTCCTAGAGAAAAGTGCTCATTTACTGCATTTCTCAAGGAGTTGGATCATATTTGCCAAAATACATTTTAAATCTTTATCTGCAAAACAATTCATCTGGCTCAGCACTCCGCTCACCTCGTGCTCAGGAACAAGTCAAACACTGCTGACATGTTTTGTTCTTTTTGTGCGTGTATGTTGTTGCAGAGTAACTGTCATTTTAGGGTCCTGAGGCGATGTTTCGTCTAAAAGGTGGAGATGTGATGTTGTGCACAAAATGGACTATTAAATCTCTTAGCACTTTAGCTGCCTGTTTGGGTGGGCTGTGGAGCTTAGGCAGCAGCTGAGCCATCACCTCCAGGGCCTGCATTAACTCACAAAGATCACTGTCTCTTCCAAACAGCTAACACAGATATTGCATGTGTGTGTATGTATTTTGAAAGCATGATGAATTATACTTTTAGTGCATATTCCATCTGTAAAAGGAGCGAGATTGCTTCATTTCACGGGTTGTGTTAAACATGTTTCTCAGCCTCTCCCACTCCTATAATTACAGTCGTTGGTATCAGATGGAACCCCACACAGAGCCCAACTCTGGATTTTAGATTGATAGATGATCGGAGGAGAGTTCACACAAATGGTAGAGCATTGTAGAGTCAGGTTACTGGTAAGTTCTCTTTCGTTATCTTACTCTTAGTCTCTCCCTCCTCTCTTCATCAATTTTCCCTCCCTTGTCGCTCATTTCCCCATAGTGGCCCATTCATTTTCTTGTACTCCAGCCCTTCCCCTTTTGTTTTACTGCGAGCAAACACACATTTACTGTAAATGCATGGTAAATAAAAGCAGCAGACCACCAAGACGCCGCTGCAGCAGTGAAGCTGTGACAGGGCACCGTTTATCTGACTGATCTTTTGGAATGACTTAGTAACACTGTCAGTCTGTTTACTGTACAATGGCAACCCCTCATTATTGCTCTGTGTGAGGCTGCATGTGTCTGTGTGTACAAGCTCTATTAGGGATGATGTTGCATTCCCCAGGCACTATTTCTCTGTAAAAAAGGGGAAAAATACGCCATGGAAAAATACGCCTGCTCTAACCTGGCGACACACTACTACGGACACACACACACTGACAAAGAGAGACACATGCAGCCACATGCACACAGATGTCGACAGGCAACTATATTTATACCAGTGCTCTAATAAATCTATCTGCTCACTTGTCTATTTTCACTGGCTTTGCCCATGCAGCACTGAATGCCTGACACAGGTTAAAGAGAGGAGAGGAGAGGTGAGGTGAGGAAAGGAGAGGAGAGGAGTTTGGCATAGGTACGAGTGCCCCCTGCATTTTTCCCTAGTCTTCTGCCTACCTTTCCACATTTTTAACACAGCTTCTGGCCCAAGTGCTATACACCACTGTGCAAGAAATTCCTGGAAAATATGAACTTGTGTCAACTTGTAGAGCTCAATCTAATACAGGCCCTTTTTTTCCTCTTGTCTTTTCATTTCTGCAGCATAAATACCTCAAAACAATATCTCTTCCTGCAGAGTGGCATAAAGAATCTGATCAAGGCAAGGAAGTGCTGAAAGTATATAACCTGGGCTATATGTAAGGATGACTCCCGGAGTCAGAAATACAATGAATGTATACATCTTACCTTGTTGGAGTGCTATAAATATAAAAAAAAAGAAGTCGTAAAACAGGATTAGGTTAATTTCAGGTCTAAGAGAGCTTGCTAAACTACAATTAAAACGATACAAGTCTTTTTCAGTCACATAAATGTTCACCTACAATACATCAACAAATAATGTTGTTGTAGTCACTTTAAACTTTTAATGAAATTGCAGTGTAACATCCAAGTATGCAATGATTTCTGCAGAATACAATGATGAAGATCAGAAAGAAATCAAAAGCGACAGAGGACAAACTGCATTTAAATAAATGACAATTGGATTGATCTCATACAATCTGCTGGCTAATAATGGGGTGAATGAAGGAGCCGTCACCAATGTGACATTTGTATTTTGTTATAAAATGTGTTGTTGTTAGAATTATGTCCAAAATTGGAAAAAAAAGCCTGCGTTAACTGGTACATTTATTAAATGTATCTTTTATCTTTGGCCTTATCTAGATGTAAGATGACCTGACAGAAAAATATAAAGCCAGTACTAACGTTGGTCATTTGATTTTGGCCCTGCAAAACGCCGTCATACAGCAGATAATGAAAAACAATAGGGTACCTTTGGGAACATCATTCAGATCTGAGTTATGATACACCACCAGCAGAGAGATTAAAACGAACGAAATTATAAAGGGTAAGATAAGATCCTACCTGGACACACACACATACACACACAAACAAACCTTTGCAGAACAAGTTGAAGCAGTGTTATAGATCAGTATACTCCATTGTCACATAATAAAACCTTAAAAAGTGTAAATGAGATGACATGATAAGTTTGCAGGAAACACTCTTCCCCTGAAAATGAACAACAAATAAACTCTTGTCTGTCTCATACAGAGGCAGAGAGTCAGTGTGCTTTCAATAACCAGCATAATGCAGTTTAACACCAGGCAGCAACAGACATACATACAACACTGCTGTCCACTGAAGGATGTGGTGGTAACCGACTGGCCGACAAACACAAAATCACACACGCTTTCTCACTCAGACACACACACGTACAGTATCAAACAAAAGCCAACATCCAAAGTGCATTATTATTATTATTATTATTATTATTATTAGCCCTGTATATCATAATAGATAACAAAATACATCATATACATTTTTTGTGGTGAAGATTGACAGAAATGTTTTTTTTTGTTCAGAAGAAACAGCCAAGGTTTAATCACCAAGCTGTTGTGGAAGTCCATGGCAGCTGTTGTTTCCAAAGTGCTTCAGAGGTGGAAGTGAGTAGTCTTGTCATCATAGCTTTAGATAAATAAGAGTCCTCGCTGGCAGGCCAAGTCCGCACCTGTGAAGCATAGCGGTGACAGCATTCTTCAAAGACAATAATGTGATTTCCCTTTTTTTGCCCAATGTTTATGCAGAATCAGGAAAAAATAATGAAGTGGACAACAGCATGGTTTTGGATAAGGTGATGAAAAAAACTGTGATTCTGGGTGGTTAACAGTCATTCTATAAATACACGACTATTAGAATTTGGCCCATAGTGAAATGTGTAATCTTCCTACAGCATATTTAATGCACAAAACAATCTCTCTGAAGTACTTTAAATAACCAAGAGTACAAAATCATTAAAGCCTTTAAAGGTTTCATCATGGTCTCCTTGACCCTTGCAGGTCAGTGGTCAACTTTAAAACTCTTTGGTTTCAGATCCAAACCAAGCTCTGTTATGGAAGAGGGAGACACTTACACCAGCGTCCAGCTTGTCAGGACTGCATGCATAGATTATAGCATAGATTGAAAATGGAACATTCTTTGGTCCTTTTTAATCAACAAGACACAAAAATATGTCAAATAGGAAACATGTTGGGCATCCTAGTGTTTCCTTCTTGTCCTTCTTGCCATTGTTTCCCTGTGTTTTTGTTTGTTTCTTTGTTTTTTTTGCCAGCATCTCTGGTGTCCAAAGGCAAGAATAAACACAATATCAAAGTCTGGATGAGGGCATTATCTGACAGGAACTAACTAACCAAACTAAAGCAAGAACCTCAAAAAGTAACAGACAAGTAGTAAGAAGTAACTTTGACCAATCTCAGCCTCAGTTCATCAGTGACACAGACTAAGCTCTTTTCGGACGAAGCACTTCTTGCACTGAACAACGCAACACCAATGGAAACGGCACAAGCAGTTCTCCTCGAAAACCACTGTTTCCTCCCGGTAGCCCCTCTCACAGCACAGCAAATCACAGCCGCTGATGTCCATGGCTGTGCTGTTGCACATGCGGCCCCTCGTTCCCAGGGAACCTGTTTTCCGATTCGCAAGACAGAAATCCGGAGACTCGTCCGAGTAGATCAGATCCTGTTTGTCCGGCGGCTTTATGTTCTGGCCAACAGGGATGAGGGTCTTGCCGTCATTGCCCCCCATCACCTTAGAAGCGCCGTTGAAGCGCTCCAGCAGGCGGTCGCCCACCTCACGGAAATGAGGCATCTTTTTCCAGCACGTCCGCAAAGTGCACGAGCCCGACAGTCCGTGGCACTTGCACTCAGTCCGCATGTAGAGCTTCACTGCCTATATAGTGTGTGGAGGGGAAAAGAGAGATGAAGGTAGGGAAAGCAGGTGAAAAGAAAAGATGTTGATCAAAAAAGGAACAAAAAATGGGATAAAGAACTTTTATCTTGTACCCTGAACTGAAAACTCAACAACTTCACTTAAGAAAAATGTATGGTGTTTTCATGATATATCACAGACAAAGCCATCAGATCAGCACACAAACACTCACTGATAGATAGGTAAGATAAAAGCAGACGCTATTCCGAAGGAATTTAACTCCCCAGCCCCCCTCTTTCCCTCCATATTGCCTCTGGCCTTCCTACATCTAACAAGCCTTGACAACAGATCATTCACTTATACTGCACATAATTAACCCATCACACACACACACCTGCCCATTTAGACACACACGCACACACACACACACACAAAATGTGTATACAAGCATGCATTCACATAAACAGACATTTGGGCGCATCGCAGCATGCTTCTTTCACTGCCTGTAGGAATTTGTGTGCAAGTTTCTTCTTATGTTCAAATGGTTTCTTCGCTAATGCTACAATTGGACTATATCCCAAAAATCTCCTCCTCTCTACCTGCCTTTGACCCCAGCTGAAGTGAACTTTGCACCTCAGCGTGGTGCCTGTGCATGTGTCAACATTACTGCAAGTGGACCGTAACAAACCAGCGAAAACAGCAGCAGCTAGAAGTAAAGCTGGAAGCTGGCTTATAAATAAGGGCAATTAACTCATCTGAAAAGTTGCAACTTGATCTCTCTTTTTAGCCGCATGTTGAATTGTCACGGCCATAACTCACTTGGTGTTCACACAACCAACAAAGAAGAACTTTAAAGTTCTACAAGGGCTGTGGAAATGTTAGAAGCTATCTGCCTCGGAGGCCTGAAAACAAAATGTGTGGCACGCTCTTGTTTTTTAGTTTCAGAAACCTGATTCTTGTTAGAATATCGGCTTACGGCGCTACACAAATATGGCTGGAGGCCATGTCTTTCTCTTTTGCATGTTCATGGAATGAAGGAACATTCCAAAGAACACCACTGCAGCTTAAGACTGGAGTGGAACATCGGCAATTGCAGTAAAGTGTTTGTCATGCCACTTGTATGCAAACTGGTGACCCTATTTCTTACCAGCCTTCCTGCCTCGTTGTTGTGCAGGTCAATGAGCGTCCTAATGTCGCTTTTGCCCCTTCTCCTCTTGGCATCCATAAACTGTTTTGACTTCTCATAACCAAACTCCACATCATCTCCGCAGCCGCCCCACTCCCATTTGACCCCATCTCCAGAGGAGGAGGAGATAGAGGATGAGGAGGATGAAGGCGGCCTTGGAGGTGCTCTGTTCCTGGTTGCCTCACAGCCACACTGCAGCAGGTCTCCCATGCTGCAGGCCTGGGTCACGGCGTGGGTCACACCAGCTGCAGTGATTGCATAGACGAATGCTGTTTCCCGGATATCTACAGAAACAGGGACAGACGAAAGAGAGGTTTGATGCTGGTTTACACGTCACATCATCCAAATACAAGACAATGAATCAGTTCTGAACAGATGACATAAGTGTATTTTACCCAAACTCCTCTTATAAAATTAAACAAACTAAAACTTGCTAATTGATTTATTCATTATGAGTTTGATAAAGAGATGAACTGTTTCTCTAATTAAAAACAGCTATTCAGCCATGCTAGGTTTAAAGGAGACAAAGAGGTGAAAACCACCTAGCCTGGGTAAGTCTGCAGCATGGTTAGCTGCTAAGTAGCTGAAATAAATGTTAAATCCTATCCTGTCCTATCTTTTTGAAAAAACAAACTACCTTCTAGCTCAGAACATAGACTGTATATAACCACATGATGGAGCATCTGTAATACCACATACAGGTTTCTGAAGAGTCATTTTGAGTCCCTGTGGCATGCTCTGAGTATCACCATGTTGGCAGCATCATTGTCCACCAAAACATGTTAGTGCTGTCCAGATCATTAGACCTCATACAGAGGACAGTAGCTCACAATTGTACCCATTTAGCCTGTTTATTAGTAAATGAGAAGGTGATCTCAGACACAGCCCAGTGTAATCCCACATTTAGGGAGGTGGGAAGCTCATGATGTAAGTCAGTAGCTAACTGTCACACCATTATTTATGGATGGAAAAAATGTAAACTTGTGAGTTACATTACATTTAATATGGAGATGGAAATGCACTTTTAACACTTTACACAGGCTTCATTTGTACCACCATAACAAAGGATTCTGAGAAATCCCAGTATGCTAATTTACATAGGCAAACACAGGTACTTTAGCTTGTCATCGATTGAGAAGGGTCTAACCCTGAACCTCTCTGTCCAATTTTTCAAAACTATGGATTGTATACCAGACGAACAACACTGTTCCACTCGCTGTACAGTAGTGATGCCAAAATGTCTTGTCATGTTGAAAAAAACTGCACAGTTGGCTTGGCTGGTTCATTATACGTCCTCCTTTTTTAGACAACAGTAACTAAACACAAACTAAGCACTTGAACACACCATAATGTTGTTTATTTTTATACAAAGACTTTTGATAGTCCTACAACCAGTAAGAGCAACACGACAGGTAGGACGTAGCCATAAGAGTATCAACAACTGTCGATACAAACAGTTGTGATTGGCCCAACAACCATAAGTGTAAATTGGTTTGAAGAGGAAAGTAGCCAAACATTGTCTGCCAGAACAAATCAAATGCTCTCTCAGATGTATCCAGTTCCTAGACAAACATCTTCTGACTATACCACATTCACATATCTTTTATTTTTATTAGCATTAGCATTATCAACAAGGGGAAAGAGGGACTTCAACAGCTAGTTTCCATCCAGACACTGTCTCTCCATTCAGTCGATCAATATCTCAGCTTCATGGAACAGGATGAAAGGCCCTTTCTCTTAGTCCTGGTCCATTATTTCAATCTTAAGTGTCGCTGGATTTGTGGTGCTGAGCGGATGGCTATTTCTCGCTCATGTACACACATTGACACTCACACACACCACAGCTGCTGGTTTATTTCGGGTACAGAGCTTAGCACTTCTGGTTGAAGACATGTCCAAACGCAACTGCAAATTGATCGTCTGTCCTCCCCGATGGATTCAGCATCATTCTCAACCTCAGCACAACATGTCTTTATTGCAGCTTAGTGTCATTAGCTGTGGAAGGATCACACTGGGCTGATATGAGAGAATGCTTTGATACAGCTGACAGACTGATTTGTCCAATCACCTGCTAAGTAGTCCCTTTCCTTCCTAAGACCTGATCAGCTTCACCATCCAGTCACAAAAGCCCTATCCAGTGGCCTGCAGAAAAGATACAAGCAATGATTTTTCTGCCAAGTATTTGTGCTAGACTGTAAGGTCAGGGTAAGGATTAGGGGTTAGGCAAGTAGTAGTTTTGATTAGGGTTAGGATAAGTTTCCAGGAAATTAATCTAAGCCAGCGTAATGTCTTCTAAAGTGAACCAAACACAAGTGTATGAAAATCTTAAGGAGAAATATTCCATCCTTTCTATGCTGTGTGGAGACTAAGCACAGGACTTTTATTTCTAAGAGCTGGAAGGCGGCGAGCGTGCAGTCACCACCGTCACCACTGCCAACTCCATATCGCATGATTCAGTGAATGGGATTCATTAGAAATGGTAACACACACACACACAGAATGGGTGGCGTGCGACGAAACCTGCACACCCCAGCACGCCTTGATATCAATACCAGCTGTACACCCCAACACCCAGAGATGTCTCCACTGCAGGCCAATTTGTATAAGTCCGTGTGTGTGTCATTGTGTCTGTGTATGAAAAGTGATGTTTTGTGTAAACGCAGCATATGTCCAGAGTTTCCAACTGGCTGACTGATGCTAGATTCAATAAACAACTATGTATCTTTAGATGTAGTGGTGCATGTAGAGCATTTCTACAACTCTATGTATGTGTGTGTGTGTGTGTGCGCGTGCTCCTTGCCCCTGTTACAGCTCACACAGACCACACCTCATTGTTCCCACTGTTCAGAAAAGCAGGGCTGAGGTTTTCAGGAGCTGCAACGTACTTAAATCAAGATGTGTCATCTCCAAAACATCTCTGCATCTATTTAGAGTGACATGTGTGAAATATCATCGCACAGCTCATTATTGGTACAATATGGTGATAGTAACACAAGCTGTGTCCAAACAGGCTGGGAAGCTGTCCAGATGTCCTCAAATGCACCGCATTTAATACACAAAATCTGCACACAAATGTAATGTGGATGTTTGTTTATATAAAACCATTTTTACTGGTAAATGAAAAGTGTATATATTTAAGTGAAAAACAGTGAGAGGAGATTAAAAAAAAAATAAGGTTACGGTTTAAGTAGAGGGAGAATGAAGGGAGCAGCTATCAAAAATCTGATGATTTGAGGCTCCCTGTTTCGTATTTTCCTCGCAGACATGAATTCCAAACAAATTCTCAGCCGTGGTGGGTGTCTGGGCCTGTCTACGTCTGCTTCTAATTCCAAAAAGGCCTTCTGCAGGATTTATTCTTTTAATCAGACTTTAAGGCGGCCATACAAGGATGATCAGGTATGTTACATCTGAGACAGCGACATTACAGTCCAGACATGCCATGGTTAAAAAAAACACACATTGTTTGTTTTGTGAATGAAGCATGGTTCCTGTGTTTTGGTAGACTGGGTGACACCTGCAGTGAATGCTGATTACATCCAATGCTCTTTCACAATTGTAGATCTGATGTGTGAACTGTGGAAGGAGGTAATATGCCTTGGGCTATAGTTTGTTAAATCATTCAAATTAGACATGCTAAGATAGGAGAAAATGTGAAAATTATGTGTAAAAAGGGTCTTAGAAGGGTCTTAAAGAACAACCTGCTTTGTCACAGAGGTCACACAGTGGTATAGCAGTAAATTAAAATAAAATGTGATATAATAGGTGGCAGTACAGTTCAATAAATAAAAGCTTTACCTACAATTGTTGTGTCAATGTAAGGCTAATATTTACACAACAAGCATATGCTATACAGCTGTGGTTACTGGTGCTGTGTATATGTCTGACCAACCAATGTATGCTTGCCACCATTCAAGGATCCTCAAGGATCTACAATTACAAAAGAAAGCACAAACTCCAACCAGGAAAGACCTTTTAACTGCATCACCACTAGTCCACTTAGTTCATAGTAAAATAGTCTGTTTAATTGTAGCAAGAACAAATTGTGTCATAATGTCTTTTACTCCCTTGATCGACTGAATAAATCAACAGATAATAATGAAAACCACCACATTTGGTTGATAATACATCTGCCAGATATGACACAGAACATATTTTCCCAACGTCCTTCAATCATTGGAGCGATAGCCACAAACGGCCAAGTTTTGAGTGCCTATACACCACAGGGTAACGGGTTAATACACACATATTCACAACTTGTTCACAACACAAACAGATTTTGCCATTTATAGCTACCATCAGGACGAGTCCTGACCCTCATGAACGTGTGGAGATGCTGCTGGAGAAATATGCTCACATTCTGTTTTTATGGACTGAAATATTGACCTTGTGTTCCATTTTCTCTGGGGAGAAAATGGAACACAAGATCTTCAGCAGGAGGATTCACTTCTGTAGGTGTGACATACAGGAGAAGTTTTGATGCCACAACGTTTTAGGCAAGCTTTTGTTATTTGATATATTTTAGAGATGGCCGATCATTTTCACAGATATGAACACCTTTACTCATCGGTCCCACTGATATTCTCCTAACTGGAAACATGTCAGATCTTCAGTCTAAATTCAATCTGAAGGAATCACATTATCAAGCAGACAGTAGCACTAACATGCCATTACCTCTTTCTATTTCTGTAAAGATTAATAAGGATGAAACAGTTGACATGATTGATGACTAGTTTAATAATTGCGCAACCACTTTGCCGCCTGGAGCAAAAGCTGTTTACTTTACAGCATTGATTTCCACACACACACATATTTGCATACACCGTCTGGCATCAAAGAAGAGCCACTGCATCCGTTGTCGTGTGATTACCAGCATCGCTGCATGCTGGCTGGCTCACACTGCGAGTCCTGAAGAAAAAGAGGATAATAACTACCGATTAATGACGAGAAAGCAGAAATCTGACCTCGTTCATGTCCAGAGGAGAGAACGTGTCCCTGCGTCAACATGTTCATTCATTCGCACACAGTTGCAGCAGAGGTGTGAAATGGCAGTGTTGCAGTAATGTTGTGAAACACCCCTATTGTATAAATACACATTTCTACACTACACCTCCAGTCTCCTTTTCTCTGCAGGCTCATTTTTCTGCCTGATATGTAATGTAATGTATCCATTATCATGTCCATCAGCTCATATGCACACACACACTGGCTGCACAGTTATCCCGCTTCAGTGCTATAACAGGCTACACATTGACAAACAGCAGCCATGCTGCTCTTTAACATGTCAAAAAGCTAATCCCATTTCTGAAGAAGGTTATCTAACGAACGCACCACATGACATGAGCACTGCCAGGGTTATGTTTGAACAGTGAGGGAAGATGGCTTGTTTTCACAGAGACAAAAAAAAAATAGGTTGGGGGCTCTCCAGGACTAAATGCCTTAAAGCTGTGTTTTCACTGTATGGATCGGATGAAACCCATGATGAAATGTCTCTCCTTCACAAATGCAACACAGACATCGTTAACATCTACTTAACCCATATTTTCCAAGCATTTCCTGACAAGATTATGTGCCTGTTTAAACTTAGTAAAAAGTATTTAGTATGACACTTTGGAAGTGGTTTCCACTCTGGCACCCGTTTGGCAAAAACCTGCATCATCATTATACTTTTTGTTTTATCACCGTTCTAAATAAGGGTCAATGAGGATACCACAGAGTACGTCAAAATACAAATGCACTTTTATTTTGACATCCTCCACTCTATAGTAAACCAAGCCATTAAGAGCAGGTAATTGAGTACAAAGACTTCAAAACAGAGCAGCACTTTTGCCTCCCTTATAGACAGCCAGGAATTTATGATTAATTGCGAGTCTGTCTTCTGCTGGTAGATTCTTGCCCTCTTTTTTTTTCCTTTCTCTTCCTCGCTCTCTCTTCTCAATCTGTCTTTGTCTTCATCGCTCTCAGAGACACTGACAACGCTGGTGTCATAAATTCAGACGAGATAAGAGACAAAACAACATTTTTTTAACCATTAGGGGGTTCTTCTACATGACTTGCTGACAAATAACATCATGTTTTCTGGAATTTTTACAACCCTATGGTTCTAAGAAATGAGAAGCTTGCGAAGCATTTTTTGCATTTAAAAAAAGTTTGCAATAGCTTCTTATGCATTTCCTTGACCTGATGGACCTTGTCGTTACGTTTGACTACAGGGCAACTTTTGATGCACTGCTGGCTTTGATTAAGCTTAGAAACCTGACGTGTTGAACTTTTACACCAGATGAAAAAAAAAACAACTAATGTTGTCTGCGATAAAAAAGTGAGCAACTGAGATTCACTCTTTGGTCAAATGACTCTGCAGTAGTCATGAAAACTCCTATCCACTCTGCAGCAAGGTGACATGGAACTGTGAACGTGACATCCCATCAGAGGCCCACACTTAAGCGGCCCTCACCAGAACATGTGAGTGCTGAGATGATGATGATGGAGCGATGAGAGTTTTTGGCTCACTGAGGTTTCCTACTCAAAGCCACACCATGCCCCTCTTCTTGTCACACTCAAATTATGTCCCTGCTCACAAAATAAAAATACCTTATTGCATGGATGGCAACAATGTTTCCATTGGGGTTCATTATCAGTCATTTAGAGTGACTCTCATTTTGATGTCCTGGGGAGGAGGAAGATATCAACAATAAAAGGTTTTTTTTTTTTTTTTTTTAGAAAGGTGGTTCTGGTTTCTTTTGCAGGTCCTTTTGCCGAATTACAGCCAGTGCCAGCAGTGTGTGTGCTGGGGTATGTTTCAGGTTTGTGTTGGGACAGATGAATAAAAAAAAAAAGTAACTCACACTCCCCACTGGACTTCACACACTCTGGCACTCACATATTATTATTATTATTATTATTCAGCAATAACTATTAAATAATGAATATAGTCACTGATTTGTTGCACACATATAGAGTAATTTGTCACTATGAACTTGCCAAAAGTTTGATGTAGTGGTTCTTTATATCTTCATTTATTGAGTCTGTATATCACTCATATTTCTTTTCTCTTTTCTGTTTAAAGTTCAGTATACAAAAAACTAATAAAATTTTAGAAAAGTCAAACTTGTTTAAATGTTTAAAACACTGTGCATCCTCGATAGAAATTGGACTTTATATGCGTCTTGGTATGCCAAAAAGTAATCAGAAGCTTTCCAAAGTGGAAAATTTCAGCTCTGTCAAAAGCTTTCATACAATCATCCTATTGACTGATAACACACCACTATCACATGTTTCTCCAAAGTGGGTTTAATAACATGTTTGGCATGTATTCCTGCTGTGTATTAATATTAAATACTCCTTGTTTAACTGGACACACAGATAAAGGTCCTCTATAATCCCAGTCTGAGAAGAGACAAGCAGCTCTCTATGAATCTAATCACACAAGAGAAAAAGCAACACAGTAATTGCAGAGGACCCAGCGGTGACCCTGCATCAGTTATATTACAGACTTCAAAGAGCTGGAGGAAGATGTTAAGAGAGATGTTAAGAGAAAAGGCAATCTTAGCTGATCATTTCAAGCATGCCCAATCTGATGAAGACGAGAGTCAGTCAAGTGTGAATACGTCTGGTCTGAAATACAACAGCTGCCCTTGTCTGTTGGAGTGCCATCAGACGGGGATCTGACCCCGAGTTGACGTAAGGACACCGGCTGCAATCCCACGGCTGAAAAATGGGACGTGACACCGTTTAAAGAGGTTTTTTTATGCAAGGATTTAAAATCCTGTAAAAGTATGTGATCCAAATCCAAACTACTGATGTACTTAATGATTTATAACTTATTTTATACCAAAATGAGATTAAATTAGACAATTTCTCACTCATAAAAATATAGTTTGACATCCTTGGAATTGCACTTCTTTTGATCACAGCCAAGGTCAAATCTCACCTCTACTAAAGCTGAAAAAAGGAGACACACAAAATTTGGACACGTCGGTTCCATCCTCACTCACCTTGCTGAAGTATTTTCCCAAAGTATTTGTTGTGGCTGGTGCAGTTCCACCGGCGGTACCTGAACTGGTACTGGCACTCCCTGACGCCCAGCCTGGCTCCTTTGGCCACCTCTCTCACAATCTCAGGCTGAGTCTGGCACAGCTCAGCCTGCTTCCCCACCAGACGCTTCGCCTTCCTGCAAATGCTGTTGGGATCCATGACCAGTGGACTGCCCACCGCCCTGCCAAAGTTTAAACAACGTTAGAGAAGAGCACAATCTCCAAAGCAACGTGACAACAACAGAGGGTTTTTTGTGTGTGTGTGTGTGGCACCTGTTAATGTAATCACACAGTACAAGCTATGCAACCAGAATCATCAGCAAACCACAAGCGAACGTTTTTTTCTTCGGCTGCTCAGCCTGCCAGTTTTTTTTTCTGCCCACACATCTCAGCTGTGGCGACAATGTGCGTCTTGAACTGGGGGGGGGGCATGTGGGAGACAACGGAGCACATTTTCCCAGAGAGGCATCTCAGTTCTGACGTCACATTCACAAGTCTGTATTTTTTTCTTCTTCTATTGGACTGCACCATGGGAGAGACTGTGTGGTCCTTTTTTTCAAAGCTAAAAGTCACATAGTTGGACGTCTCTTAACAGAAAAGGCCGGTTGATCTTAATGTTGCTTAAGTTGATTTTGGTAAACCAGAAGGCCAGACTTTCTAGATTTCCAGATCTAGAAACCACACACATCCCTCAAATCAGACCTATCCAAAACTTCCCAGATTAAACTGGTCGAAAAGAAAAGTGTATATATTGTATTACAGAAAAGTGTTTAAGTGTGTGGCAAAATAAATCACAATCTCTTAAAGGTAATTCAAATATTTAAACCAGGAAACTATACATGTATATATGGTGTTTTTGATGGATGCAGCTGTGGAGCTCCACAGCAGCTTTGACAGATGATTGTGTATAATACAGATAAATAGTTTATTCTAACTCTTAATGGGGGAAAGGGGGGTGGCTTTGGCACTTTAGACGCACTGCCAGCGTCTGTGGCCACTTCAACAGGAAAGTGACTCTTATGTCCTTCCCTCTGTTATCACACACTCATCCCTTTCTCTTTCTTTTTTGCCTCTGCTTCACAGTCCTAAAATTTTTGCAGTTGCCATCTATAACTTTTAGAGAAGGAGAAAGCGAGGGTGAGCGAAAGGCCGTTAATCGCACCTCCCGATATCAATCATCTGCCTTGAGAGTTTGTTTAAAGAAGCAGAACAAACACTCTTGCCGATACTCTCTCCTGGCGGTCTGACACAAGGCTAGACATTTGCACACACACACACACACACATATATAAGTGCTGCTTTCATTCTAGCTGATATTTTAGAATTTTTTTTAACAAAAAAAATCTATTTACCGTACATGACATGCTTACATGTCAGCAGATGATTGAATGAAAACACACCTCATAGGAAGCCTCTTTGCCAGTCCTGTCATGGAGGGCATGAAGGGCAAACTGCCCAAATGTCGTCCCTAGGAGGACTTAAATATGTGATAACGGTAGACAGCACGGATTAGAGTTTTTCCAACTTCTCAAAGGAGGAGGAGTAAATGTTCCTAATCCAACATAATCAGCTGTGATATCTGATGTGAAAACCTGGATGTTAGAGAAAAGGATAATAAATCAACTGGCACATAATACAAGCTGAGGCACACACACACACACACATGTTTGTGTGCACACTGCAAGGACACCCACAGTTCCATTCCATTATTGTGTATTGACAACATCTCTATGGAAACAATTGTCAAGACAGGTGTACTGTGTGTGAGAGTGTAAAATGTGTGTGTGGTGGAGCAGTCAAACAGATAATTAAAACATACAGTTTCAATGTGTTAATTTGCAGGTACAGGTACAGAACTTAGCAACACACACTCCCACTCAAAAAACACTAATTATCTACATGCTTTTATCAGGAACAGTGTGTGTGTGTGTGTGTGTGGGACAGGGAGACAGGCATACAACAAGAGAGAGAAAGTAAATGTAAACGTCCATGCATGCAAGTGTAGTTGTTTTTTAAAGGATGGAAGAAAGAGAACTGGCATGTTTGTGTCTTTGTGTGTGACTCTATGTGTGTAAGTGTGTGTGTGTGTGTGTGCCAGGGGCAGCGCTGGGAAGCCAGCTCTGTCAGCAGCTCACAAAAGACAGCCTGCTTTTTATAATGGGAGGTGTAGAGTTGTAAAACTTAGTGAATGTACTGGATGGAGTTTTGTTCTCTGAGTGCTGTGTCAGAAAGAGAGACACAGTTAGAGGGCTTTGATAAAACACACAACTCTTGTGGTGCAAACAAAATGTGCAAAGTGGACAGTGCAAAGTATGTGATGAAGAAAAGGTTGTATCTGAACCATTTTAGCATTAAGCACTGCAGCGAGTCCTCTTTCACTTTCACTTCTCTCACTCTCACTCTATTTGCTCGGTTTCATGTATAGATATGTGGGTAATGGTCTCCATTCATGTCTTTCATTCATCAGACTCACATTAAAATATCTAAAAGTTACTTACATCCTGCTCTAAGCTTTAGATACTTTCAGGACTGTTATTGACAGACATGATGCAATTGGGGAAAGATATGGGGCCACAGGCTGCAACTGAACCTGCACTGCTGCAGCTTCAGTTTATGGGGCACTCACTCAAGACAAAGCAGCTTCTTCTCTTTATCCCTGTTTCAATAACTGCTGCAGACCAAAACAGCAGCATATGGTGAGTTCTTTTGTCTTAACCTATAATTTGATCATTTCCTATATGGCATTCTCATTTGTAGCTGAACCAGAGAACATTTTTCTGTGCCTGATTTCTTACAAATAAACCCCATATAAATGTTTTTTTAAATTTCAAAAATTATATTCATCTGTAATTCTTACTGTCTAAATATGAGAAAACTGTTGTATCTCTTAAAAAAAGTATCTCTTAAATAAACAATATCTTCTTGAGCCGAAAATGCTGCAGATTAGATATAATGTGATGCTACAGCTGAAGCACTGAAGACATTTTTCAAAAAAACTACCTGTGTAAATACATAAAATGGTCATTTTATATTCAAGCTGTTTGTAAAATGCATGTTGGGCTGTGGGCCCAACATGCAATATTGCAACATGCAGTTTTTGGGCCCATGTAAACAGGGCACAATGAGGGGAACGTTGGAAGTGGGGTTCACTCAGGTGGTAAAGAACATTGCTTGAAACAGACCCAAAAACCCAACATTCACCAAGTTCAAGTGTCATTATAGTGTGATGTCTTGCGCAATACTTACAGTAGACTCCAAAAAAGTGCAAAGAAAAGCAAGCAAATATTTTATGAAGATATCTGTGCGTCGTCAGTGAAGATAAATTTTGTTTAAAAAGGTCAACTTAATGTAGAAATGTTCATGGAGTTTGGACAAGCATACACAGCAGGTGCATTTTCTACAGTGCAGACGTGCACATAAAAGCACTGAGACTTCAAAGTGAGGCTGTAATCAGATCCTCTCCATGCAAAGGGCTACTGTTCCTCAGTCTGTCATTACAGCTCCTGCACAGATAAGTCAGTCAAAAGGAGGATGTTCACTTGTTGATACTATCAGTGGCTTTTTTCAGGAAACACTGTCCCGCATGAACAGTTCTCATGATGATAAATGCAGAAGATCATAGCAGACAGAGATAAAACAAGACAAAAGTACTCAAATCAAAAGCACTGATAGGAAGATTATCAGTCCTACAGTCTGTGACAAGTTCACAGCTGATCTAAACAAAAATTGTAACAGTGCATTGGCAGTCAATGGTGTTGGCTCATCAAAATGTGATTACCTCCGATCAATTATTTATTTAAAGAAAATGTCTTAAAGATTTAGCACAATATTAAAAGGCATGGACTGACAGATTTCTAAAATTAGGTTAATCTAGATGATATAAGAGAAAGATAGGGAGAGTTTTCTGTGCCCGAGGTGGGTCAGACAGAGATTAAACATCGGTGCTCAGAGAGACCTCAGGTTTCATTAAAGATCTCACGGCACCATAGATATAAAGCTGTACTGTACGGGGCCCTTTCTTTTTTTCACTCCACCCACGAATGAGTGAATTTCATCCCTCCTTAATCCCTCAAGTATGCTGGAGATGAAGACAGTCACGACAAGCGTTAGTCTGAGACGCCAGAGTGAAAAAGGAAAAAGCTCAAAGAGAGAGTCTAAAGATGGAAATAGATGCTGGGGGTTCAGAGTAAGTTACGAAAGAGGGATGCAAAGGCGATAAAGCAAGGTGATAAGGACATGATGTAAATCAAAACACATGTAAAATTTGTCTGCTCATTTTTAAAACCGCTGTTTTCCCTGACCCTGCAGTCTGGGACATGTCCATCACTTTCAGACATGTTCCAACAATGTGCTGAGAACAATGAATTCTGCCACGATAACAAGTTTCAGCACTCGTAATCCACATTGGGCTCAGTAGCAAAATGAGTGTGACCAGCAGGAAACCAACACCACCAAAGCAATCTCACATGAGAAAAACATTTGTTCTGTTTTAACAACAGTGGCACACCCAACAGTCCTGACAGCCAAGAGATACAAATCAGAGTCAGAGTGTGGATGTATTCAGATAAAATGGAGCAGTTAAACAGGATGAGATCAACAGTACCCACGGAATTAACCATACCAGAGGTGTTGCAAGGGAGAGACAAATATTCTGACTAGAAATTTTGAGAAAAGTCTTTTCTCCCAAAACAAAGTGTGTCAAGCCATCACTGCAATACATGAGAAGCAGGGTGGACACACTGCCCGTCCATCCCAAAGCTTACACAGAGCGACAAACCACCATTTATGGCATGTAGCCTTGTTTGGATGATTTGTATGCAAAACACAAATACTGTTTTCTTCTTCCTCTCATGAAGACTACATCTCAGATTGACTCACTATCCCGTCCAGTGGTACAAAGCGGTATTACATGAATATCAGGTTAAAATCATTGACAGTAAAAACTATGGACAGAGCTTCCGTGACGTCACCCGTTTGTTTCTAAAGAGCCGTTTTGAGGCTCGGTGGGAGGCTCCGGGACATTCAGACCACGCCATGTTGGCAGCGTCATGTCGCCAAAACTCCAAATATGGACAAAGAGGGGGAGCACGAGTGGAGTTTAGGGGGGCGGGCGATCGTAGAAGCAGGGAACTTGCGCTGTGATACGTCAACCGTCTGTGGCTTAAGCGGCGTAACATGGGAGTCTATGGGAAATGACTCGCTTCTGGAGCCAGCCCCCGGTGGTTGCAGCGTGAACTTCAAGTTTTGACACTTCCGCATGGGCTTCAAGTCTGATCCCCAAAGGTTGCCGCTTGGTTAGAATGCTCATTTAAGTAAGTCTCCTTTTTTAAGGTTGCCTGGCAGTGGTCAGGCTAATCTTGAGATGACTAGACTGATGATTATACATGTAAAAATATTTTGACAAAAAGACAGACTAAAGACAGACTGTGTCGGGCCACACCCATGAGAGATTTTGTATCCATGTACAACCTAGCCTGATTTTTTTGGACTCTATTTGCCCTCTTCTCTGTCTGTTTCTGCACTTTTGCACACATATCCCCCTTCACACACACACACACACACTAACTTTTTTTTATTTCAATCCCTTTACTGTGCGTGATGCCAAACCCACATCGTCATTTAATCTTTATCTGTACCCATCTCCCTGGTCCTGATTAGACATTTAGCTTTTCAGAGCAGGACCGGAGTGGACAAGATAAGATCTGTTACAATGAAACTCTCCTCTGGTGATGATGGAGGTTCTCACTATAGCTTAGCCTATATGTTCCCATAACTGTATGACTGGATAAGTGTGTTTGTACATGTTTGAGTGCATGTTTAACCAGGATCTACGGGTTGGACATGTATTTAGTCTGACACATAGCACAGAGAGAGAGAGAGAGAGAGAGAGAGATGGGAACACACATAAATGCAGTGTGTGTGTGTGTGTGTGTGTGTGTGCACCTGTGGCCATGTGGCACACTCCAGGCGGGCTGTCCGCCAAACCAGGGATATGACAGACACACACACACACACTCATAACAAAGTTGGCCCTGCTAAGCACACTGCAGTCAAAACTGGTATAAGAGAGCAAAGACATTCCTCAATCCCTGAGCTTTGCTCTCTGCTCTCAGGCCAAATGATTAGAACGCTTTAATCAGCAGAGGCTCTGAAAGGACAGCTATCTCCCAGCATTTCATCTCTCTTACTCTCATTGCAGCTCTCTCTTTTCCTTCAGCGACAACCTATCTATATGATAGGCATTTTCCTTGAAGAGACACACACACAGATAGAGACATTCAAACGGAGCTTGAGCATGAGACAGAGAAAGAGAGATGTGTGATGGTATGTCCAGCGTCTTTCAACAGAGAGAATCATTGTCCTGGCAGACTGCAGAGCAACCCACAGGTGTGGCTTCACCCTAGCTGCCACTCTGTGTGTGTGTGTGTGTGTGTGTCTGTAGCCTGTGTGTGGGTGTACTAGTGAATGTGCCCACTCATTTGTCTGAGTGAGTGAGTGTGTAAGTGAGCCAGTGAACGAGTGAACGAGTGAGTGAAAGAAGATGACAACGTATGTCAGTGGGGATAAAGAGGAAGTAGCTGATTTCTTAGTGTTGATTCCCTTAATCCACTGCAGCATTTATTCTAAATAAATGTCCTGTAGAACGTGCTGCCAACTGAAGTCTACTGCAGGAGTAGTACATGTCACAATCATTTTGCCAGGTTTAGTCACAAGTAAAGGGGAACTTTTCTTTCTTTTGGTGATCACTGTTTTACCTACATGTTTAAACTGCAAATAAATGCCACATTTGGTCAATATGTACTCGCAGAAACAACAGATGGTTGGCCAGCATGAAGCATATGGCCTGACATTATCTGATCACATGACACACGTAGCTGCAAAACTCTGGGTAAGATTATAGTGGGAGTGGATGGTGAGTGTGCAGTGGACTTTAACCCAGGATTCTGGGGTTCCTTTCTGCCCAACATCACAGGTCCAGGTCATAGTCATTTCCAAGAGTTTAAATCGAGGCAACAACATGAACATCACTTCTGTTCCCTTTACACTCAAGGTTGGGGTTAGGCATTAAAAACTACGGTTAAGGTAGGTTTAGGTTACGATCATGGTAAAACCCACATTTTATAAGCCCAAACACTCCCTATGCCACCACCATTGTCAGTTACCATGGTGATGAGTATTAGCCTCCTGGCAATGACAGGGCTGTAATGATTAATGGTTACATGAGTTCGCAAAAACAGTGATTTGATTGCCTGATCAGTGTTTGATTTTCAGAGATTTAATTTGAATTTGACAACAATGTTGAAGAGTCAGGCTGAACTTACTGGTACATGATGATGAGGATGATGTGCTTTGGTTAAGCCTTTTTTTGCTGTCCCTGTAAGTAACAAATGTATATGGCGGAGGCAGTGACTGCTGCGCGCTCTGACGCACAAATCAGCAGTTCAGATGCGCTATATATCTGCGACTACTGCAGATTCATTTGACCCGGAGGGCAAGTTTCCCACTGCAGACAAAAGCAGGTGTTAGTGGGTCACAGAGGGTTTTTCTATATCAGAGCTGCTTTTCCTACTCTTTTTTTCCCACCCGGCAACCCAAGCATTCTTCCTACTCCTCCATCATGACACAATATTAACTCTGCATTTATTACAGAAGGAGCCAAAATACATTCAGGGTTCAATAAATTCTGTTGATACAGGAAGAAAGCTTTCATTTTTACTAGTGAGTGACTCGATTCATCCGCACAGGTTAGCTAAATTTACCTCTCAGCTACACTAAGCATCAGAACAATGCCAAAGCTGAGGAGATCCATCAGCCTCAGTCATACAAGGACATAGACTTGCAGAGCCTCCGTGACACTACATCCCACATTGACCTTGACTGGGCTCTGAATGAACAGTGGGAGGATTCAATGCAGAAAAAAATCACAAAGCTTCACATTCAAACACTACAGAAATGTGTGTATATGTGTGTGTGTGTGTAAAAAGACAGAGAGAAACATAGAGATGTCTTCTAATGAAACACTACACATTAGGCAGAAAACACAGAAACACAAAGACATGAACAGAAAATATGTTATCAGCAGATTTGTCTGTCCATCTGTCCATCTGTCTGTCTGTCCAACTGTCACACACCTTGCCTAGCTGAGCCTGTATGGATTGTTTTATGATGACATATCCACTGCGCCTAAAGGGCCACCTGACATTCCTCACTCTGAACTCTCTCTCTCTCTCTCTCTCTACACACACACACACACACACACACCATCCACAACACATCCACCAGTCCCCCTGTCTTCTATCTCACTGCAGGCAATGAAAAGCACACATATCTCCCTCACCTCCCTGTTTGTCTGTCTTTCTCCAGAATTTTATTTTCAGAATACCTTTCCTGTAGGTATTCATAGATCACTTTGCAGGAAATTAATTACATGCTAATAATTATTTAAGAAAATAACACACACACACACACAGTTATTATATTTTCTGGGTAACACTGTTGCACTGTTGTTTTTTGAATTATTGTTTGCACTTTACAACCTTCTAATTACAGAGCTGATTATTAAATATATTATCATAGACTCTCAGAGTCACCTGGGAAATGTCTTCCGCAGCGTGAGTATTGAGCTGAAAAGCCGGTAATGTAATGCTGGATGATGGTGTTGTGGATAAATAGGAAAAACAGGATTAAGTGCGCAGACTGGACGCATGGTAAGACTGGGATAGATCATTATAATGTCCCAGACTAGCAAGACACAGAGAGACATAAAACACGTGGTAAAAGCGTACTTACCACCAGAGTCCGATGATATTGACCGGACAGAGCAAGATAAAGAACAGGGCCAGCTGGATCCGTGATAGACGAACCGTCATGTTGAACGCTGCAAATCCTCAAAGAGTTTCCCCAGCAAAGTTTAAAGTGAAGATTTCAGCCGAATTTGATTATTATTTCTGATATTCATAGGAGGTCCCTGTGTTTCTTTCTCTTTTTTTGAGGATACGACTCAGTAAAGACTCAGTGGAAACTGTCAACGAGTGCGCAAAAGTCCAACTCCTCTTCTGTCGGGCGCATCTTAATGCGCAACAAAGTTGGTCAAGAGGCTAGTGAAGAGATGTCCGCTTTCAAAGGTGTGGTTAACCTCTTCATTGTCGTCCTGCTCTATCTGTCGCAGCACTTTACATGCTTTCAGAGCGGTGTCCGAGGGAGAAAGAGAACTCTGAGAGCGGCCGAGGTCTTATTTGTCTGCGAAACAGCGCACGAAAAAGTTCCGGCTGTGAGGATACTCTGAGTCTTGTCAGTCTCTGGAGCTTTATAAACAATGACATTATAGAAAAAACAAAGAGGAAGATTAGAGCTGCTGCATTTCTAACACATAGGTTGTTTGTTTTTTTTTTTGTTGGTGCAGCGAGATCGTTCCCTACGCGCTCTGACGCACAGATGAAGTGGATGAAATCATTTTCGGTGCCCACCGGCTGCAGGTAGAGGCGTCTCTGCTGCACGGTCTGCCGCTGTGTTTTCTTTGGATGATAAAGGCAGGAAAAATGCGCTCCTCTTCTTCCACCTTAATGTGACGTCGCTCCGGGCGAAGCGAAATCCTCCCTGTCACTCAGAGAGAGAGAGAGAGAGAGAGAGCTGCAATTAGTTTCAGGAGGACGCGACCGAGAGCAGAGACGGGGTAAACACACACACACACACACAAAGACCTGCCATACATGTGTGTTTACGGTCACCTGAAATCAGAGCTTGTGGAATGAAGTGATGTCAGTACAGGTGTGACTGCAGTCTTCTGATATCTGTGCCAACAGACTGGCACATTGTGAAGCCACCTGTGTGGGTGTCAGGTCGTGTTTATCCTGCTGGATGAGCAGTTTAAACAAGTTGTTTCAAATTAAATTTGAAACAAGGTTAAAGGTTGGAGAATTCCCCTTAAGATGAATTATTTAAGATAAAAATGAAACACTGTGTGTATTAAATAAGTGTGTGCGTGCGTCTCTGTGTGTCTGTATGGGACTGGATAGTATTATCACCTATGGCCAAGGGCATATGCCTTGAAATCCAACACCACTGTACTGTAGTGGTCCATAAAAGCTCTGACACCCGACTTCGTTCCACTGCAGTGATGCAATCAATCACAAGTGTAACTCAGACCAACTCACCCAGACAAGTACCACTTTCTTTGATGAGCTTCTCCATTTCATTCATTCTGTGACTGTTTTGACACAAACCAAGAAGAGAACATTCATATTTTACTCAGTGTGGAACATGTACAATCTACCATGAATACCTTCTCACCTAAACGGACAACAGCTTCATTAAGCTGTGCAGCTATTTCTGTACTTTTGCTTTATTTGGTCCATTGAAGTTGTGTTTATTGTACATTGCAGCTAACCTAAGCACACCAGAATTTTTGGATTGCATTTTCTTTATCAGTCTTTCTCACTTCCTGACAGGAACTCCATTCATTTTCCATCAGCATTCAAGTCAAGTAAATCTGCACACATCCCTAAAATGACCAAAAACGTATAGATTTCACTGTCCTTTACAACTTGTTTAACTCTGGCAACAGCAGGCAAAGTTGCTTTCAGATACCACCATCGACATATACAGCCATTGGTCTAAATTTAAATGTACATTGGTTAATTGAACCATAGACTGAAAGCAAAGGTGGGCAAACCTTGTGGGACATTACCCAGAGGTTTTCTGATGAGCAGTTTGAAGCTCATTGTTGTAGCTCCATCTTGGGAACACCTTAGGCAGACTAAGGCATAGTGAAGCCTTCATTTGGTGGTCTTCAAGTTGGATTTCCAGGGGGCAGGATGCATCAATCCATTCAGAGAAACAAAGCATTTGACATAAGTTGAGTGACAACCACAATAGTATCAACAAAAGACATCCCAAAATGTGTGCAGTGGAGTACATACACTGTTGAATTCATCAGGAGATTTCATGCTGTTGTATGTTGACTCTTATACCACTCACTTTCCTCTCACTGAAAGGCCCTGGCCCTTTACAGTTATGTAATAAAAGCCTATTTCTCTTTCTGCAAAATAAGAAAAACATCTAGTAATCTGCCTGCTTATCGGATGCACAGCAGCTTCTGCATAATGAGCCAAATCTAATAAAAATCTGTGAGGCACTGTCTTTTACTACTTGCTGGAGCCGGAGTGCACCAATTCGTCTGAGAATTAGATTCTCTGCGTTTTCTAGTAAACACTGCTCTAATTAAAGTTGACCCATATTTTCTAAGTGTTGTAATTCCATAAAGTAATATGATGCAGTGCTGAGAGACAAAAGCGATGGAATGGACTGATGGAATGGGATGCTCTGTTTGTGAGAGTGTGGATGAGGTCGGTATTTCTCTGACTGATTCATTCTAAAGAAATTGTGTGTAATTCAACATTCACAACATGTGAGGTGTCAGTATTGTAACCATGGAAATGGGAAGTTGATGCAGCAAGCGCTCTCGGGACACACGCGAAACGTGAGCAATAACAGGAAAAATTGATTTTAGTAACATTTTTCTGGCCTGTGACAGCACAAAGGCGCAGGACAGCACAGCCAAGATAGCACAAATGATCACAATTAATTGACCTGCCTTTCTAAGCCCTAAAAGTATCGGATCAGGACTCGGTATCGGCAGATACCCAAAATCAAATGACTCGGACTCAAGGGCAAAAACCCTGATTGGAACATCCCTACAATTAACTGAACAGGCCTCTTAAGTGCACTAAAGTCATTACATGTAAATGACATGTACATTGCGGATGCACATGGTCAACTTCTGGATACTTTAGAAACGACCACTGTGTGTGTACTATAGTCCCATGGTTGATGAAAATAGTAGCAGCAGAAGGAATTTATACATAACATAAGTGCAGCTTAAAAATGTTAGATTGCTTTTTGCTGTTGTCACCAAAGACCTCTGTCACATCTATAAGTCATCTAAGGACGTTGATTGGTCCACATTTTGCCACAAGTGCATAGCTTAGAGGCTTTTACTAGTTGATTTATGCTAGTGTGAAAAAGCACTGGCTCTGCTGAAGGCACCTGTTTGTATACACATTGTATAATATTGTGAAAATATTGGGAAATTCTGCCCCTAAAAGAGCCAAAAACATTGATTTTACTGCTCTTGAGCTGTTTGACAATTTATGACTCTGGCATACTGTTTACACCAAGTGGCCTCTTTGCTGCAAATCAATGCGCTTTGTGACAGTATTGGATTTGTGGGATTTTTGCGATAATGTGGTGATGATAATGTGATTTGACATGCTTGCACAGCAAAAAATAGAAATAAAACTGTCACCAGTAGCTCATCGTTTGTCTGTGCAGATGTGGTCTGAACAGTTTTCAGTATCAACTGAATTAAACCTAATATCCTTGTGTAATGTAATAATCTTCCCATACATGGAGCCGATTACATCATTATGTTGAGCTGTTCTCTTTCTCTCTTGGTCTTTTTATTACTGTTTTTCTTTCTTACACATCTCATGTAACGTGTCAAAGTACAGCGTATAGCTGGCTTCCAGTGGCTGATACAGAACATACGGTGATGTTTTAGCTGTGCTCCACAGAGAGTGCTGTATTGATATGTGGCTTGGGACCAACTGCAACAAAATTAGAAAGTTATGAAAATTGAGTTATCTCTCAATGACCTATAAATAACTGCAGCATAGTTGTGAACATAAGCATGACAGTTGTGCTATGCTTCACCCTGGCTTTTCCCCCGGCCACCTTACTCTCTCCTTCTCACCCAGTTTCTCTCTCATCTTGTCCCACTCTCTCTGCTGGATGAGTGTGTTTTGTTAAGGAGGGCTGATTCTTCATACTTGGCTGAGGCTTTATGGACAATAAAGATCTGATTTCAAAGTCCGGCAGGGTGTTGGGCCTGGGGTCTTGGCTCAGCTTTAGTTGCCTGCTGGGAGGAGACACTGCACAGCCCCTAACCAGATGGCCATCAGCCCACATACAGTAGATTCATATTGTACATGATGTGTATTGTTGAAATTCTCATCTGTGTGCAGCTGAATTTCAAGTCACTGAGCTGCACTGACTTCTTTTAATAGGTGTCCAGCTCAGAGACACAGTCAGTACTCGCTAACAATGTATTGTCTAGCTTAAGTCTATTCCTCTTCCCCTGGACTGGACTGGAGTCCCCTTAGTTGTTCACTCCCTGAATGTTTCATCTTAATCACATAGCTCAGAGGGGAGATATGTGACATGTCCTTCCAACATGTATAATAGGGAGTAGGGACTTAGGTCAGTGTTGCAAAGGAGAACGCCCTGATAGATACAGGAGCTTCACTAAGAGCTGCCAGCAGTGCATTTTTCAGTCATTACATTAAACTTATGAGTGCTGTCCTCCAAGTGGGATCTCCAGGCATAGCAGCTTTTTGTCACCCCCGCTGCAGAGCAACACATTTTAGGAGTTGAATGGATTGCCATTTGGGGTGTCGACACTACGAGCAGTAAAACCAACAGTAATGCACAAGGAACCTACATAAAATCACAGAGATGCAGATACCGATATTATCACAGCCCCTCTTCATTAGGTGAAATGTGGTTTTTGCATTGGAATGTTTACATTACATTACATTACATATCACATGCAGATTTATTAATAGTACATTTGTCACATTTACACTTATCATCATCAGACCGTGTAGCTGTAAAAATCAAAGTAAGGAGGTAGGTTGGGGTTGGTAGGGGTACATGCAATGTGGCTGACTTTTACTAGGGACTCTGACACTGTGAGCAGTTTGGGTTTTACCTGCTCTTAAGTTTAATGAAGAGTAGCTTTAAAGGTTAGTATGATGGCTTTAGCCTATGCTAATTTTTTACCTGCTCCTAAATAGTGGAAGTGCTGATGCAGCCAGGCAACACTAAAGCAGTCACATGCATAAAGGCTTCATTGTTTACTGTCAAACTGTATGCAGCCTCCAGTGTCCAGTCAAAGAACTGCAGTTTTTTGCCTTCATTTTCATTTCACAAAAATCACATGTAAAATATTGTTATGCTGCCCTGAAGTAGTGATGCATTACACTGTCATACTACACTGGAAAAAATGTATGAGAAGGCTTATCAGAGGGGGAAAAACTAAATAAACAACTGACTACAATAACTTGTGGTTTCCCCTTTGGTCTGTTATCAATTGAACTAAAGAGCGTTGGTGTGGGTTATGGAGTGTTCCCTCCCACCCTCCTCCACCTAGGAAAAGGCCTAACCCCTGTCCTGCCACACCTATCATACACACGCTACACACACATTCCCCCTCTGACACTGCTTTCATCTGGGCGTGAAATGGATTCCTACTGTCTGCCAGAATACACCACCTATCTCTGGATGTGATTCTCTTTCACCCTCGTTTTCTTTTTTCATCCTGTGCCACACGTGTGCCCTTTTGTTTCCATCAGGAAAAATGCCTTGCCCACTCGGCAAGGCCACAAAACACATTCCCGAGCGATATGATCAAAAATGATTAGAAATCCCAGTGCGGCTAATATTTTATTTGACAACTTGAATTAGATTTAAATCAGAAACACATGATGGCCCTAAAGTTTTTAAAACAAACCACAGTCTTCCCTGGAATCCCCAGGAGAAAGGCATGTTCATGAAATTCCTTCATAACTGGCACACACACACACATAGTGAAAGTGTGAGAGGTTGTAGTATAAAATATTAATACCTCCCACTGCCACATGATTTTACATGTCTGTTTTCAGAGAGGAAGTTATGCAAAATTATGGTCTTGTTACAGCAAGTAATGAAAGTAAACCTTGGCTGCAATCTGTCAACAAAAGCTACATCATTTAAGTGTAATACAGATAAATCTCACTGTGTCTGTCTCATAGGGTTGGCCCGGTGTCAGCTCTGTGACCCTACTGTAATTGGACGCACATTATTTGGACCGTAACAGTTTGCAGACGCTTGGAAACAACAAGTTGTCTGGAAGAATAATTTGTGACTCTGCGGAGAGGTGATGATAAGGAGTTAAACTTGAAGGTTTCAGTGAAGCAGATATTTTCTCACAGACTTTTAACTTGCTGTTGTACATGTATTTGAACTGCTGTATGATTTTTGAATTGTTCAAAAAAAGTTCCTGCATTTAGGCAGGCATTATCAAACATAAATGACTGGCAGTAAAGACCAACAATCCATCATGGTGATGATGGATTAACAAGATTCAAACTTTCTTCCAGGAGACTGCAGGCTTGTGTTCTGTGTTGGATCTTTACTTTTTATTATTTGTTATGTTCAATCTTTGGTTAGGTTTAGCACCAGAACGACTTGTTCAAGAAAAGTTCCATATTTAATTTAAAACAGACCTTTTCTCAATATTAAACATGTTACGGGTCCTGTCCAGACCAACAGGTTTAACATGCACTTATTCACACAGCTACATGAAGATGCATAGCCATGAAAGCACCAGAACACTCAACGTTCAATTTAATGGAAGTTACCAATGTAACTATGGTTCTGTGAATTCCTGGATGACTGCCAGTGGCAGGAAACAGAGTGATGTCTCCTTGCGCTCTGCACAGGTTGAGATCTTATGTAAACAAAGTCACATGTGACGTGTCGGCTACCAGCGCGGCGCCCACTATAAATACCACGTGGACGTGCTGCCAAGATGTAGTCACCGTCCTGGTAAAGTGACAAACAATCCCGAGTTGGGCAGGCTGGCCGGCCCTGGTGTACGCCTGTTCAATGGCCTCCACAATCCAGTGGGAAAGCCACTGCTTGGACAGGGCACGCCCCCTGTGCACGCATCCCACTGTAGCAGACAACCAGTTGCTCTGAGCATCGAAAACCTGGTGTCGCGTCAAAATACAGTCTCAGTGCGCAAACTGGGCACAGTAGATGTCTCCTCTGCCTCCCCGCTGCTTTCCACTGAAGGCATGTCGGGCTGACCGACAGTGTGGAACTCTCCTATGTGCTTTGCTGATGCAAGCCTCTGAGGCCAGACCTGACTTTTTCCCATGCTCCAATGCGTTCTCTGCCTCTGACCCAAACAGCCGGCCACGCACCACAGGGAGCTTCCGCAAGGCCTGTCTACAATGATCAGACATCAGCGCCTGTGCTAGCCACACCTGTTGCCGTGTCACAACCAGGGTGGACATCAAACACCCAAGCTCCCTGGGCCTGAAGCACCACAACATTTGTGTCACTCAACCCTCTCTCCCCCTGGTCCAACTGAACCATCTGGGATTGGGCCAGGAGGAGCACTGACAGGGAGTTACCAATCCAGCCCATACGAGCAGCCACATCATAAGCCTTTGAGAGAAGGCTGTCAGTGACACGGCACTGTAGCCTGGGGCATCATGCCTTGTCTTTCAATGTCTCGTCTGGCGAGAGCACCAGGGAGGCGATTCTCTGGTCCACTGGTGGCATATGATCCAGCTCTCCTGCGTCACACATGGAGGTTAGCATACTGGCCTCTCTGCCATGGTGAGCAAACGCTCTTGGATCCCCCCAGCAACATTTCAGCTCCTCCAAAAAGCCAGGCTAGGGGGCCACAGGTGCCTGCTGAAAAAACAGGTTCCCTACAGGGTGGGCCACCAGGGGCTCATCCAGCCCGACCTTTGCCAGGGCCGCTCGGAGCGTTGCCCCCAATGGGCAAGTGGCCTCGCTAGACTCAGTGCTCTGAAGGGATGACTCAGAGCCATCCTTAGCCTCCACCGTGGAAGGCTCACCCCTATGGGGCATCAGTTCTGGGGAGGGATCCTCTCTGGGGCTAAACAGCCAGTGAGTTTGAAGCCCATGTTGACAGGGCATCATCATCCTCATCCAGTGAGTCCCAGGCACTCCATGGTGGGTTTGGTGGGGGAAGGTGAAGCCTGCACCAATGCTTTAAGCTTTTCCACCTCAGCCCGCAGGGCCTCCACCTCCTAGTGGACAGTGGCCAGCTCCTTTGCCTTTTTGGGCTTTGGAGTAATGGGCCCTCCATCCAGCCTGACCCTGCGCTTCGCCCGCTGTGTACCAGGGACTCCCGAGAGCAGGACCTCATCCCCAACCACCCAGTGTAGTCCTCTCTCACTGAGAGTGGCAAAATGCCACAATTAACACATGGGTCCGTCAAGGCCTCTCTCAGGTGCCTGACACCCAGGCATCTGGGACACAGGTCATGGCTGTCGTCCATTTGCAGCTGAACCCCACACGAGGTACACAGCAGCATGCTGCGGCTCAAAATAAAAAAAAAAATACAGTGTCAGGTCAGGCAATCTGAGAGAGAACTGTGGCCACAGGATGTGAATCAGAACCTTCCGACCAGACTCACAACCAGGCGATCTAGGCAAGAACTGTGGACAGCCACCGAACGTGACCGGGAAACCATACGTGAACTGTGGTCTCCCACAGGACTCGGCTGGAATCCACAGCAGACGGGTGGTAGGGCCCTCTGGCTAAATTGCTAGTCAGCTAAGTAGGCTAACCACCCTAGCTGCAAACTGTTATCACTATACTTACCTATCTAAGGCTAGAGGGAATTCAGGCAGGAGTTGTGGTCCAACCAACGCCACAACTGAAAACCCTAGGAGTCACTACAAACCAACCCACACCACAGTCTGTTTAAAGCAGGAGGTGCACTATGACACAAAGTCACAGGTAGGAAGGCAACCCCCAAGCACACTTGTGTTCACCTCTTTTCTACGAACTACAAAAGTATGTATAGATCCGAAACACAGAGCTACGGAGCAATCAACTTGCGAACATGCCGGCTGACAGCGAGAACATCAAGGAGGCCGCATGTGGTATTTACATCGGGTACGCGCATGTGCTGGTAGCCGACGTGTCACTTTTGACTTTGTTTACATGTTGACCTGCGCAAAGCACGAGGAAACAATAACCATTATGATTTCTGTCTATGGAAGATTGACTGTTTTTATTGAATAATCTGATCATGGTAAAACTATAAAGGAGTCGAAAATGTGATCATTTTTACAGAGCAGGCTATAAGGATTAACTCAGTGTTGTGGTCAGCCTCAAGTGGCCATTTGAGGAACTGCGGTTTTTTCCACTTCCACATAATTAAAATAAAAGTGGAAAAAATGAATAGCTGCTCAATAAATAGCAATAAGAACCTGTTCTATACTTTGCAGAAGGGTGCAGGGTGCTGCCTGAGCTGTGTGGTGTCTGGGTCATTCTCATGGTGATTTTACTGGTTATACCATCTGACCATTATCACTTACTAATCCGTTTTAAACACAAGTAGTTGGGATCATAACACTGACTACTGTTTGTGGAAATTGAATAAATAAAACTAATGTTTTTAATCTCTTTCAAAATTCTGTCTAAACACTTTCCCCACAGAGTCCACTTAGTAACCGCTGACTATTGATATGATGAACTGCCAAACCTTTCCTTACTTCCCAGCGAGGTTAACCATTTGGATTGTGTTATTTTTAATCCAATAGCGTCAATAATTCAGACAAGTCTGGGACGGAGTAGACATGTTCTCCAAATGCGTCACATCCATTTGTGAGTAATGATAACATCAGTGCTGAACTTTTGATTATTAGATTATCGTTGGCACCACATGGTGTAATGTTATTCCCATACACTGTGTGTTTGTGGGTACATACAAAGATGTCTGTGCTGGCATGTGGTTCCACTGTGGTAATAACATTGAGTAAGTTTCCGACACTTTTGCCAATTCTTTCTGTCAATGTTCCTTTTTGTATCTAAACTGTGGTTTGTACGTTCGTTACATTTAATTTCAAGCATTATATGATGATAAATTGTTTGATATAACTCTATAAAGTTATTTTTTCCACGTTGTTATTTTTGTAAATAAATATATTTCATCAATGAAGTGATGCTGCTGATTCAAATACTGTAAATAATCATGTCAGTGTTTTCATGAGAAATGAAAACTTGTGCAATTTAGACACACACACAAAAAAAACAACCCACACACAGAGAGACATGCTGCCAGAGTGACTATCCAGTGTGATTCATCAGCATTACTGGCAGAACAGTAACTTTATTATAACCGATCTTATCTACTCTGCCCCGCTCACCATTTGAAAGCTCTGGGTCTTTTTGCTCTTTCTTCTTTGTCCAACTTGTGTCCAGAGGGCTTGTGGTGTTGCTGCTTGTTTGCTGAGATAGAGGGGACCAGCCAGATGGGTAACACACACACACACACACACACACACACACACAGATATTTTTTAGAGATAGTAGCGTGCAGATGCCTTTTGGATCAGCCTCTATATACATTGCCAGCCACAAACAGAGCAGTCACCACACACACACACACACATGTTGTTTGTTTTCCCATCACAATTAATGCAGTTTTATAAGAAAATATGAATCACAGTATATACAAAAAACACACAATACATTTAAACAAACAGAACAAAAGTTACTTCATCACTGAAACACACTTCCCAAATTTAGTGATTCCGCTGGGTGCTGTGTTGGACAGGACAATGCAGATTATTAATGCTGTTGCTCTGCTCATTCTGTAACATTACAAATCACAGCGTGTCCCCTGTGTTCAATGTGGATGAAATTAAGTTCAGCTCATACTTCAGGCAATGTGAGCTCTGAGACAGTTTCTTTGTATATACTGCCATCTTGTGGTAATAACTAAGTAGGCAATCCGTGCTAGGAAGAGGAACTGGAGATAGTGGTAGTAATTCTTATGTGTCCCGAACAAGCACATTTTTAGCAATGCCAGAAGATCTCAGAGGGAAAATTCATTTGTGTGCATGGTTTACTAATTTGTGCTGCTAAAATCTGAAACATCAACTAACTCAAATAAAAAAGGTTAATTGGGATCAAATATTCCATTATTACAATACCATTACTGATTATGTTCAGCAGTACTGCACTATTTTACAACAACTGCGCTGAAAAAAGGCTGAATGGTGATATGGACATGTGAACAAAACAAATCAATACGACTATTACAAAGTTGTAATAAAATGTGATGGTATCTCTTTCTGGATGAAAAAGCATCCGTTGGTTTTTATCATCATTTATGTGTGGATTATGAGCAACATATGTTTCCAATAATTCAAATAATTATGGGGGGCTATCAAAAGCTATAAAAAAGTGAACACGGCACAACCTACATGTGTGTTATTTGGTTAAATGGATAGTCAGACATAACTACGTAGTAACTTTTCCCACTTTTCAAATGTCACATGCCAAGGGACAAAGACAAATGTTAATATTATTTTCTTACAACTTTATATAAATATAAAATTTGTGACCCAAGACACAGGGAAGTGATCAAAGTTAAGTAAAGACATTTTTAATGTGTGATGTAGGTCCTCAATCACCCCTGTGCCATGTGAGGAGGCGACACAACAAGGAGTCTCAACAAACAGGCAGCCAGGGTGCAGTGTTTGAGTTGACCACAGGGTGGCAGCAGATGTAATATACATGACATCTTACACAACCACGTTACCAAACATTGGAGTGGAGTTCTATAATGTGTGGCGGCAGGCTTATATGATCCTGCTGTCTCACAGCGGAGGGTAGGTTGTCTATGAAACTTCGTTGCTCTGCGTATAAATGTAATTTCATGTTCAGGTGCACGCAAAATAGCTTATGTATGATTTCGTTGTTGTCGGTTAAAAGTTGTCTCTTTTTTTTGGTTTTGTTGTGACTGTCAATGACAGACAATGAAGACAACAATGAAGTCCATGGTTAATATGTCAGCGTGTGTCCGGGCTGTGTGTCAGCACGCCTCGGCTTGTCTCCCTCTAACTCGTGGTCTTTGCAGTTCAGTGGTCAGACGCACAAATGTAGATTTTGCCAGCAAAACTGTAGTTGCGCAACAGCCGTGCGTAACCGATGCGCGTTGTTTCCAAATAACGCGCAACAACATGCAGATAGTAACGGTGCCAGAGAAAAGAGAACTACAGACCCGAACTGACTGCAAGTGTCAGACCAGAAGACACAAGGCACCTACAGCCGCCCCCGATCTCTCTCTATACTCCCCACATGCCAAACCACTGACAGCTGTGAATATTCAGTCTCTGTTTGAAGAGGATGTCATCCTCGAGCTGTGCTCCAGGCTGGCAGACTTCCCTAGCAGTGACAGGGCAGAGGGGCTGGCCACATTACTCAGAGCATGTGTCTGGCTTGGCTTAGAGGCTCAGAGCCCTCCAGTCCTCAGACTGATGAATGAGTGCCTGGAGGTCCTCTCCAAAAGGGACATTGAGGTGGCACAGCTCTGCCACCTGGGTGAGGTGGCATGTGCCCTGGAAGGCCACAACTCACCCATTGTGACAGAGGTGTTGAACTGTATGGATGTTGCTGTAGAAGAGGATGTTGTCTCTCCCAGTGAGGCTGCCACCGTCTACTCCCTGCTTACTCTGCTTCATGACCCTGCCAGCCAGCAGCAGGTACGGATGCTGTCTACTTTGCACATGCACACACAAAGGCAGGTCCACCGGCTTAAAGCCAGCCAACTCACTGACATTCTGCAGTCCCTGCTGAAGTTACAACAGAAACGGGTAGGGACACAAACAGCTTCAAACATATGTTTATATATTTAGCAGACATACAGATATTAATAGTTTGTTTTTATTCTGTCTGACAGGCCATTTCCCTGATGCTGAGGCTGAGTCACAGGGCATCACGGGTCTTTAAAGCTTTCAGAGATGATGAAATCATTAAGGTGCTTTCTGCACTGATGATTCTAGGACAGTATGATGAAGAGCTTCTGGCTGCTATGGAGAATCACCTGCCAGGTGTGATCATTTGCACTAGAATAATCATTGCTGGGTTATTGTGTGATTTGAAAAAAAATGTAAGAATGGGAATCATGAAGTTTTTTGTTTCAGAGAGGCTGGAAAAGTGCGATCCGGAGCTGATCAGCACTGTCATGGAGTACTGTCTTCGAATGAGGTGCCGCTCTGAGCCAATCTTTGAAGCCGTGGCTGAGAATTTTGTTTGCAACGCTGAGAGGCACACCACGCTTCAGATAACCAAACAGGTCGTTGCCATGGGAAGACTCAACTACCTGCCACAGGTGAGGTTTGTCAGCCTAAAAGACTACAGTAGGATAAAAGCCTGCTGTAATCTGCCTTATTCTGTCAATCTCTGTTACTTCCTCAGTGCTCTAAGCAGATGTTTAAAAAGCTGGAGAGCATTTTGTTGGCAAGATTTTCCCGGTTTCAGCCACGCATGCTGATAGATCTTTTGCACTCCTGCATCCACCTGGAACGCTTCCCGCTCAATCACATGGCCAAAGTCTTCAGCCCGTACTTCCTACAGAAGCTGCAAGGTATTTATTGATCACTAGGAAAGGCCTGTTCTGATGCAGACACTAATGCAGCTCTTTTCATTTGCTGCTGTCACTTCTCTGTCCTACAGCACATGAGGAGCCATTGGACAAGAACACACTGGGCCAACTGACACAGCTCCATCTCTCCACTTCATTAGAGTGCACATACTACTTGGTGAGCATCATGTAAATATGTTTTTTTTATACAAATGAAGCTGTAGCAATGAATTCTCCTTTCCTCATCAGGGGCCCAGGCTACCCGTCTACTTCCATGTGAAGAGGTTTTCCTCTGTAGACCAGGCCTTTGAGGTCCCTATGGACAATGTGTTGTACAAACAGGTCAGGGGGCCACTTGGAAGGCTGCTAGGGGGGACGTTCTACTCCACCAAAGTCTTTTCTCACAGTGGATACACAATAGGTAAAGCTACAATCAAATAAATATATGATAAAAATGGGACCTGATGCACTTAAATGCCATATTGGAACCAAAAAAACGTTTTGGCTACTTATGCACCTACGGGTGTTCTCACACCCCTTTCTGTCCAGATGTGGAGATATGTCTGGATGAGAATGGATTCATTCTACCTCTGTCTCAGTGGGATCACACTTACAAAAGGTACGTGTGATAGATGTAATAGTTCTTCATGCTGTGTTTACACTTCCACGTTGACTGAATGAATGAATAATGTCTTTAGAATTGCACTGTGTTTGGATGGTCAAAACCGCTTCTGCAGCAACACGCAAAACCTGCTGGGGAAGGAAGCCACTAAGAAGAGACACCTCCGCAGGATGGGCTATGAGCTGGTGGAGGTATGACAATAAGGGAACAGAGATGTGTTGGCTTTCAGTTTGCCGCTACCTCTTAGTAGAAAAAAAAGGAGCTAACTAGCAGAAGTATTTATAGTTAATGAGCTCCGCTCTAGCACTTAATGCATGTGGTGTAATTTATCTCAAGGCACTCTAATAAGAATCCCTTCCTTTAAAGACAAAACTCTGTATTTATTTTCTTTGCCTTACAGATACCTTATTTTGAATTTGAGAGGCTGGGAACACAAGAGGAACAGGTCCAATATCTGCACAGCAAGATTTATCCCACCATCTCAAAGTTAAGGATGGCCACCGGTGCACTGTAATGCAATGTTTTTTTTTTCTTCCCATGTGACCTTAGTAAGCTGACCTTAAATACTACATCCCTGTGTTATTTAACAAGACATCTAACTATAAAACTTGAAGGCTGTTAGTATGATTATTATTTATTAACTGCAACTTTTAATCTTAAACACAATATATCAAATGTAACTATTAAATGGCCCAATGGTGTGGCTGTAACTTTGGGTTTTAAAGGGAAATACGACATCAGTTATGCTCAAAGATCAGCTGTAAACATAAGTGAACTGTAAGATGCTTTTATTTCAGTAGAAATATCAATATATCACTGTGGCAACAATTTATCTGATGAGCTGGTTCTTCAAAACAGAAAACACTGGAAAGTGTTAACAAAACATGTGCAGTGTATAAAAAGATTTTAATCATCTGTTTGAATTTTACAAGTGAAAAAACAAAGATTTCAATCTGCCAAACACAGAAACACTGAGAAAATGGAATTAAAGGTCAGAGTTGACACGAAGGTAAATATAATATTCAAAAAGCTGGTTATGTTCAATATTCAGGCTTCTCAACTATTCTCAGAATGTCAAAATTTAATAATGTAGATGTCAGTTCCACAGTGAGTAGTGTTCTTGGTTCCCAAACACGTCCAAACAAATACGATCATATAATAATATGGACTTCAAAAAGCTGCAGAGGAAGACAAACGTTTGGGATGTTGTTGGGGAGGTACGATGACACTTAAATCCGTGCCTTACTTTCACCCTTCTAGGTCTTCTCGGCTGTGGCTTTGCATGTTCTTCTATTTCTAGCATTAGTCACAATGTTAACTGCTTCATATAATTGTTTTGTCCAATGTAAAACTAGTCTAAAGAAGCTACTGTGGTTGTGTCTATTTTCCTGGTAGAAACAGGTGGCAAGGTGAGGGAGCGGGGTTGCTCTGTTAGGACAAACTCTCCTCTGACAGCTTCTGTCATCAGGTTCTGAAGGGTGTTCATCAAAACACGTTCAGTTATCTCAGCGGGCACAACGTAGGGTGTAGGAGGAGGAGGAGAAGACGAGATGTGACACAGAGACTGGACGAAGGCTGAATCATCAAGTATGTTCCTGAGAAGACAGCGGGGGAGAAATACACATAAGCACACAAAAAACATGCAGTACATGTCTTGTTACAATGCTCTTAGCTGTAAAGTCTTGGTGTTACCCCAGTAAAGAGTCGAGTATGTGCACAAGGATATCTTTCTCAGGAGCAGGTGTTGATGCAGACAGAAGTGGTTGTGTCTTATCTGACTGGAGGTATCTGAAAAGGCAGCAGAAGAAACATCCATAGTCGTCTCATCTCCATTTTTCAAAGGGACAAGAACTCCAAATCTTCTACCTAGTCTGGATTTTGCATGTTCTACTGTTAAAGACTTACTTATAATTCTTATTGAATTGGTCAGGAAAGTATGTCATGTACTCTCGAAGCCCATGGGACTGTGCTGTGACCCCAAGATGCAGCACAGCAGGTTGGGGAGGTTCAGGTCTGCATTTTTTGGCTGCTTCCTTCCGCATCCGCCTCTCAGCTCTTGTTATTTTGGTACATATACTGCCCACTGCGTCACCACTGCTACTGGCACAGATAGGGGGAAGAGTCTGGAGGGGGAAGGAGAGAGCCACACATAAACATGCAGTCATGCTCTCAAATATTCACATTTCTATTAGTTAATATACCTTGTAATTCCTGAGCGGTAGCACTTTTGTTGCAGAACGAGCTGCTAGAGGTTCCTGTATCAAAGCAAAAAAGGGAGATGGTAAAAAAGAATATATGTTTATAACTTGAGAATATGTCTCCAAAGACATTATCTACCAAAACTTGTTGCCTCTCTGTAACTCTTTCGCCCGAGAGGGTAAATTCAGCTTGTTGCTGCTCGTTCTCTTCTTCCCAGCGCTGCAAAAGGTGATAGTATTGAATGAGTGCAGCTTCCAGAGTAACCTGGAGAACAAAGGAGAGGGCAACAACATAATTTGATGTGATGTAATTGAAATCTGATCAATAGCGTGTTATTACTCAAAGAAGTCTGCTTTAAATCGACACCGGCTTTGCTGTGGTACCTGACACGTGAGATCAAGCTGGTAACTGGTGGGGTAGTCAGTAGAAGTGAAGATAAGGAAACAAGCACTGCACTCTCCAGGACAAAGGCGACCGCGTTCTGGGTGGATTTGCGCCACCTGGCAAAACACATGTATAAGCTAGTCAGGAATCAACCTATGTTAGTAAGTCAGTAAGACATACAGGTCATGGATGCACAGAACGTGACCATCAAAACAGCAGGATTTACTTTCTGTACCTGATTGCTCTGCTGAGGCAGGTCCCATGTATAGTGGATAGTTTCGGTGAAGGACACATTGGTGAGGAAAAAGATTTTTGAAGTCTTGAAACCCACAGGTACGTCCCCTAGACAGACACTGTCCTCAGACAGGAACAATACCTACAAACACATGCGCACTGAGATGAAGCCTCACACAATAGGTCAGACAGAATTACCTTAGATTACAGTTAAAATATAATTTCATTGATCTTCAACAGAAAAAGAGCTCTGTCTACTGTTCACACTAATCTACTCCTGAATGTTCTCACCTGTCCTGGGAAGGGCCCCCTCTGAACACAGGACACTGAAGTCTTACTATCTCTGCATGTCAGTAGAACTGAAGAGTCCAGTGTCGGAGTATTGAGCCCACATCCCTCAAACTTCACAACCATGGAGTCCCCATTCTGAATGATGATTGGAACATCTATCTGGTGAGGCAAACAAAAAACATGGCTTGAGATTTAGAACATTCAGGAACAGCCTGAACTAATTAGCTTTGTGTACCAACACTATTGTGCCACAGTATAAAGCTGGACAATGTTAGGGAGAGAATAAGGCACACATCCATACTTGGTACATCTTAGCCTCCAGTGGAGAGAAGATCCATTCCAACGTGGTTGTCTTCCCAGGAAGGACTTCTCCTTCTGGATTGAGGCAACATAGCACTGGATGGTTGAAGTTGTCCTCCTGGAGCTGTGACAGGACAGCTGTGTCCACTTCATAATGGACTGGCACCGCACTGCCGTTGTGTAATTCATACATCTGTGTTGCAGGCATGCATTATTTTACATACACAAATGAAGAGATGTGTTCCTGTGAAATGTGAAATGTTTGAGAATCCACGACGCACACCTGCTTTGGAGGACTGTAGTCCCCAATAAATACAGAGGTGAACAGGTGCCGACTGGAAGCAAAGTGGAGATATGGGGTTTCTCTCTCCACGGTCACCCCTTGGAAGTTCAGCTGCACACAAGGAAAGATCCCATTTACAAAATGTTAAACTCTTAACAGAAAGAACTGGAAATTAGAGCTTTGACACAGTTGAATGTAAAAGTTTAAACCTCACCAATATCTCTCTGCCATGGGAGAGTTTGAACACAACAGGAAACCGATGTGTTCCAGCAAAGTCATGTCTGGGAAGGACAAAGACAAATAAAACACATTTCAAATCTACAATAATAGAAAATGTTTTGACTTTTACATAATCCTGTGCACACCATGTAATGCTCTGACCTGTAGCTGAAGTGTACTGCCCTCTTCTGGCCATGGAGCAAAGTACCAGAACGAGGGGAAACGCTGAACAGCTGGTTGTCCTGAACCTGTTATTAGGATGAAACAGTTGTATGTTGTATGTTCTTAAATGAATCTTGAATTATTTTTTTGCTAACACTTATATTGCCTGACCTTCATCTGGTGCAGCTCTGTGCTGCTGAATTCTCCCGTCACTGCCCAGTACTCTAACTCTATTTTTTGGTCCTCAGGAAACAAGAATGCCCTAAGAAGACAACCAGAATAAGAAGATAAAACAATAAAACAATCAGTAGAATGTCAAATGTTGTATATACCAACCTGGTCTGATAACTGTATTTTCAAATATCTGTTGTTTACATACCACTCTACAGGGACAGAACCTGGGTTGTGAAACATCAACACAAAATTTGAGGCGCCTGAATTTATGGCAGCAGAACTAAAGTTGAAATCCAACATGACTTTGGTGAAGATGGATGGAGAATTGGACAAGCTAGAGACAGGAAAAAGTTGTTTGTTATTTTACTATATTTAAAGTAGAAAATTTGGTGTCAAAGCAAAATTCAAGGCATTTACTTCAACCTCTAACCTGTGTCTGGTGGGGATTTTAAATGTGAGTTCTGCAGAGGAGGGGTTACACAGTAAACGCTTGTTGAGGCTGTCCACAGAAAAGAGTTTCCACAGTTGCACCTTGCTGAGCCAGCTCACACCACCACCACCGCAAATGTCAATCACTTGTAGGGTGGGAAACACGCCCTTAGCTCGCACATCGCACAATGCCTGAGGAGGGGATGACACTAAACCAAGACAGAGACAAAGAAAAAGAGGAGTGAGAAGAGCTGAAAATGAAATTGTAGAGTAAAATTAGGTGTAAGCATGTGTAATGTTTCCAGTTTACCACTGCCATTAAGTGTCTGGTAGCTGACGGTCCAGTGGTACTGGGCTTGTCTCAACGGTCTGACAGTGGATCGGAGTTGCATTGTGGAATGTGAAGGGATGATTCCCTTGTCAAGGTCCAGCTGCAGGGCTAATCAGTATATAGTGGACTTAGTCTCCAATGCTAAAAACGACTTATTTACCTTACTATCAGATGTTTGCTAAAAATTACACATGTACATTAACTATGAATGAGAGGGCCATAAAATACATTACCACTTGGCTCAGTTTTAGGGTCACAAGTAGGTTCATTGTCTAGGAATCTCTGCTGTACAGACAGACAAAAGGACACAGAACAGGGACTGTTGTTCACCAGAGGAATCTCAATTGACTGACAGCTTCCTAGCAGGGTCTCTCCTACATCCAGGACTGCTTTCTCTGTCTAGGAATAAATAGCAAAAAAATAGCACAAACTTTGATTAGGCTTATTCAGTTATGTTAAATCAAACAATATGTTAAAAAATGACACAATCCCACCTCTATGGAGCCCTTGACACCCATTCCCACCACTTCAAGGGTTTGGTGTAACTTGTTAGAGCCATCGGTCTGGCTTGGCCAGAAGGTAAGAGTGGATGTGAGTGTATATGTTTTCTCAGCTTGTGGACGGAAGTACCATGTCTGGACCTGTAAAAGAGGTAAACAAAACATATCAGATATCAGTCTACAATAATGACGTTAGAGGGTATGTGTGAATCTATCAGTCTCTCACTGAGCTCTCATTGTGATACAGTTCACCAGCATCTGGCTCAACAGCAATGAGCTCCTGGTCTGGCTCTGGAATGCTCCATTGAAATCTGTAGTAAAGAACAAAAGGGCAGCTGCAGACAAGATTAATGATGCGAAGATAAGTCCAGACAGCAAAAAATATCAGAAAACAGACAGGACAGTTAGACAACACATCAGCCATCCTACCGTATAGGCAGACGGCTTAAGTTCCGGATGTGATGGGTGCGCTGTGTTTGTGAACCGACAAATGTTGGCTGGAAATATAAACTGCCGCCTCCTTCCAGAGACACACGTGGCTTATCCAGCACACTGATCACCGTCAGCTCCTAAAGAAAGCATTCACAAATTAAAAAAACAGCAAGAGCAGTTTGACTGTGTGTCACTATATCCCATGTGTGATGTAGTACCTTTGTTACATTGGCTGCATTGAGCTGCAGGGGTAACCTCCACCCCTGCTTGGGGCTGTCCACTTTAGGAATTGTTCTGATGGTGAGGATTTGGTGATTCCCTGGCTGAATCAAACCACAGCTTGGCACTATAAGCACAGAATCTGCAGAACTGGGCTCTGAGCTGTGATCCAGGCAGAAAGAGAGGGGCAGGTCTCCATTATTCTTTAAGAGCACTGTGCTGTAGGAAACAACACTCAGGGGAGGAAACACCTACAAGACAAAGACGGTTTTAAGTGGTTTCACGACCAAAAATACCTTCATGTGGGAACTTTTCCCTGTGCGTGTCTCTCACCACTTGAGAGGGCTTCAGTGTAAAGCTTGGAGTAAAGTGTTCTTTTCCAGGCTGAAAGGAGTGGCCAATGACTCTGACAGTCACACACCAGGATGGACAAAGCAAACGCTGTCCTGTATCATGACTTTCCTAAAGCAGAAGTAAGAATAGTAGCAAAACTTTAAAAAAACATTGAACTGCTTGTACAAGGAAGAAAAGACAAATGAGAAAAACTAAATAAGAACATACTTTTTTTTCCAGTAATAACTGTAATGGATTGTTTACTTTGACAAACAACAATACCTTATAGTATGCAAAGCACTCTAGTTGCGCTCCATGTAGGGTATTGAGCTCCTTGGGGTCATAGGTCACTCTGAATGAGGTGGACTTGAGAGGAGCCAAGTCACATGATGATGGAGAGATTGAGAATGGAGAGTCTTGGGAAACAGTCCACACCAGGCTGAAACACAATTACATGCAAAAATAAAAGTCTACTTTTATACAGAAAAAAATCTGCTATTGTAAAAAGCTACATAGAAGTACCCGAGTTTTCCACTACTGTGGTTCGTAATGGAGACAGACTGTGAGAGAGCAGATGGAGTCAGCGAAGAGGGTGCCGTTTTGTGATTAAACAGTAGCACACTCGGAACCACAGATACATGTAGAGATGATACAGAGAGAGGATCCAGGCACTCCAAGTAGGTTTGAAAAAATTCCTCCATGGGAGTGGTGGACATGACAGAACAGTCCACTTTTTGGTTTGACTAAAAAAAAAAAACACAGAATATATATATATATATATATATATATATATGAGATACTTATTCAGGAAGTCTGATTTAGGATTTCACTTGTTTTTTGAAGGTATACCTTCTCTGCAGGGGAGTGCAACCCCTGCTGATCCTTGTGATCTTGTGCAATGTGCATCTGTGGTGAATGCTGCCTCCGGTTCCAGTGAAGCTTATACAGAATCAAGTGTTCAGGTTTTAGTATGGTGGGTTGCTGGAGCTCTGAGTGACAAGTGCCAATTAGGTCGAGGAAGACTGGGTCCTAAAAAGGAGAATGGATAAAAACATAGGTAGTCTTAACTATATGTATGTTGTCAGTGTGTGAGGATTTATAGAATTTACAGCTCTTACCCAGTGAAGTATGAGACATGCCACTCTCCTATGATGTGCAATAGGCTGTGTAGGCCTATAGACTGCCTTCAGTGTAGCATGGCTATGTGGGGGTACAGTGCCACTTGGTGGTAGGATACAAAACACACTGTTCCCACTACAGTCAATATCCCATTGGTAGTTTGCCTCTACATCTGAAGAGTTAACCAGGTCCACCGTCTGTATAACTGACCCTCCTTCTTTAACACATCCAAAGTCCACCACAGAGGAGGATAAGGACACTTTGGGACCTAATTACAAAGACAAAATTTTAAACACATACCTATAACGTATTGTTATAGACTCTTTTGTATAGATGTATTTGCACCTTACCTATACATTTCCCAGTGAGTTTAAGCAGAGATTTGCTGAGTGCTCCTCTATATTTTAGAGACAGATCACAGACAGACACAGCATCCACCACAGCAGGAGTATACGTGACCATAGCCCGTAGTGATCCACCAGGGGCCAACTCACCCCTGGTGACATCGCAGCTGAACTCTGATCTAAAGAAGGGAATTCCAGTAGATAGTTGGGATAGAGAAAAAGGCACAGACACCTACAGAGGATAAGCAGAAAAAAGATGTTACACAGGGCCAATTACAATGTGGAGTTTTTATCTCTGCATACTACACACCGGACAAGGGTTGAAGATGTCAATGGGCCTTTGCACACTCTGGCCAACTGCCACAGACCCAAAGTGCAGCACTGGATAACCGTGTTCTTCTACCCCTTTGCTAATGGGATTTTTCAGCTGAAGGAAGGGGTATTTGGCTAGAGGGAAAGAAGTCACTTTTTACACATCATATACCCACACAGTCAGACCACCTGCACATGAGGCTGCAACTAGAACTAATATGGAACATGCATCTTTTTTCACATTGCAAAACACACATGGAGGCAAAATGAGTGGGACTAATAATGTTATTTTCAGCCATAAAGATATGAGGCAAGTTCACATACAGCGGGTACAGAAAGTATTCAGACCCCCTTAAATATTTCACTCTTTGTTATATTGCAGCCATTTGCTAAAATCATTTAAGTTCATTTTGTTCCTCATTAATGTACACACAGCACCCCATACTGACAGAAAAACACAGAATTGTTGACATTTTTGCAGATGTGTTAAAAAAGAAAAAGTGAAATATGACTTGGTCCTAAGTATCAGAGCCTTTGCTGTGACTCATATATTGAACTCAGGTGCGTCCATTTCTCCTGATCATCCTTCAGATGGTTCTACACCTTCATCTGAGTCCAGCTGTGTCTGATGATACTGATTGGACTTGATTAGGACAGACACACATCTGTCTGTATAAGACCTCACAGTGCATGTTAGAGCACATGAGAAAAATGATTTTAGCAAATGGCTACAATATCACAAAGAGTGAAACATTTAAAGGGGTGTGAATACTTTCCGTACGTGTATATATGTAAAGAAGTTTTACAAGGAAAAGTCTCTATTATGTTTCTTTTGTCAGTTTTGCAAATATTATCAATGTAACCAACCGCGCAGTCAGACTGATAATATTTGGTTATTCTTTGATTTTGTAAGTGAAGCATATTCATTTAGATTTAGATCACACATTGTACTCATAAGAGTAATGGTTGAGACACTGATCCCACAGAGGTAATGGTTTTGTCCTGCCACTAGTTACAGTACCTATTGCTTGTATTAGCACAGTGTCGCAGCTCTCAGCCATTTCCGCTTCTTCTCCAAACCTGCAGATAGCCAGCCGCCTGTAAAAAAGTGCCTCTTGTGGCTGGAAGCATACATTTATGGAACAATCCTGTCCAGGTTTCAACAGGCCTTGCTCTGGACTCAGCTGGAATGGAAGTGCAGTTTCCCATTTGAAGTATGTCTGGAGTTTACTGTGGGAAGAAAGTAGGGAAAACAGAAAAAGAAGTGATTTGGAAGGAAAAAAGACAAATAAAAATGGCAACCACACACACATGTTTATAGAGAAACATAACACCACTTATATGTACCTGGCATTTTTTAACAGGAAGGTAGTATGTGAGGAGTGTTGAACAGCACAGGTTGGAAGCAACACAGACTCGGGTAGCTCCAGGGCACGGCAGGGAATAATGGCACGGAGGCATACTTGAAATCTGCTCTCTTTACTCTGGAACTCAATGCTGTCCTCATACTCACACTGTGCAGGAATAGACAGAAACAGCAGAAATAGATCATGATATTTAAAAACATATCTTTTGTATTTCATAATCATGCCATTTGTTTCTGTTTCCTGGTCCTTTTCTAGATGTCACTGAACTAATTATACATGCATCTCTTGTATACAAAAGTATAGTAAATCAGCCCCCACTGTGAATCTATGAATAAATTCCTTCATATTTCCAGTGTTTATAAAGCTGTCTATTGCAGTTTAATCATAAAAAAAAGTTCTTGCACATCCAAAACTCCTGTGAACACTTGTATTTTCATACCAGTGTCTACAATGTTAGACCAACTGCAATACTGTTTAATATTTAGACATTTTACCCATTTGATTGGTCTGAAGGTGACTGGGATTGAGAAAGAAATCCCTGGGCTGAGAGAGATTATTGAAGAAGTCGTAGTGGAGAAAAACTTGGATGCTGGAGGTCTGTGAAAAAACAAAGATGGGATATTTGTACACAATATAGTTTAAGACATCTTAAGACTGTATTTGTGAGTGTTGTTGAGTGTTAAAGACCTCACGTGCAGCCTTCTCAGCTTGTTGTGAATGTTCTTTAACACTAATGTCTTTGTGTATTCTCCTCCAAGGACCCAGTCATCCCAGATCAGCTTCTGTCTAACTTCAAAACCTAAGAAGCAGATTCCTTGCTCAGCTGATTGTTGTTGGTACTTCCTGTCCTGTTGGCCCTGGGGAATCCCTGGACCCTGCCAAGGTGAGCATTACAGAAAGTAGAACAGGACAGGTAAAACGTATGAAACAGAAATAGAGCCACAAGTCAATCATGATAAAAGTGTTATTTTTCAGACTTTACTTTGTTATCCTTTCCAGGGGAGGGGGGCTTCCATGTAGCCGTCAGGGGGTCTCGAGCCTCAGCTAGCATGACTGCGGGAGAAAGGAATTAAAATGTATAAACTTTTAAAAGTATAAAACTATTCCTGTGTAGTGTTGTCTTTGTTGAAGATGTAGACATTTACCCACTTGTAGACTCACCTTGTTGTCTTAATTACACCTCAGACCAAGCTGAAAAAATACTTTTAGGACTAAGGTAAATTTAGACAAGAAATTAGCGAGCTAACCCAGAAGTGGAAACCTTACGCCTAAAAACGTTACTGTTAAACAAAAACAACGCTCAACACAAAAACTTACCTTCGACGACAAACGATGAACACTTGACCTTATAAACTCTTATGTCTTATGTTCCACTGGAGCAATGAAAACGCCACCAAAATGAGCTAAGTTTATTTGCCACGACGTTTCCAGGGTAACAGGTTTGTGTCGCCACAGAACCGACGGCAACCGAGAAGGGACAAACAGAATAGAATGCCTTTTATTGTCACTGTACACAAGTACAATGAGATTAAAGCCGTCAACCCGTTAATCCGTTTAGAATATAAATATGGCCTATATATAGTATTCAAGTATGGGAAAAAATATTGCACATGTTATATGTTGTAAATTTAAATATATTGTCCATCTGGGTATGTGGTATTGTACAATAAAATCAGTGTATGTGGAGTTCGGGGTGGTTATATCTTTTGGAAAGAAGTTGTTTTTGTTTTGTTTGTTTTGGTCTTGGTGCACCTGTAGTGCCTCCCAGAGGGTAACAGGGCAAACAGATCAGAGCCAGGGTGGGAACTGTCCTTAATAATGTTTTTGGCTTTTTGGTGTAAATGTTCATCAAGGAGAGGGGAGGGCAGCCGATGATCTTGTGTCTTTACAACTCTCCCTAACCTCTCCCTGTCTGCTACAGTGCAGCTGTCATAGCAAACTATGATGCAGTATGTCAGCAGGCTCTCAATGGATGAAATGAGCTATTGCAACCTGTACTTTAAAACACTGGAGGGAATTTAATAAGAAAGTATAGCCATTAGGTGAATTTGGTCAGTACTACAAACAACAGGTCTTCATTCTTTTAATCATTGTCCACTTTTTTTAGTCCCAGATTTCAAAGTCAACACACAGTCAGGAATTCAATTTTATTTTCAAACTATTTGGCTCTACAAAAACCACTAGTGCTGCATTCAAAGAGAAATATATTAAATTCTATAAACGTTAAATTATATTAACAACATTTTACAAAATACAAAGCAAAGGAAATCATAACAGTACATTTTTTAGACACCATACTGGGCACGTGCAGACATTTCTTCCATGAGTGGCTTTAACTAAATATAACATGCAATTTCAATACAAAAAAAACATTAAATATACAATAAAATATACAATAAAGTATATATATATATATATATATATATATTATATATATATATATATATATATATATATATATATATATATAGTCACAAAATAATAGTCATAGTAGTATTTTCTTTCATTAGCATTATCTATGCACTGAAACTTTAACCAAGTGTAAATGAATCCAGGTCTTTTTAAAAACAGAAAAGTTCCAATTTCAGTCTAATATTTCTCTTTATGTTTCTGTAACAGATCAGGAAGCAAGTATAAGTAATGTAACACTGACTCTCAGTCTCCAAATGGTTTATGTGTCCACTGCCTTTCATGAAAGTGCTATTATCCACCATATAGTTTAAGTACATGTACATGTACATTCATAGTTAATTGGATTTATTGCAGATGACAGAGCAGGGACATGGGCTTTAATGTTTTTCAATAATAAAACTGCAGATAAATAACAGATGACACTGTCATGGTTTGTTGTAATTATCATACCAGCCCTTTGAGCACATCTGCTTTTGCAAACTTGTATTTGGTCCATGGGACTCCCATGGGACTTTGAAAAAAGAAATTATATATATATATATATATATATATATATAACCATTTTCCTTATGTTTGAGCACCTGATTTCATTACATATTTTATAAAATAAAGAAAATAAAAACATGCTTATAACTATGGGAAAACTCCACTTCTTGTCTCTCTGCCTCCCTCCTCCATCTCCTCCTCTGAGTAAGAGCTGTAGTTCCCTGTTCCTTCTCCTGTGTGCCTTGTGAATCCAACTGATCCTAAACATCCTTCCCCCAGCACCTCAACCTCCTCCTTTTCATCCTCATCTTCCCCCTCTATCTCATCTTCATCCTCCAGGCTGGAGCCATGAGAGCCACTGTGAGTCTGCATATCCATCCCGGCTCTTTCTGTGTCTGTCAGGGAGGTTGGGGTTACTTGTTCCTTAGCTTTGCGACTTCTCTTCCACTTCATACGTCTGTTCTGGAACCAGATCTTAACCTAAAAACAACAGGAAACATGTATTTTTAGCCATTTGGTAACAAAAATAATAAGCACATTTCTACTGTTAGTAATGTGTACCTGAGTCTCTGTCAGCATGAGGGAAGTGGCCACCTCGAAACGTTTTGGTCTGGACAAGTACTTGTTGAGCTTGAATTGATTTTCCAATTCCAGCAGCTGTTGACTGGTGAAAGCTGTCCTGGGCCTCCGGCACTTCCCCATTAACCCTGCCTGAGCTGGTGCTGAGAGGGAAAACAGAATCATTTTTACATCACGTGTGGAAAAGGCAACATTTTAAAAAAAAAAATTGGTTTCAACATAATTTTGTTCAGGCCTTAGGAAAACCTGCCTGCACATCTGTTTCTTTGTGTGTTAACATTTATTGCTATGATGGGAGGTCATGATGAGGGGATTGCCTTTGAGGGGGTAATAAACCATCACAGAGGTCCATTACCTTAATGAAAATACCATAAATGTTATCAGTTGATTGAGTGGTAGGTCTATTTTAGGTGTTACCTTTACCGTAAAACATTGCATGTTATTTTTATGAGATAAATTGTCCTTAAGTGACAGCATCTCAATGTCAAAGTCCTTTCAAAACACAAGGATGTTTACACAACATGGAAATGTAGCAGAAACACACAGTAGCTATGTGATTTTTGCATAATATACTGTAATGACAAATAACACAAATAAAGCTGTTAATATTTACAATATTACATACAATTCGAAATTTATATTATATATATATATATATCATTTATAGATATAAATATATATTGTTTACATTTGCATATATAAAGAATTTTGCATTTGCATTTTGTAAAACAATACTTGCAGCATTTTTGCTTTTCATAGTTATTTATAGCAAAAATAATACTCACTATAGTCTCCGAGTCTAGGCATCATCATCCCGGCTCTGATCCAGGGCTCCAGAGATCCAGACATGTTGGCCCCTTTCAGCTGCTCCGAGTAGGGATGGACAAGGTGCGTGAAGCCGGGGTACATGAAGGCAGGATGTTGGCCCCCAAGGGCCGCCAGAGGATATATGGAGCCCGGGTGCATTCCGATGAGACCCACCTGATGCAAAGCAGTGAATCCTGACTGGGACACGTTGAAGAGATGGGATTTGGGCAGGACCCCTGACGGGACTGGAGAGGAGTTTGTTGGGTTCGGATGAGGGGAGGGCGTCTGTGAGCCGCGGTTCGACGCGGGGCTATCCTCGGGACTCCGGCTGTAATACAACCCCGGGGACGCACTGTCACTATCGGTCCTCTGCTCCAGGTCATGCGCCAGCAGGGCATCAATGCGAAAGTTCTTGGATTTCTCTATGGTCGTAGTCATTCTCTGACTTGTTGTATCCAGTGATATTAGGCTAACTAGTGCAAACACGCCCTTTGCCGCTGTTAATAACTAATTTAACCTCAAGAATTTTACGAATCAAACTTTCTGCTGAACTTCTAACTAACACTAAATGACTGAATACACAATGTAACCTCCTAAACCTAACGCAAAGGGGTCTACGTGTTATTCCTCTTCCTGGAAGAAATGTCTCTCTGACCCACTCCACTAACCCTGTGCGTAAAAGCTACTTGACGCAGCAGGAAAATTACTCGCACCCTTAGTACCATAAAGTCTGCTCGTTTGTGATTGGCCAGAGCCCTGCAGCACAGAGGCAGGGTGGATTCAAACTACTGGGCGACTTTTTGTGAGACGACTCATTGTTGAATTTAAAGATGTTTGCAAAAATGAAAAAAAGAAAATGAGTGTTTGGCTGATGTAGTTACTTTTTGATACTATACTACACAAGAAAGATTGACTTTTGTGATCTGTCACACAAACACACACACACACACTTGAAACCTTTACTACTTTAATTGCTGTAATCACACTAGAGTGCTGATGAAATGAATCACTTTATAGATCTCTCTTCATTAAACTTTATTGCCTGCAAAACTGTTCTTATCAGAGGTTGCTGCTATGATTATCAGTCATCACCACACCACGGAGCTGATAAAAAGGCAGTAAACTGACAGGAAGCATCTTCTCTCTCAGCAGAAGTATGAATCTTGAAGCAAAGCTGTTTTAGTGACTGCTTGCGTTTTATTCTCTTACATATAACTCAAGTGTCTTCTGCTTTCTTCAGTGCACATACATATAACATGATATAAATAAAGCAGGACAGCAAGTGTAAATCCAGCTTTTCCAGGGAGTCTTCCCGTCAACCTGATTCCCACCTGTTCCGGAAAAAACACCTTAATTTAGAGCTCAGAGGGAGCAATTAAGTCTCACTTATATCACTTAAACAAACTCATATAGACTCTGTCACATTCACCTGAGGTGATTTCCTGCTGGAACATACAGGACTGATAAGAGACGTAGACCTGGGAAAACAAACCGCTCTCATGTCAAAGACAAACACAGCAACACCTGCTGAACTTCCCAACAGACTTTAAACCAAACAGCATAAGTTGCATGGGATAGGTGTGTGCCGGCATGTAGTCTTACTCTATGTGGATATAGTGAATGCGATAAAAGTGGACTAACATCTTAGAATTTGTTTAGGTATGATTGTCCGCCAGTTGTTGTAGACTCGCAAAAGACATGAGAAGCTTTGCTGCAATGTTTCCTTCTATTCTGCAAGAATAATTTAATCACACAGAAGTCTTAATAAATGTTTTGTGTTTGTAAAGTATGGCTCAGTTTGGACCATGTGTGCATGGATGGAACTGATGCTGTAAAAACCTGCTGTAAAATAATGAATTCTGTGATGTGTTCTCCATTAGATAAAACAGTAACTAGCTTTATGTCACCATTTAATAAAGTTTTAACACGTCCCAGGATCCGAGGACAAATATAACATAATTTGTGATAAGGGCCTGTAGATATAAGGAACACAGCATTTGAAATTTAACACCACTGAGAGAGATTGTGTTTGGTATTATAGTAGAATGGTGATTTATGGTCATTAGATTGCCACATTAATGACCTTAATGAAAAGTCTTTGTGTTATTATACACACAGCTTTTATCTCTTCACAAATAGATCACTGTCATACTTTGTACTGTAATATACCCCTGACCAAAGGATGGAGTGAAGTGTATGTAAGGTCAACCTTTCATAGCAAATCAGTGGAATTTTTGTCATGCATCCACAGGAGATTCAGAATTAGTGTCTTTCTAAACACTTTATCTTGAATTTAATAGTAAGTACACTGTTGAATACTGATATTATACACTACACACTAATTTTAGATGACTCTCAAACACACACATGCAGGCCTGACAAGAGAAACAATGCAGACCAGAGTCAAATGCCACAGAGGAGAACGACCATCCCAAAGCTCCCGTCTTCACTTAGCAGTGAAAGAGCCGTTCATGTTGGCTCTTTTCATGTACAAATGGAAATGAGGTTAACCCAGTGGGTGACTCTGTCACACTGCTATGACCAAAGGGATACACTATTTTTAAGAAGTAAGGGCAGGGACCAAATTAATTATTATTTTGTCACACTTATTGTAGCCAAATTTTTTAACAAAAGCTTATCCAATTTTAAAAACTTTATTTGTATTTGTACAAGACACAATGTCATAAAAAACAATAATGAATCCATATTGTAGATTCGATAAAGTCAGAATTTGGGATCATTTCCATGAGGCCGTCAACTGACACAGTGTTTCTTCTGAAACTCTAACATTAGTCATTCTGATCATATCGACTCAGTTCATACCCTGTTGCTCCCCGGAGCAGCAGGTTTGTGACATAATATAAAAAAAAAACTTTTTAAACTAAACTGACCACTAGGAATCTGATACACATTTAGAGAACTAGTGAAATTGTATAAGGTAAAACATGTATCCCAGGGACACCAGGTCAAGAAGAAAATCCCACCAAATTCCCAACATATAGAGTATAATAAGGCCTGTTGTTCCCCTGCTGTCTGTGAATCCTATTGTGGTATATAGTCTAATATCTGCTGTAGGTTTCTATTGTGTCTATTGTCGTACTGCAGTTTTGCTCTGATTGGCCTAATGGACCGCAGGGGAATAGAACACTTCCTGGTCGAGCAGGGGTGGGTGTTCAGGGTTGCAAAGTTCACCGTCGTTCAAAATGAGTTGATTAATGACAGCCTTCACAGCGGAGACTGAGGGATAATGAGGAGGACAAGAGGGAGGAACGGAGGAGGAGAGGAGGAGGGATAGGAGGGGAGGTGGGAGGAGGAGAGCTGAGATTGGATGATTATTACTTAGCACAGTTATAGTGAGATGACAGTATAATAAGATGAGGCTGAAGCAGAGGGAGAGAAAGAAGAGGAGTCACATAGCTAATTAGTCCTAAACAGAGGTCTGTGAATAAGAGGAGGAGACAGACACACGTAGGGCTGGTTAACACACAAAGACAGGGGCAGCAGAGGAGTGGCTGCACAGAGTAGTTAAACATCTGTTGCTCTGTGGGACACCCAGACAGCTCTGCAGGGTGAGGTTCCCAAAATACTCATTATCCACATAACACAAACATATAAATGCTCTAACTAAACCCCTATACAAAGCTGTCACCTGCATAAACAGACTGACTTTTCTGTCTGACTTTTCTACTTATCTGTAGAATTATCATTTAACTAGAAATAATTACATTTCTCTTGTTTGACATGATTATTCACAGTCATAATTGTGATTCTTATAGACATATAATTAAAAAGGCCTGTTCAAATGTCAATACTCGCTATTTTATCTTATTTATTTATTTTTTTGCTTTGTGTAAAAGCATATTAAAAAATATCAATATCAAAAACATAAAACCTCTTTCGTGTTTTATATTGCGTCCCCTCTGCCTGCTTCCATTTCCAATTAGTTGAGCTGCAGCAGGTGCTGCTGATCACCAGTCCTTGATGAATTGATCATCAGCACATGTTCAGACCTCTATAAAACTTTTGACAGTTTGCTGCTCTGGAACATTCAGGTGTGTGTGAACACAATGACAAGAGAGAAAGACATAAACAATGGTGTTAGAGAAGCAGCTGTTGCTGCACATCAAACTGGAAAGACTTATGAAACCATCAAATTATTTGGAGTTCAACGTTCGTACAGTGAGAAAGATTATTCACAAGTGGAAACATTCACGTCCCAAACGAGCTACATGTCAGAGTCTACAGGCCTCACTGAGCATGCTCAGTGTTAATGTGATTGACAGCACTATTAGAAGAAGACTAAAACAAAAGGGTTTAAGGAGAAAGACTCTAAATGCACACAGAAGCACAACTGATGTTCACAAAACTGCATCTTCAAATTGAGCCATGCAACAGGACAATGATCTACATCAGAATATCTTACAAAAACACAAAAATCAAGGTGTTGGAAAGGCCTAATCAAACACCAGACCTTAAGAACGCTGTGTATAAGCAAAAACCTCAATGAACTGAAGCGATGTTGTGAAGAAGACCTATTGCCATTTCTTCTCCAGGTGCACCCAGTTGTCCATTTGATGCCATGATCTTTCCTTCTTCCGTTGGTCCACACTCCACAGTCTAGTTCTGACACACATGTGCTGATTGTGGACCCTTATTGAAGTGGATGCAGCAGACTGTGATGCACTGTGTGTTCTGTCACTTTTTTGTGACCATTTAGTAGCTGGTAATTTTTGCCCCACAGAACCTGCTACTGCTGTGATTGATCCCAACAAAGAGACTGATCTGAAGAACCTGTGAAAGAGTTAGGCTATTCTGAGTCCTTATTTTTCATGAGGGATCAACATTGCTCCTTGTTCACAAAAAGAAAAGAATGACAAGAAAGGAACATCTTCTCAGGGACACAATCCTTTTACATTTTTATAGATATATAAAACCAGACTGACATCTCTCTATTTCTCATCCCTGACTTTAGTCAGGAAGATATTTCAGAGTGGAGACAGTTCAATTAGCCCTGTGGTCCATGGACACTCCCACCGATCCATGTTTGTGTGTTTTAATCAGACCAGCTGCATGCACATGTCGGTGTGTGCGTAGAAATTTTAGGGTTAGGTGATGAAGGGAAACACATAACTCTTTATCATCATGCTCTGACACTGTCACTGTCATCAGCTCTCCTCCATGGCTTTTTATGTGTCCCCCTCTCTGTTGGAAGATTAAATAAAACACAGGGGGAGAGATGAGTGTATGTTGTAGGTTTCTACAGTTATTGCGTAGCTGTGGGGGTGTTGCTTGCAGTCTGTATATGTAAGTGTGTACTGAAATGAGCAGCATGGTGATATATGTCTCAGAAGCAATTTGGATAAAAGATTTGATGCAGGATTCTCATCCTTTTTGCATATGGGTGGTGCATAACTGCTAACATGTGTTTTTTATGAATCTGGTGGTGTTGTCTGGGATTTTGGTTGATTGGGTAATTTAAGTAATATGTAAGTACAAAGCGGACATTTTTATGCAACAATGTCTCAAAAAATGATGATTGAATTTTGAATTGGAGAAGCACACATGCTGATAAACCTCTGTAATGTGTGACAGATGTGTGTGTGCATTGTGCTTTGACCACTGTATCTAAGTGTTAGTGTGCTTGTTTAAAGGAGAAGCTTGTGTTTGGCTATCCAGGGGTTAACGGGGGAATTAGCTTTGCTTTATTTGGTCATTTTAACACAGGCCGGACTGACAGGCGTAGAGGAGGAGCTGTCACTGCTTGATGTATGTTTGCGCCACACTGAAGATGAGATTTCATTTCCCTAATTCATCCCTGGCCCCATACATGACTCCTTCTCTTGTTATTGTCTCCTTCCACCTTCTGCTCACCCTGCCTTTGCTTCGGTCTTTGCCCCCCACTGCAGATGTTGCTTGTCTGATGGCAGTCCGGACAATTTAATTAGTTACAGTAACACGCAAAGGGAAAAAACAGGTGTTGAAGTGATTATAGCTGCATTAGATGCCATATTAACGATTTAATAAAGAGCCATTATCACCATCGTTTAAATCTAAACAGCCTCTTGGAGCGATGCCTTCACTGGTTTACACTCGGTTGCAAACACGAGGTTGAATTTTTAACATTGCTTTGTGACTGTGTGGAAAAGTGCATGGGACTCTTTGAATACCGTTGCCATGGTAGCAAAGAAAATAATGGAAAATCTGCAAATGAGAGAAGTTTTAATGGCTTTTAATGTGACCCAAATGTTTTTTCATATCAACAGAACAAGGACTGCGAGGGAAATGACACCAACCTCAGTCTAATTCACAGGAATGGAACATCAGACAAATATTCACAGAGGCAGCTATACTGCTAACACTAACACACATGCCTGTCGGTTCCTCCTGCATAATGCCTGTAAACGAGCACCTAATGATGTGTGTGCAGCTATTTGCTTATCCATATCAGTTCCACAGCTGCCTGTGCTCTCACCTAGTCTCCATCGCTTAGATAAAGACACACACACAGTGACAGGACAACTTCTGTTGGCACACTACGCAGAGAGCAAGTGAAGATTTATTATTTACATTCGGAAAAGCAGCAATTTAAAAGTGCTTACAGCAGAAACTGGAGGCTGGAAAGAGACTTTAAGTTCTTATCAACGGAACTGAGAAACTCTACAAGCCCATCACAGGACTGTCAACAATTAAAACATCCATTGCTTCTCTGACATGAAGTATTGAGTTTGGAATGTTGTTTGGTTTCTTAAATACCACGACAGTCATTGATGAACCTATTGCATGTTTCAGAATTTAGCAAAAAACTCTCAGCATGAAACATCTCAATAACACAACCTCAGGGAAGTCACTGAAACATGTAACCTATGCAGCCTACATGTTCTATAACATAACATTTGCTGCATCCATGTTCAGCTATCCACAGATGGTGAAGCAGAAGCCCTCCCGTCAATCCTTAACTAGCCCTCCTCCCTCCATTGTTGTCTATTGACGTGATAATGGCTACAAATTGATGAAGCCATTGAGTGTGCTGGTGACACAAGGGCGAGAGAGGACACAAACTCTCCACCACCCAGTAACACTCATTAATCAGATCTCCTCAAGTCCCCGTCCCTCCCTCCAGACTGCCTGACAGACCTACTGCCAGAGGCAGCAATATAATACCTTGTGTCCGTCCCCCGTCTGTGGGTGTCCCCCGCGTGTCTGTCTCTTCACATCATCCTCTTGCTGTATTCTCGTTTGTTGGGACTGTGCCATAGAGTCACACTGAAGATGGAGGTGCACCTCTGTATCAGCCTTGTTAGAAAGTCACAAAGTGACGTCCACATGCCGAATTAGCAGCCTTACATGAAAGGTAAAGAAATGAATTGTTGTCAATTGACTGGTTCTGCTCCTGCGGACTGCTTTCATTTAAATCACAGCATAGATTTATGTCAAAGTAAATGAGCAGGCCGCCAAGCAATGTGTTGACATCTCCATGCTAAACTTCCTCACTCAATAATGAAATCAGCCTTGACGCCATGGCAGCTCAATATAGTCAATAATGTTAACTTACTTCTAGCGTGTAAAGGATAATATATTTAGAGCGGCTGTGATAGGGAAAAAGTGAAAACAAAAAATAATAATAGAAGGATTCTGGATCTTTTTAAAATATCTAAAAATAACAACACAAGCTCTTGCTTTAGGAGAGATGCCGTACATTGGCTACAGATGGCATGAGAGTTCTTTAAATGTCCTCACAACACATCCAGAAAGACAAACATTATGCTAATTAAATTAGAGCATTAAATGCAATCTGTTATGTTCCAGTGCGGCAGGAAGAGGATTACTTATGATGATTTCATTATGCAATGATAAATGAAAAGAAAAGATGTTTGATCTAGAGCATCACTGGTTCACACTGATCTTATTGACTGCAGTGGCAGTAAATTCAAGCCATGAAAAAGGTCCTGGTAATCATTCAGTAGAATAACAGAGAGACAGCTTTCTGGGTTCAATGTTATTTTATGTATTTCGAATAAATAATTTTTAGGATACAGAACAAAAAGTGCAATCATAGCACGACAGGCAGGTCCATCCCTGTTAGATCTGAACAGGCTACAGGGCTGCAGACAGGAGGACTGACAGGAGGTGCTCCAGCTAACCATTTTCCTATCAGTGTATGGTTCTGTAGACTGAGGCCAGGCCTAACAGCTTTTCTGAGAATAAAGGCTGCATGGAGAGTGATGACAGCCTATAATCTGAGCCCACTGGGTCCACTGTGACCAGGTCTGTAATATAAAAAAGTGGATCCAAAATGCTGACAGAACAACGGTTGATTGACAGCTGATTAGTGTTGGTTAGAACTGTTGCAGGTGAATGTGGATGGTGAGGGGAAAATGTTGGCAGAGAAGGATGAAACGCATGAGGTTTCAGACCACAGAAGTTAGTTCACATAGTAGAAGCAGGATTTACACACTGAGAGCTTGATTGCTGGATGAGCCTCAGGAGTGTCAGAGAGACTGATGACTGTCAGGTGTGCCACATCCACACAATCACAATAGTGTTTCCCCATGTACTCTAACTACACAATAGATCATGTCATGTTTCTCTGGCCATTTAGTTAGTGTATAGGACTGAGCTTATTAATACTTTTTCTGAAGTAGCATTGAAACAGGATTTACAAGAAGAGAGCAATTTGAAGACTGGCAATGATAAAAAATAAAGAAATGAAAAAATAGTAAATGAATTAAAAAATAAGAAAAAGAAATTCAATTAAACAAGTTTGATTGCTGCAGCTGAAGCATTGCTTTGAATGCTGATGTGAAGGATTGCTCTGAATTGCTGGAGAATCAGAGCAGTTCAGAGCTTTGCACGCCTCTGTGTGTCAGTCTGTCACCATGGTAACAGCAGAGGAGACCTCAAAAACCACTCCAATTTTGAGAGAAACGATTCGGAATTAGAAAATTCTGAATACAAGTTTGATAGAGCAGCATCTAATGAGTGTTTTAAGACTAAAATGGAGTCTGTAGCTTGAAATTTGTAGGAGGAGATACATTTGGCAGATGACCCTCGTTGAAGGGCTCTCAGACTCCCATGTTAAAAATGACACCGAAATTGCTTAATAGTTTACAAATTATAATTTATTGAAAAAAAATGAAGTCCTCTGTGAACCCGGAATGTCCTCTGTGAGGTGAACATTTTGATAGTTGAATGGCTGAAATCAGTCAATGTATGCTGAAGATACGGTGCGCCAAAAAACGTACGGAAGAATAAAAAAGAAGAAGAAGAAAGAGGGTGAAGAACAATAGTCTGATTGCCTAGCAACGCCAATCAAACTAACTAGTTAAAAAATAGAATAGAATAGAATAGAATAGAATAGAATAGAATAGAATAGAATGTGTGGCCAAAATCACCTTTGCAGGGTTGGCTTGGGTTCTTATTGGCTTGGGGTAGGATATGACTGCCCCCTGGTGTCTCCCACCAATACATTTAATTAGTGAAATCCACAAATACCAGATCAATCTGGCATAATGCAGGAAAATGATACATTTTTGGACAACGCTCTGAGACCTCACCATTTTTCTCCTGTAAATATCAGACACAGATGATTCTGCTCTGTTCAAAACAGGATGCATCACATGTGTGTGTGTGTGAGAGAGAGAGAGAGAAGCAGGTGTGTGAAAACACTGCCAACAGAGTGTGGAGGTGTTAGTAAATCAGACACTGCAGTGCAGTTTTGCATAATTATGAGTCTGTTTTTGTGCTACATTAATCAGCCAACATAATAATGCAACAAAAGTAAAATTCAAATGTCATTATAAGTCTGTTTTGAAAGAGTGTATTTTCAATAACGCAAGGCATTTTTTATATTTAATATTTTATTTTTTTATGAGGCACCAGTGATGATCAGCTATTTATCTATCTTTTAACAGTAATGTCATATCTTCCACATCCACAGGATGTCGCCAAAGACTTGCCAATGTGTGAAGTGGCGCCAATACACTGTATACTACTTAGCCTGCTCCATGAGGAAGCACAGTGTGTTTGTATAAGATTTTAATTAGCAAGAAATGTAATGTAATTTTTAAATGAAACACATTTATAGAGAATATAGAATATTGGAAAAGTAGATCTGTATTTCTCCATTGCTACAACAACAAGGATTTGTACGTATCTCCACAGTCCACTGTGCGAGGCAGCCCTGCTGCTGATGTACGTCTTCATCTCTGTTTGAAAACTAGCCTATAGGCTTTCCAGCAGATGGGACTGTGCATTGTCCAATTCCTTTGCAATCCCACCGAGGGTTGAGTATCCATCAGGAGGGCTGCGACTCCACCTTCCTTTCCCAGCCTTGCAGAGTGGTGGGAACCGGGTACTGGGCAGCCCAAAATGGTATGCTATTTTTACCACTCTGTGTTCAATCTGAGGGCTGCTCCCTGGAGACCTGCTGCCGGCAGCGCTCCCAAAGCCGCGGAATTTAACCCTAGGACAGCTCTCCCCAGATGTGATGGAAAACATCTGGCCAGCTGCTTAACTACAAGGCTCGGCCATCCAGCCCCAACTCTTGCTCTCGGGCTGATACTGCTGATAAACAGCAACAAAGGCTCTTTAGAAGCAATGATTTAGATTTAGGCGCAATGAACCAATGACTGAATGACTGAGTGTAATTTAGCACACATGGCAACCATTTGAAAGAACCAATGAAAAATACCCACCAAAAAAAAAGTGTCACAGACGCCCAGATTAACAACATTTATTACTGATTTTTATTTAATTTAAAAAAGATTACTTGTAAATGTTACACTGAGTTCTACTGAAACACTTCCATGTTCTGTCTCGTAGCACAGGTTAATATTTAGGCACACAAGAATGCAGACATCATGTTTGCCAAATACAAAATGGAGAAGAGAGAGAGAGAGAGAAGTAAGGGGGAGGAAGCTGTTACCCCAGCAAAATCCACACTGAACCGGTGCAGCCGAGGAAGAAAACACATCAAAACTGGCATCCAGCTCCATTGTTCCCATGTGTGGGATGACAACGGCAACAACAACTGATTTCTCAAATCCCTGTGTGAACATGAAAAGACTCACAAACCAAGATACCCCAAAAAGTTTGGTTGATCCCTCACGCAGAAGTACAAAACCCCTCTACTAATACATCCAAATACATATTAAAATAGTCAACATGCCTGAAAATAATATCACTCTTTGCTTGTTTTGATACTCAAATTTGGCTTGTGTGTAAATATATGAATACCAAATGACATGAGCGTACAACAAAGTTGGTCAATCTCTTCAGATACATCAAGAAGCTATGCTCTCATTGTGCACTTAATATTTGGTTTTCCCTCTTGGTCATATTAACTGAAGAGCTTTTTTTCCACAATAACAGCAATTAAAAATTAGGATGCTAAACGACCCTTTGTCCGGGCCTATTATAGAGCCTATGTACAGCTTAATGTAGAGGAAAGGCAACTGCTATGGGTTCTCACTACTGTTTTGAGACAAAACATGAACTTTATTGCACACAAAATATTTGAATGTGGTGGAGACTAAACCTTAGGTTTCCCTTCCCGAATGAATTTACACATGGCAACTTACGATATGAATTCAGTGTATGGAAATAATAACTGGTAACTGATCACATGTGCAGTGTTATCAAAACAAAAAAAATGGCCACCACAGGTTGATATTTATCCCTATTCAAGCTTCTTTTTTTGGCATCAACAGCAAATGAATGGGCTCAATCACCTGTATGGTTTTGTCAATAGTTTGTATTTGTACACTGACGAGTCATGTGACCTTGCTCAATGGCACATAGGAATGGATACAAATGTGGTTTTACAATAATCTAGCAACGTCTCAGCTGTGCTTTATTTAATCTGAGAGAGAGAAAAAATATATTTATATATATAGAAAATAATACAACATACAATCAAGTTCAGGTCATCCTCTTCTGTTTTTGTTACACAGAGGTGAAAGCAAGTGCAGTATTCATCAGAGAACAATATCTGACATGGCCAAGCCCAAACCAGTTCCCAGTTCACCTCAATGTTTAAACCATCGTGTTGAAGCATGATCTGCCTAAAAAGCAGATGAGTCGAGATCAGCTGAGGCTGCAGCTTGTCACAAAGTTCTTACAACGGCAGTTTCTCTGAAGACTAATAACCGTACAGGCAGAACAATCACTCTCATCATCGCCATCATCATCATCAGAGAGAGACAGGTATTTCTGTGGCATGCAACCCAGATAAGGGCTTTCTTTGCCAAAAAAAGAAAAAAAAATAGTGGTGGCACGTGGTTACAGTTATAGTGGTGCCGTAGTAAATCTTATAAGAAGAAACTGGAGGACAACAACACAACAAGCCAAATAACTGCACAAGCCTGGGCTCAAAAGGTGGTGTGATGATGGAGTCCAGAGTTTTGAAGTGGGTGGTGGTCACCGATCACTCCAGACTTTTTATGAACAGCAGTGGAAGCAGAGACAAAGGGACAGAAAATGAGAGAGAGAGAGCGAGAGAGGGTGGGAGGGTTGTTGCACTATGCTGTTGTAGGTACCGACACCTCCAGCAGGCGGTTGTTCTTACGCTTGCAGGACACGCTGTTGCCATTCTTTGGAGCTCCCTGGATGAATTTCACGCATACTTTTTCCTGTTTAAACTGCACCAGAAACCTGCAGCAGAAAGAAAACACAAGCATTTAATCTCATGTTCTTACATGGACCCCACCTTTTTAACCTCAAGTTCCTACTCGTCTGAGATGTCAACGTCGAGCTGCGTCCTGTCTGCAGTGGTGGCCCCCATGCGGTGGAGCTTGGTGATGATTTCAATCAGGTGTTCACTGCTGAGTAAGAAGTCTCCTTTGACAGCCGACGCCGAGCCCTGAAGCAAAACAACAAAGAGTCCAGGTCTGCATGGATCTTTAAATAAACGTGTCTCTGCATGCCTTATGCTAAATAACCCAGATTAAAAATGAATCATCGTTTCTTCTTACCTCTTTGAGTTTGAGGGCGAAGAAGCCGTCAGTCTGCGTGCTGACCGACACGCTGGTGAGGTCCGGCAGAGGCACGCTGGCCTTCACCTGACCTGTTTTCTGGTCAGCCAGGACCACGTTCTTCTTCGTCAGCAGGAAGATCCGAGCCGTACCCTGCAAAAAAACCCCAACGGCATCAGTCAAGTGTGAAATAAAAAGAAACAAAGATGTTGTTTTAGATTTAGATTTAGATTTTAAAATCTCTTTGAGCCTGAAATGCTACAAGATAATACAGCTGTCCAGAAATGTCTGCTGGAACAAAACACTGCCAGTTAAGATGTCACAAACACATCAGACTGCAGAGTAGATAAGTGAAACATACATCAAAACAACTTATTACTTCTGTGCTCCAACAAGTCTGGCTGGAAAATTGAAGTCCACATCTGACAGCACAAGATAATCACTGACTTTCCAGCTTGTACATAAGCTAACAGACAGCTGTGGTGTGTGTGTGATCCTTCTTACCTTGCCATTAGCCCTGTTTATCTTGTTGACCACATCGGCCAGCAGAACCTTCTCCTCCACGGTGCTGTTGAGTTTCTGATACTTGGGGTTTTTGCTGATCTCCAGGTAGTCTCCTTTGAAAGGCTGACTCACACTGAAGACAATATGGGAACATGTGATATTTGATGTTAATACAAAAAGGATACACCCATGGTGTAAAAAAAGGGCACTCTGCCTAATTAACGTCTGTCACCTGCTTGGATAGAGAGCCTTTTTATCCTTGAAGATCTCACTTGCTTCCAGCTTCTCCTCATACACCGCCTTCTTCTCCTCTGTGAACTGGTCCCTGTATTTCTTGCACTAAACATAAAAGAAGTGTCAATGTCCTGGAGCTGTGTGTTGTTATGATATTACACCGACATGCATCATTTCTTTAGAGGGTCTACTTTACTCTAAAAATAAGGCAATGCTACTGTATATTCACTAATTGTTTGTCCTATAGTTTCAGTTTTTGAGATTCTATTGGTGTTCTTTGATACAAAGAAACAAAGGAAGAGACCATATGATCCACTTTCTGTGGGGAGAGTTGTGGGTCTTCCACATCCAAATGAACTTGTACAACAGATCCCCGGTGTATCACTACGAGAAGCTGTGGCATGGCCCCACTTTCAGATGTGCTAATCTCTCTATGGCTTTACAATCACATGAGACACCATGAAATCAATTCCTGCACCATGTTATCATGGTATCTGATATCCTCCCTTTGACCAATGGCTGATATATAATCTATTTTTTCACTTAATGCCAAAGAACATCAAGCCTTTTCTGTTAAATGTAACATAAATTTAATTTGATTTTGGTCATTAAACTTGGGGTGTTGCTAGCAGTCTCACACTAAAAAACCTCCTATAATACACTCACTGACATCCTGCATCCACTTGGAGCACAGTGAGTATGCCAGTGTCATTATTGCCTTATTGGCCAATAGCTGATATTTCATTTTAAGGTCAATACCTGCTGATAATACTGTGCATCTTTAATATTAAATATGACCAACCCTCCAGAGATGGAAAATCCTTCGGAGTTCTGTGTGAGCTCCATCCAGGAAGCGGTAAGGTCTGGTAGACCAGTTCTTGTCTATGGGTGACATGGAGGGCATGTCACGTTTCAGGCCCAGGAAGTATTTTTGCATCTGTTCACAAACAGGAAAAAATTAGTTTAATTTCTCCAAATTATTCTTAAAATAAAGACCAAATATTAAATTCCACTTACAATTCTCTGGATGGTAAAGTCATAGATCTTTTTGCCTGCGTTGGCCCTAAAGAACTTTCTGTACTCCCTGCGGACCTGTTAGAGCACAAGAATAAAAAAAACTAGTGTCAGGCACTTCCTGTCCTCCCTTGTGTTGGGTACGAAGCAGGAAAGAAAAAGAAACGCATTGATAGGAAGAATGACATCATGACACAAACAGCACATTCAAATAACGCGACATGTGGTTAGTCACAAACAACAGGAAAAACTGGAACAGATACACTCCGATCTGCTGGAATTAATCAATTACAACAATGGCTTCAGATTAATTACTGAAAAGGCAACGATGGTTATGACAAAACAACCTTCGTGTGACCTTAATTGCACAAATTGAGTTGTAAACAGGTGCGCTGTGCTTTGTGAGGCACAAGGTGGTCGATTAACATGATGAAAGAGATTAACACTGTAATGAGTGACAGTGTGTGGACAGAACACACCAAACTAGGACACACACCTAAAGAGAAAGAAACAACATGAATACTGTTGGAACAGAGCTGGTTCATAGGGGTTAGTTGAACAGATAAGAGGATGCAGACAGAGAAAAGAAGAGGTAAGACAGACAGACAGCCTCTGCCATGTTGTTTGGTAGAAATTATAGGATTTTCTTCACTAGTATCTAGGAGCTAAACCTGCAAACTATGCTAAAAAAACCACAACATGAGCAGAGACTGGCTTCCTGAAGACAACAGTAAAGTCTGAGGAGGAGAATGAGGAGGGTCAGGGGTGTCGGGTAGGTGGCTGACTTGGTGATGGCTGTGCCGTGGGGCTGGTAGGTACCTTGAGTCCCTGCCAGTAGGCCCAAATCACAGCGACAGCGTGCTTACGCCTGGCCTCTTCCTTCAGTCTCCTGAGCTCCCTGCGAGCCTGTTTGAGAAGGAGGGTGTATGAGGAGAGAGAGAGAGAGAGAGAGAGAGGGAAGAGAGCAGGAACAAATGAAGCAGGAGAAGATGAGAGGAAGAAGAGGCTGACACCGAATTGCCTGAGGTCTTACACACACACACACACACTGCACACAAGCCCTGTGTGACCGCTGAGAGAGCGTAAATGTACCGCTCCATCTACCAGAAACAAATATGGAACTGTGGGTCATATTGTCATTTATCAAGAAAACCTCTGTAAGGGAGACAGAGATGGTGCTTTTTCTTTGTTGCAGAGGTATCCACACACACTAACAAAGAGAACTGCAATGCAAACATGCATTAAACTACACAAGAAGAGGAGGTCGGGCCGAGGGCAACAGGCAGCATGCACAGGTGAAGGATGGACCTAGGAGGAAGAGGCTGAAAACACATCTGATATTATGATACGCGTCGCTGATGTGCATGTGAGGCTGCAGGTGTAGATTCACAAATGTATACTTACATGGGCTGCAAGGACAGGCTTTAAACACCATTTGTGCTATTCTGCAGTCTATATGTTAGAGGGTGTAAGTGCCGAGCAGATGATGGATATGTTAAGGTGGATTTGAGTGGAATGGGTAGATGGGAGTGGGGGGGAGGTGGGGTCGGGGGGTCGGCAGAGGCGGCTAAGTCACAGCAAGTCAACAGGCTCCCTCAAATACCTTGGTGCCCTGCCAGCCGGCCCAAATGACCGACACGGCATGTTTATTCCTCGCCTCCTCCTTCAGCTGACGCAGCTCTCTCCGGGCCTGATGAAAAGCGGCGGCAGTTGTGGGTGAAGTTAATTTCAGTGACAACACTTTTTTTTTGTGGGCGTGACAATGAGCTGCGCTAACTCGCTATGTTTTACAGGAAAGAAATGACAACAACGGGAGGGTGTAGATTACAGATTACAGGTTATCTTTGGTGTCAGGACAGCGAGGCATTCTAAGTTCTAAGTTCACTTGTAATGATTGCGCTTGGTTATGAAATTAATAATCTCCAAGCTTATCTCAAAAGATAATAGTGTTTAGTTTGCTGATGAGATACTGGTATATGGTGTCCCTGCAGACTACAAAGGCTTCTCAGCAGCTGAAGCTTTAAGCAGCCATAACTCTATGTTTATTTAGAAGATCTCCCTGGTGAGAGCACATCAGTATATCGATAAGAGGTTATTAATGTGAACTTAAGCCCATATTTATCAGTGTAGTATGCAACGTATGCTAATTATTAGATTATAGACAAGTTGGGACATACTTTGTTAACTTAATAAAACACAGAAAGTCAAACATGTTTTCTAGAGCTATACAGCTACAACACAGAACACTAATCAGGCCATTGGCCAGAACGAATAACCATTCAGTGGAGTGCTACTCTATTATACTGAGAATAGGGTGTGACATTGTGGACAGGGATGGCAAGACAGCTGGGACAGCAACACACTACGGCTGGGTGGAAATACCTTGGTTCCCTGCCAGTATGCCCAAATTACTGTCACAGCGTGTTTATTCTGCGCTTCCTGTTTTAGGCGTCTCAGCTCCATCCGTGCCTGGGCGGGTCGCGGCGGGTGATAAGGTAAGACAGATTGAAGATGTGAGGAGAAAAGAAAAAGGAAAAGTTGAAAGGGAGTAAAGAAGGTAAGGGAGTCTGTGTGATCAGCAAAAGAAGCAGGATTAAAGGAAAACAGAACAGCAGCAGTAATATCAAAGGTAGCTTTGTTAAATACAGTCAGTGGTGCCAGCAGGATGGAATACTGTATATAACCAAAAAGTGTGTGAAGCGACGCTGTAAAGTGTTCAAGGCAAGTTTTTCGTTTCCAGTATTAATGAATCTGTACCTGTGTGCCGTGCCAGTAGGCTGCGATGGTGGTCACTGCCTCTTTACATCGCTTCTGATACTTCAGCTCTCTCAGAAGTTTGCGGGCCTGGTGGAAAACAATGCAGGACACTTCAATATTGGGTAATATAAATAAAAAAAAAATAAAAAAATATTTTCTCAAAGTTTCACTTCAATAGATCAGAAAGAGCAGCGTACCTGCCACCCTCTTGTGTAAGACTGCACCACAGTGGTGGCATTCTTGATTGTCTGGTACTTCTTTTGTTGCTGTGAGATAGAAAAACAATAAAGGAAAACAGTTTTCAAACAAGGTTGAATACACGTGTGTGTGTGTTTCTCTGTAACGTGCGGGCAGCCAAGGCTCTCACCGCGTATCGTCTGTACCACGCTGCCACCACGATCTGGCTCTGTTTCAGCAGCAGGAAGTGGCTGCGACACTTCCAGCCTCGATAGATCTTCTGGATGAGAGTGGCGAGGTCTTGCAGACACTGCCTTCGCCTCTCCTCTAAGAAAAAGAGCTGGAGGAGGAAGTAAAAAATAAGACATTGTGATGTTTATAACGTTCAGATCAGAAGAAAAGCACAATGCAAATCTAGAGGAGGAAATATAAAGAAAACCTCAAGGTGGGGGGAGGAATCAATATACATTTTTTCAAAATGTAAACTCAATGATAAGAAGAACGAAGTCCACAAAAATAGCCCTTTACTGCTTACAGCAAGACAATAAAAATAATCTGAATCAACTTATCTTCATCCCGGATGTGACTGCAACATTTATTGTCATACCGTAGGCTGATGCAATTTGTTCACCTCCTGGCAGTGCGTTCATATCACTCGCAACAGATGTTTATCCAAGCTTATGTCTAAAATAACCCTATAGCGCTCATCTAACTTATTCCCAACAGTGCTTAGTGACAAGGCAAGACTTCCTCCAAACAATGAAAGAGGTGTTACTGCAGAAAAAAAAAAATCATCTGGACCAAAAAAATCTGCTTAGGTAGTGATTTTGCAGCTGTGGATATGTAAAAGAGATAAGTGGCTCAGATAGAAAAAGCAATTATAGAAGCAAAAAAAAAAATCTCCCAGTGTGAGATCATGTTATTTCAAGCTCTGTTTGTTCTTTAGCTTGTGGGGGAGAAAGTCCATTTAAACGCTGTAGGCTTAAACAGATGAAGAGCCCACGAATAAGGAAGCTCATTTCCCATGTTATACAGGACAGCTAAGTGAAACCATGTGTTTGTTCAGAGTGGTGGTTGCATGCTAATTGCTTAAGTTGGGGGGCTCCCAATGCAGCCCACCCTGTTTTACAAACATCTAACTGTGAGAAAACAAGCGGCTGAGCACCGTGGATTCAACCTTCAGACTTTAAAGCCCAGCTTGATCTGCTAGAACACCCAACAGGTGTCAAAACTAGATGGGAGTTTGGAAGGGGGTGGGGGGGGGGGGGGGGTTACCGTTCTTGGGTTTCTGATGAAGATCTTGGAGCGACCGTAGGAGAACTCCTCTGCTGGAACCTGGAGGTCAGTCATCAGCACCTCCACTCCTTCCCTATACAAACACAGAAGGAGTCAACCAACAACAACAACATACAGAAAGAAGCCTAACAATGATGGAAGTGACACAGTCAGAGACAAAACCTATACAAAGATAGCTGACTAAAGTGAGGTAAGGCTGATAGGAAGCGGTGGTTTCAACAGCCCAGTGGATGAAACATGCAAGTCTGGCTGATATGGGAGAGAAGAGACAGATAAGGATGAACTGTCTCAACATGCAGTGGTTTATTTTGTTTTGCTCAACAATGAACAACTGGTATGTGGCAAGACTGCACCTAGTTTATCACTGATGACATACACATGGCCCCTGATCAGTGCCATGGAGACTATGATTTGTATGCTCAAAATATACTGTCTAGTTTAGCTGCTTTTTCCTCCACCAATAACATGCCTCACATTCACACAGCTACACTCACTCACACCTGGGAGCTGACCACTTCAACTACAGTCTATTAGTACTGGTCACACACACACTCCACTGGGAGTACTCTGAAGTTCAGTGCCTCAGCTAAAGACACCTGGGAACAGTTTCCACCCTTCCATTTTCTCACCAAATCCTTGCAGAAATTTGTTTTGGCATCTTTCCAGCGACAAGAAGACTTTTCCACCCCAATCAGCCACCCCTCCACTTTAGCTTGCTAAACCATTACCTTGCAAGCCCCCTCCAATGTGGCCAGGTGTTCTTGCAGAGCATTTTGTAGCGTTCCAGGCAGGGCTCGTAGGCCTGGCGGAAGGCGTAGCCTGCCCTCCTCACGCGGACGTTCTCCATCAGACCCAGGTAGCGCACCTGATGGCGGACCAAAGACTCGGTGAAGATGTGGGATGCCTTCTTGTCGTTGGGCTTGATGCAACTAGAAAGTGAGAAAAACAGCGTGTTAGGGTGTTGTACAGATTTTATATCACCATAACTGACAGGACCAGATTTACCGGATGTAGTTTGGGTTCTTAGACTGCAGGTTCTTCATCAGGGTGCCTACTGACGCTCTGAACTGGAAGCCAGCGGTCGGTGGTCTCTTCAGGTTAACTTTGGCTGGGTTGCCTTCAGGGAAGAGCTGTTTGATGAGGCTGTGGTTGGCCTTGTACATGGCCTGTGACAGGTCTCTGTATAACAGATCGTTGTTCTTGTCCACAAAACCTTCGACACGGTACAGCACCTTCACACAAAGCAGACAAACAACTAAATGTTTTTCTGTATTTTGCAACAAAAAAGACAACTGTTGTAGTCATCATTGTTTTGTCTCGTACCTTGCCAGCGTAGTGCTGGATACGGAAGCAGTTGTGTGGCAGGCTGTGGTCGGTGAGGAACTTTGAATTCTTGCTTAGACGACTCTCAAAGTGCTGGTGTTCAGCACAGATGGTGTTCAGTTTGTCCAAGAAGGTCTCGTCGGTGACTGTCCCAGGTCTGAGGCACTCCTCGTCCAACATGGCCAAGATGCCATTTTGGTTCTGGCAAAGCAAAGTAGGTAAAAAGTGGTGTAAGCTCAGACTGTCAGACTGAAACCTTTTCAATGGGTGCTGAATTGGGAGCAAAAAAACAGGCTTACATTCTCAATGAGGTCGCAGATAATAGCATTGTTGAAATATTCAATGTTGGTCCACTCGATGCCCTGTAACACAATAAAAGACATCTTCAGTTTGGCAGCCAGTCAGTTTGTATTTGGCATTATTCAACACAATATACACTTTTTGTGTTATTTAATTTTAATTAATATACAATATTCCCCATATAATTTTGACTAACTGTCTTGTAGTAGAATAAAGCTATAAATAATAATAATAAAGCTATGCCAGCTCTTATTGTGAAGGCCTGCTGTCTAAAGCAGAAACAGATTACAACGATCTTTAAATGTAATGGGCCGTGTAAAATCGCATCATATTTATTTTAGCACATAACACAACTTATCTGCCTGTCAATATTCATTTTGGGCCGGTGCCAATGTTTCATTTTTTTTTAACTCTCGTCCTTGGATGCAGATAGCATCCCGATATGATCTTAGACACACTTTTCTCGCTCTGCACCCATTTACAGCAAAGACAACCAGAGTACATATTTATGGTGTTGTTCAGAAATGCAAAAAAAAAAAAAATACAGCTCCAAATAATAAGCTCGATTTTGCAGAAGCAATAGTGCTCAGTACAGAGGAGGCACAGGCTTTAAGCTGGTGAAGTGAACAGAGGTATTTTTTTTTGCCAAGTTCAAAACACTGAAAAATCTGCACTTTAATCAAAACCCTTGAATTTTAGAGGGTTACTTTCTTAGATTATACAATGTCTAGACACACTTCAGATGACTAAAATTGGTTTAAATAATGGTCTTACAGCCAGTTTTGTCCTTGCAGTTCTACATGTTCCCTCTCCCGTTTTTTCTCCATGTTGCTGCCTTCTCAGCAGAAGGTTCGGGGAACATAGGTTGATGTAAATAATGTGACATTTTAAAGTGGGGAGGGGGAGAAATGTACAGAAGGTGTGGCCTAAACTGATGGGTGACTGGCCAAATTCCTGATTAGTAGTCCTCCCTTGTTTCCCCTAGCACTGAGGCATTTTCCCATGCAGTATACTGGATATAAGCCAGGAGTGGAATATCATTGGTGGTGCTGTTTAGTAGAGAAGGGGGGGTGTGGGGTCACCGCTGCTGCACTCATACATGGAGCTCTGAAAACAAACAGAGCTTAAAGGCCCACAACGGGGGAGTATTTACTCTCGGCGGAGTGAGGGATCATTTCCGTCCCTCAGAGTCCACAGAGCGATGGGAGATGGAAAGTCTGAAGACACGGATGAAGTGGGACAAGAATGCAGATTTATGGGCTATAGCAGAAGGGGTTAACAAGATGAGTGACACGACCAGGTTAAGATCATGTAGCAGGGGCGGGGTGAGGGGGACTGCCATAATGAAGTGTCAACACAACAAATTGAGCGCTGACATATTGACTGATGTGAATGTACAGATGCACATGAAAGAACAGCGCCATGGCAGGAGGCTGGACCACGTGTGTTGCATGCATGAGGCTTATGAAGTTTTACCTCTCTGACGTACTCCTCCTGCTCCTCGCGCAGGGTCAGCTCGATGAAGATCTGCTGCAGCTTCTCATTGCAGTAGTTTATGATGAACTGCTCGAAGCTGTTGTCCTATAGGAGCAGCAACACAAAGGACAAAAAAACAATTAGCTCTGGCTAGACAAAGGCGAGTCCAGAATATTGGAGTACGGTACTAAACAGCTAAGATTATTAAATACTTGTCTCACTTTGTTTTCATAATATTTTTACCACATTAAATTAGCTGACAGAAACTTGTCCTTCATGTTTGCGGACTGATATTTTGATTTACATTTTGCCACTGCAGGAACTATTGGGCCACTTTGGGGAGTTTGAACTAGCCCCTGTGTTCTGGTTGACTTGTCGTTTAGGTACTTTGGAAAACTCTGAAAACCAAGGAACCAAACAAGGGTGAAAAAAAAGAAGCCAGCAGGAACTGTACAAAGAACAGGGAAAAAACAGACTAATGGGGAGATAAGGCTCTGTTATGTCATGATATCAGTAAGGAGATGAACTCTACTCTGCAATAGAAACCACCTCACACCTGCTGTGAGTTCCTGCAGTGGAAAAAGCTCTTTAACTAAATAAAGTTTCCTAGAACTGAAGACCACATCTGCTGGTTATGGAAAGAATCGACTTTTAAAGCTAACGTTAAAACAATTTAGTTATATTCTATGATGATAAACCGTTATTAGAACAAGTTCCTGTAGATTCTCATTACCTTTAACCTTAAGATTCTTTGAAAACGTCAACCACCTTTACTCCCGATATATTTCCTCAATTATGTTTGGGATCAATTATGACCATTTAGTGGTGAGTCACACTCATTGGCTGATGGCCTTATTGCACGCTGGGTTAGCTTGGGTTAACATTTATCTGCTAAGGACACAACGGTGGTTAGAGTTTAGTCCAACAGTTCAGAAGGAAGGACGCAGCAAGGTTTCTTAGTTACCAGGAAATGGGACGCACACACACACAAACACCTACAAGGAAATCACCTTGTAGTTTTAAAACATTTCCTTTTACTGAGAAACCAAAAGGTCGTTTTCACCCCTGAAACACACAGGCGAATACAAGCAAACTATTCCCAAGCGGCAGCAGAAAACCAGGCTGAAATATGTCAGAGAAACCCAAAGTATTCTGCCACAACTTTGATGTTTATGACAAACAGTTAATAGCAGCTTGAGGAAGAAGCTTTTGAAGTCTCATTTCTCAAAGGTGTTGGTTAATTATGCCCCCAGGTAAGGGGAAGTCCTTCATTTAATATTATGTGTTACTGGGTTACAAGTTAAAATACCTTATATTCCTTATTGCTTTCATATTCCTTAATGTTTGCTTTTTCAAACATTGAACAACTGATCAATATTGATCTTTCTATAGAGTTTGATGCAAAGATACATCAACACACTATTGCTATGAAAAGCTATTTTCATTCAAACATGAGCTAAATATTTTCATTCAGCTCAGAACAAAATAGTGAACTACATGTGAAGTGTCCACCAACTTGAACATTCAAATACAGCAGATGCCACTTTACTCAGAACAGAAATGTCTGAATCCCTTTTGTTTTACTAGCTGCACTACTTAAAGTGGCAACTGGCTGTATGTAATTTTGGTCATTAACTCATGCAAAGGTTTCTTTAGCATGTTTTCAGCCAACATGCCTATGCTGCACACCGGGAGCAGTCTTTAATGAGGAGCTGAATTAAGTCAAGAGGAGTTTAGATCACAGCATGCACACTGGCACAGCAAACAGGCCGGTGGCAGGTGTTACTTACTCCATCCTGGTGAACCAGACACAACAGGCAAGATGGGAGAGGAGGGAGGACTTGAGAGTGAGTGAGGATGAACAGGCAGGGATGTGAAAACAGGCACATGGGGTGGGGGGGAGGCATGGAGCAACAAGGCAAGGGCATTTACTTTGAACTCAGACAGTGCAGTTTTTAACCCACGTGGCTGGTGTTTCATGGAAGCATCAGGCATAAGTCAGCATACAGTGCAACGCATTAGACAGAATGTATGTTTGTTTTTTTTTTAACTGTGAAATGCTGATTTCATGTTGAAATCACTTTACCACCAAAATCACCCCTTAAGGCAATAAAGCTGAACTAATCTGATCTCAGCATGGTTTTTATCTGCGCGCAACTTCTGGCCTGATAAGCTCCACACAGGTGCCAAAACATTCACACAAACAGCCCGGGGCAACATTCTTTTTCTGTGCCATAAAATGTTTGGGTGGTCTGAGTCCGTCCTTGTGGGATTATCAGGAACAAAACGGGGCTGGTTTGATGTGTGATGCTTCTTACCTCAAATATCTCAAAGCCATAGATGTCCAGTACACCCATGACCTTGTGGCGAGCTTTAGTTTGTGCCTGCAAGGAGAAGATGGAACAACATTGGTTTAATTTAGCATGGCAAAATATTGAAAACAACACATAAAACATATTTTAGGCATTACTCACTTTTATGCTTTCATTGATCCTGGTGACTAGCCAGCTAAAGAGACGACTGTAGAGGTTTTTGGCAAGGGCGTCTCGGGCATAGTAAGCCTGTGTGTAAATGAGAAACAAAAAAAAACAGTGTGTGAACTTATTTTCCCTGCATCTCTGCAGGTCTACAATATTATTAACGTTGAGAAAAAGGTCATATCAAAAGTCAAAACTGTGGACGCATAGACTTTTTCTTTCATGTGGACATAGAGGGCCAATGTTTACAACATATACACACAGCCAGTGAACTCACTAACTCCCAAATATGACCTACATTTGGATTTCCAGGAGGAATACTGCTCATCTATAATAGAGAGCTTTTCATGTAGCATTGACATCAGATCAGAGTCGGCAGCCAGAAGAGCAAGCGAAGGGGAAGAAATGCCCCTCTATATTTTCATGCCCACTGTGTGTGTGTGTGTATGTGTGTGTAGTTAACGGCAACACAAGCAGGACAGGAATGAGTACTTATAACTGGGACTTTGTCTCTGACCTGTGCGACGTTCAGGGTTGTGGAAACTTTCTCCATCTTAGCTTCCACCGTACGGTAGCTGAACGCCCTCTCCAACACCGACTGTTCGATCCCCAGCAGCTCGCACATCTCCTTCAGATCTGACGGGTGGACAGAAGGAGACAACTTTTTTATACTTTCATAGTTTTTGGTTGTAAATAATGGTGTCTTTTGGGCAATATTATTTTTTCCTACAAAGACAAAATGCATAATTCCAAACCACCTGGTGGTTTGGGGTTCACAGGGTTAAACGTGACATCAGTTGCTATGTTTACAAATCACGCAGTTCGAAATTAGGAGGTTGCATATTGCTGTTGGTTCAGGCTCGAATTCATATTGGACATTAATATATTTTCTTTGTAAAGTGACAGTGATGGACTATCCTGTCAGGAAGGGAAATATGTAAATGATATATTTGCTTACACAGAACAGCTGTGGGAGCGATAACACAAACAGCTCTCACCATAAAACACAAATATTTGCTGAGCAGAACCATAAAGAAGAGGAAGGGCAGCCAACAGGGGGCAGTGGTTCCGGATGAGACCAGCTTGGCATGTGCATGTGCATGTGCATATAATTCAAGTGATCAAGTGTTTTTTAGGGGTTAAAACCCACCGTTTTTGTCTTTGATGCGACTCTCATCGGTGCCGTTGCAGCGTGACTCTGGCTTGAACTCGATGTTGCCGAGTTTTAGGACGGCAGCTACCAGCTGCAGCACTGACTGCACCTCGTCCTCCATGAAGCCCACGATCTGCATGGCATTCTGGAGAGGGGAGGAACAATAAAAAAGGAAGACATTACAGAAGAGTAGAAGAGAACTAAGGTGTAAATGCAAGTTCATTGGAGAGTCTGTACATGCAAACAGCCTGTCAGCACTCTGTCTTCCTCTCTTACTAAACCTGTCATTATCTAAAGTTGCATGGAATAATAAAAAAAAAGGATAGAAACATAAAGCTGTTAAGCATGGCCATCTTTAACTGAGGACGCCACGTGGTGGGACTCATTGTTTAGAGAATGTCCTCTTGTGTTTCCGTTGGTGAAATGCAGCTGTGTGGGGAATAGTGTGAAAGCAGAGAGCAGGATGTGGACTGCAGAGAGCACAGTAGGTTGTGACAGAACACACTGTGACGGCTTGTGCAGTAGCATGCTGATCTGATAACAAAGCAGGGCAGTAGACACAACATCCTATGGGCCACCATCAGTAAGGATGAGAACCAATGGCATTATCACTAGGTAATATGTGCACAGAAATAAAAGAGTGTTGCTGTATTTATTTTTCTTTTCAAGCTTGAATAAAACACTGGAATTGTGACTATTCATATATTAAATCCATACAAACAAAAAGGTGTTACATCACGTTTGAATGGAGGTTCAAAGTTCACCTGGTTTCGCAAACAGGCGGCAGTCAGACTGGCATGAAATGTTTTCACATTTTAAACACTTTGTTATGTCCGGGTGATAAGAACTGAGTCTACCCTCTGTGCAGGATTTATATTAACTCAGTGTGACACAACAAAAGAAACTGCTGGATGCCACTAGAGTGTGGTTACAAGTGTGTGCTTGTTTGTTTGGTTTTGTTAGGCTTACAAAACTGTACTCACAACTTAAAGGTCATAATAATTCAAATATTAACTGGCACACAACGAAGGGCGAACAGTATCTGGGAGTTTATCCACCCTTGCTGGGCTCATTTCTTAGTGAATTATTAGGTCCTCCACCACTTTGGAAACAACACCATCATGGCTACAAGCAGAGAGAGTTTAAATGTCTTCTGTGCCTTATAAGACCATTATAGGGCCATAAATCATAACAATAGAGTTTTGTTTGATATGTTATTATTTCAAAACATGAAAAACTGAAATCAGTGTGTACATGTATCTTTATCTTTTTTTACTCTTTTCTGCACATCACCTGTGGAGAACCTCCTGCTTAGCCCAATCCTTGTTGATTTTTTGTCACATGACCACTCATTGCTAAGAAGTCAGCCATAGCTTCCTTGTTGCAAGTTAGGAGTTCAGAATTTTTAGTTTTTCACCAAATTTGATTTTTATTTTTCACTGAGACATAAAAAGGTGCAATGAAATGTTGAAGCTTCTGTATGTTAACACAAGTGCAGAAAACATAGATGTATGTTTCACTCACTCTGACTGTCCTGAAGTTGGCTGCATCATCCAGCCCGTTGACCATGGCTGAGTCCAGGCTCAGGTAGTTGTACTTGCTGAAGTCCCGGTCCAGCTTTAGTTTCTCTGCGACACACAAACACTGCGGTTACCGTTTGAACTATATTTGTTTGAAAACACAATCGAAGCCTTATTTGCATTCAATTCAATATAAATATCTGCACTCACACATCTGATGGGGCTCCTGTTTTGTGTGCTGCTCTATTCAATTTTACTACTTGATAGAGCAGTCTTAGAAAAAAAAAGAACAATCTGTCAAGTCTGTGCATACAATGTTTCCACATTGCATGCACACACTGAGTTATTGCTGTGAACATTATTCTGGAAGATCAAATTGCGCTCTTAAACGCCCCCCTATCAAGCTGCAAAGAAATCCGTTCCTCTTGTGGGTGTATGTGTCAGATTTCATTAGTGGCTGCATTAACTACAGCTAAACCAAGGCCCCTCTGATGTGTGCGCTCGGGAGTCAATGACCCTTATATTGTTCTCTGGCGTTCAGGACATGAAACAATGCCCTCTGTCCAGAGCAAGGCAAATAGAGGGACCGGGTTTCATTGGCAGCCTTTGTTCTACGTAGTGTTTGTTAAGTTGTTAAACAGGAAGATTGAGTCATTAATGTATCAGCCATGTGTCCCTGCAGCTGCAAATCCTGCTGGAAATGTGGCACACTGGTCACTTCCAGTGGAAACAAAAAAAAAAAATCATGTTCATGTTAGTCATCAAAGCCAAAATCAAAACAGTCAGGAGCAGAAGATCCAGCTCTGGAGCAACTGTTACGTTTTGTTGGATTCATTACTTCCTGTCAGCAGATATGTGTATTTTCTGAGGCCTGAAATTATTTCAGTCAAACTGGCTAAATATATTAGAGGCCCAGTTTGTGGTTTAGGTTTTTCTTCTTCTTCTTTTTCTCTCAGATCTATGTGCCTTTTAATCTTTAACTCCACACAACCTCCATTCAACCCCCATTTCCAGGATTTTTACAACTTACTTAGTGTGTCATCAGAGGCTCCAGACAGGAGCTGATAAAAGACGTGGAAGTTCCTCTCTCCTCTAGGCTGCTTCACCACACGCGACTTCTCCAACAGATCTGAAAAGTACAACAAAAATGAAATATTGACACATGATGACAAAAGTACTCCCTCGTATTGGATGTGTTTCTGCGGAGGCAGAGCTCACCCCCACCTGGAACATTTATACAGTGTCTTTCCTGTTGCTAAGGTGACCAAAGCAAATATTGGTAATTATCTAAGCGCATAAACACCACAGGAAGCGTACAAGGAGAGAAAACCACACACAAGGATATCAAGAGTCAGCCCTTTCTGCCGGGCTAGCAACCAAGTGCAACAGTACCTGATTAAAAGGGGAGCCGTCATCTGCTCACCGCATTAGGCGGAGTATGATTTAATTAAAGACCAACTGCAGAGCTCAGCAACATCACAGGCTTGCTCCAGATCCTCTTCACTGCCAGTCTGGCTGAATAATAGCATTCAATCTGTCTTTTTAGGAAACATCTTATTTTAGGAAAGAGTTTATATTGAACTAAAGTAAATATTTTAAAGAAAAAAATCCTGACAGTCTGCCACTGTATCCATGATCGAATTTCCAGCTATAAAAAAGAGAAGAAAAGGGCTTTTTCCCAATATTTACACTATGTAAACTCTGACTCACCAGGCAGTGGGTGCTGAGAGAACACAAGCACTACTTTGCTTTGTATCTGTGGATACAGAGCCCTTCACTGAGTCCTGGGGTTCAAAGGTGGATCAGACCAAATGTGAATCTGTGACAACCCACTAACCATGAATCACATATGTGGCCCCTTTAAGAGCTCATCAATAATACAACATACTTGACTGAGTTGTTGGTGGCAGCAATACAGAGCTGTGATCAAAGAGACACCGCGGATAGGATTAAACACCACAGAGGAGCCACTTCCACAGCTGTCTGACCACTCGGGCAAAAACACAACAAGGAGGGCAGTGAAGAGCATCTTTATCAACGGCAGCCCTAAAAGGTGGCCTGAGGTGGTGCACAAACCTATCAATCTCTGTGTTCCTTCTGTCTAAGCAAACACATGTATTAATACAGGAGCAACATCCTATTAAGATTAGACCTACGACCTCACTATATAATATTATGAATATTATTTCAACATGTGGAAAATGATGAGCCGTGAGCCAAAGAAAAATCTATCCAGGCCTGCCCTACAAGTACATTAACATCCAACTGTCTCGCCAACCATCCAGCCAGCTCTGTCTGAAGAGTCACATGTCAGTGGCTCATATTCACAGACTGTCCCTTGTGCTGCACTGACTTTAGGCGAGCAGACAGAGCTTCATTTGTGTCTCGGCCATCAGCTTCTGCCTTTGTTTCTGTGACCTCTGGCGGGGAAGCCGGCACAGACCAAACAATGTGAACAGAGGCCAGATCAAACCAAAACAGAGAAAAGCTGAGGGGAGAAACTCGGAAAGTCGGAACGGCGCCTTTTGGTCAGTCTAAGGAGGGGCTGATTCTACAAATATTAAAATGTTTAACGATAGATACATGGATCAGAGAGATATATGCTGCAATCTATTTGACCAAATTTGGGACATGAAAATATGATATATGGACAAACGCATGTGGACGGCCAGCCGTCACTTCTCTGGTTTCCTGTGCAGTCCACTAAGTATTTGTAAAGTTTGATTAGAGTGCAAAATGATTTAAATATGGAGCGAGTACATGTACATCATATTATATATGAACATTTAGAACATTTATTACTCACAGTTGCTGATGACTCCACCCAGGGGATCTCCTTTGAAGTCAAACTCAATGTCCATGTACTTTCCCTGAGGGTCAGAGAGCAACAGTTGAACAGTGTGAACTTACACATCATCACACTGCCCTGCTGTCATCACCTTTGCTCAAAAAAAAACAGAAGTGTGTGTGAGTCAGCACTGAAGAAGCCACAGCTTTTTGAGTTCAGCTAAGGATTTCTGCACAACTACAGGACCAGCTGCCAATCATAAACACAAGTGCTAGAAAGAAATAACTGTTCTACATGGAGAGAAATCCCAACTCCCCCTATTCCCTCCTCCACCACACCACTATTTTTTTCTACTGGAACACTAAAACAAACCATTTTAGGCCCCTTCTCTCTGAAACTTGGAAGTTAGAACAGAGAGTCCTGTGTGTTTGCTTTTTTTCCCCCTGCTCCTCTGATGTATTAATAGCAGACAGGTCCCAAGAACAGGGCAAGCTCTACTTGAGAGGGTTCCAATGGGCCTGCAGCACTCAGACAGTGACAGCTTGATTCATACTTTCTGATAAACCGATGGAGGTCTCATGATGGGTTGACGCTAAGGCCACCTAAACAGATCTAAACAGATCAAAGTTTGAATTCTTTATAACACTCCCTGTATGTAGTTAGATGTTGAAAACACTGTATTAAGTGGGACAAGGAAGTGACGTGGGTAGGCATGGTGTGTGAAAACAGACTTTTTTGATTAACACAAGTGTGGCAGTGTTGTAGAGGTAATCAGATTAGAAAAACAAAAAAACAACACACTGCTGCCACAGGTAGAAAATAACCTGATTTCTGGATTTGTGTGTGAGACTGAAGCAGACAGTGAAGTGTGTTAGAGATACGTTTTAGATCATTCCTCAGAAAACTAACCCAGATTTTGAGATATTGGAGTTGATTAAAAAAATAAATAAACCTGTTCAAAACAAAAGTTTGCAAGGGGAAAAATATATATTCTTGTGCATTAAGCTTTATTGTGGAGCTGCAAAGTCAAAGGCCATGTCCATTAATCATTTTTAAGGCAATTGGCCACTAAAACGTCAGGCTTTTGCTGTAACTGTGGCAGTGTGTGGGCTGCAGATTCAATAATACAGGGAAGGCAGTGGAACACACACTAAGATGCTACTGAGCTTAACATCATGATGCTCCCAATAAAACACACACTAACATGTATTCTGCCTCAAGGGCATCCATCTACATGACACGTCAGCCTTATTAGCTTCCTGTTAGTTTATATGAACATGAACACCTGCAGGCGTTTGTCTTAACCATCAAGCCTCTTGCATATGAAGTGACTGTAAATATGCGCAACAGCGGCACTGTGTCTGGGTGGAAACACTCACACCGCCATGATAGAAACACAAGATTATTATTAAAAATATGATATTATGGATGTCTAAGATCAGTCGTGCTGGTTGTGGAGTAGTGAGTACTTACAAATCTCGAGGAGTTGTCATTCCTGACTGTTTTGGCATTTCCAAAAGCTAGAAAAACAAAGAAAACACAAATATAAATAAAAAAAACTACTGACTTTATACTATAATCCAACAAGTATAAAGTCAAAGAGGTCAGACCAAAGCTTGTTTACAAATATCCCAAACCTTATTATTAATTATGCTTAACCTTGTGTCTCCATCCAGCTAGCCGTCAATCACTTAAGGCCTGGATGTCAAAGCCATTTGTACTGATGAAGCCCCATAATTCTGTATGGATTACACAAAGCACCGGGGTTTACCAGGCTTAGGGAAGGCCTGAACCTCCATGTCACGCTAACATTCAAGTTAAAGTGCTTCAATGTGCGCCCCTGCTTATAAATAAACAAGTGTGGCATTCAGGCACCGATTTAAGGTAGGAATTTTTGTGTGTTTGAAGAACAGCATCCTCTACATGGAGCTTTGCAAACCACATTCCAGTTAAAAAAATGCTGTTAATATGTCATGCACCACAGCGCTATTAGTATAACTGCTTAATGTCTGATAACAGCTGATTAATGTGCATTTCAGTCTGTGGTTAATGTGACTGTGTGGGCTGCTAGTCTGGTACAATGGCAGCTAGAGAGGCGAGGAGGAGATAAAGAGCGAAAATCAGAGCAAAAGAAATGAAAAGAAATGGAGGGTGACAAAGAATGAAGAGTGTCAAAGATACATTGTGTTTAGCTAGGATAACTGTGCCCCCACACCCCACCCCCCCACCACCACCACCACCCCTCCGCTTCTTCCCTCTTTTTCAGAGTCGGAGCAATTTCGATCTGCAGAAGCTAAACTCTTGCAGATGTGCAGGGTTTTCTACAGCGAGTCAACCCGGGCACAAAGCTTCATCATTCATGGGCATTTCCTGTTCATTGCCCCCAATTAAAAAACAGCTGCCAGCGCTGAGGTGTGGGAATGTGTGTGTAGTGAGCTAAGGAAATAAAATGAGTGTGTTAATACGGTATTGAGCTGTTTTGCAGATGCAGTTTAATGGGAGTGCATTTGTGTTACATGTAAAAGTCATGTTGCAGTGTGTGCGTGTGTGTGTGTGTGCTGTGAATAATAAAGTACTTTTATGTATTTAGAAGCAGAGACAAAATATCTAAATCTACCCAGTGCAAACCGCAGATTTCCACCGTTTAAAATGCTCTAGAAGCAAACTGTTAACACAAGACTCTGTTGACTTCAGAGCGATCTGGGAGCGCAGCGTGGCTCTTTACTCACCCTCCAGCACGGGATTGGACTGCAGCAGCTGCTCCTTAACCTTATTCACCTCTTGGCCCTTCCCACACACCGCTGCCACATATGACATCACCAGCTTACTGGCCTCTGTAACACACACACACACTCAAATAAATATTAAGTTAAATGAATCGTTCGACATGACAGAGAAATAACACAAAAAAAGGAGCGGCGTGTCCGCCCGTTTTCCCATAAAAATCCCCCTTACATCATCCCCCTGACACCCATCAGGCCAGGGTGTGGATCATTCATTAGTCTAGGGGTGCAGAGCTAAGAGAAGGAGGCCCCACTATAGAGACGGGCTTTGTTAAGTTTGTTAGTGACCAGTATTGCATCACATTATCATCATCCTACTACTGATCTGGGAGGAGGTTTTTATCTGTAAAAAAAGAGGAACTGTAGTCACATCTTACAGCAGGGCTGATTTAAAATGCTGTTACAGTGCGTTTCAATTTTCTACATTACACAGGCTCAAAAAGCAACTTGCAGGATGACTGCTGGCACCAGGATCACCTCTCCTGACCAGCGAGATGAGTGTGATGTGCCAAGGGAGGATAGAAAAGAGCTTGACAGTACAGACAGCTGATGAGTCTGGCATATAAACAGCTCCAGACATGCTCACAAGGTAGATAAAAAAAATGTGAAGCTGCGGAAAAATGCAGTTTAATTCTCACAGGTTTATCTCTGAGCACAGCAGAAGAAACTTCCCCAGACAGTAACACTATGTTATGTCTCCTCTCCATTGTGTTGGCATCTGATAATAGCGTTCGTCACAGCTCCCTGCTCTTATAGAAGGCGCAGTGAGACAAAACGCATGAGAGAGAAAACCCCCTCACAGACATGAATGTCAATGACCCATATCGATGGGGTGGGTTTTGATGGCCTTATTTCACAGCAAAGCTTCAGGGCTGATGAGATTACCCAAATCCAAATTTATCTCTTTGACTTGACTGCAGCTTCAGCTTCTTGGAGTGGGGAGAGAGGTTGTGTTCAAGAGATTTCATATGAAGGGCTAGCGCGTCATGCAAATACATGGCCTGTCAAACTGTGCTCTGCCCTTCATTGCTTTGTTCTGGATGTGTTGTACTACATTTCATCATAGAGATGAGTACGGAGAGCTGGTAATCTCACACGGCAGCTTTTGTGCACATGGGGTGTGGGGTTCTGTTGTGAAATCAGAGTACCGTAGTACACAAATCTGTCTGACACAGCAAATAGGGGAATCTGGCACATTTTGGGCTTCGTAAAATCATCATAACACAAGTTATCAGAGATCATTCAGAATGATGCCAGAACATACAGTATATTTCTCCACAAAGCGAAGAAGAAAATGCTGTGATATTATACTATCCTTGCTGATGTATTATTGTTTCTCCCTTACCCAACCTTTGATTACAGCCACATGTTGAATTTAATTGGAACCAAATGGACACTGATTACGGATAACTCCCACACTTGACTCAAACATATGCAAATCTTGTGTGGCAGATACACTTTGCTGAGTCTGGACTTGAAATTCCCACCAGCAGCAGCAGCAGCAGCAGCAGTTCAATACCAGTGAGGACTCAGAAAAAAATGCAATAAAGTGTTAGTAAAGCTGAAGAAAATCAACATCCAGGCTGCAGCCTGAGGGCGATTTTTTAAAATGTATTTATTTTTTGAAATTCTCACTATGAATGCATGTCTGTGTCTGAACTGTACAGGAGGATATTTTATGAGAAGATTGCAACTGCATTCCCACACTGCCAAGTCAATATCACCATTACCTGTGACACAGCGCTACACAAGAGGGCAGGAAATACTCTTCCCCTGGGGTTTCTGTATGGTATGTGAACATGACCACACATTTAAACAAAAAACAACAACAAAAGAACAAGAGCAATAAAGGGAAGGTGATGTGGACACAGACTTTCTGTTGCCTGACCCCAGTGTGTGCACCGCCCTGACACTTTGATTTGTCTGCTGCTATCTTTTTACTTGCGGCCACTGCAGAGTTAATGTCAGGTTTCATGTACCAACATGATTATGTCAAAACAAAACTAGCATCAAGCTACCTTTTTATGGGAGATCAGATCTGCAATGTGACTTTATACAAAACAACCCTTATCGCACACTGTCCTTTAGAAATAAGTTTTGACTACACTTTGAACAAAAAAAACACAGAAAAGGGAAACAGCGCAGCACACAAAGAGTCTGTTCTTTAACCTTTGGGGATTATTGACTAACTACTGGAAGATTTAGAGGCTTGTAAAGATACTGTGTTTTTCATTCTCCCTTCAGCTTTAGATGGTGGGTACAGATGCTATCAGTACATAGAGGTACAAAGGTGCTTAAAAGTCTGTGAAGCCTTTAAATTATTTGTGCATAAATGTGACCCAAAGCTTCCCAAATAAAAACAGAAATATTACACCTTTCCATATAACCATCAATTGAAATTACATATAAGCAGGTAAACCTTTGCTTTCAGTATCTGCTGTGTCTGCATCTTGTATAAAAGCAGCTAGATTCTTCCTTACGAGCTGGGTCCTGTTCAAGGTCTCTTCCTGTTAAAAGGGAGTTTTTTCTTACCACTGTTGCTCTTAAGGGGGTTCAGGCTCTGGGTCTCTGTGAAGCACTTTGAGGCCATTTCTGATTGTAAAATGTGCTATATAAATAAAACTGAATTGAATTGAATTTCCAGTAACAGGTGACGAGTCGTCCACAACAGCTTGGAGGAATTTTAGTCCATTACTCAGAACAGAACAGCTTCAATTCCGAGATGTTAGTGGCTTCATGTGAGAAACATGAACCGCTTGCTACAGGCCTTTCCACACCATCTCAATTAATCTCAAAAAATTAGATTTAAGTCAGAAATTTGGTTATTTCGCCAATAAAAGCAAAATTGCAGCAAAACAGGCTTAAACCATGATACTGCCACTGCTGTGTCTCACAGATGTGAATGTGTTTCTCCTTCCCCAAACACAAAACGTCTCATTCAAACCAAAAGAATTAATTTTTCCCCCGATAGGCTTCAGTTTTATCTGCATGATCTTTATAAACCTGCAGACAGCAGCAATGTTCTCCTTGCCATGCACAACATGGTTGCTCAACAATCTCCTGATTGATGAGTAACATTACATTCAGGACATCAGTGAAAAACTCTGTTGATGTTTTGGGACTTATTAATGCAGAAAAATAGACAATTCAAAAGGATTTATAAACCTTCATGCACCACTGTACATGTACAACTGTGTCAGATTACTCACCAGTTTTCCCTGCTCCACTCTCCCCTGTTATGAGGATGCACTGGTCCTTGTCCTGGTCCCTAAGTGAGCGATAGGCTTCATCTGCCAAAGCATAGCTGAAAGACACAAATAACAAAAACGTAAGCTTTCACATAACAATTACATGTATTTTTACCAGATATATATTTGGGCTAGTAGGGCAAAATCAGACAAACAGTCCACTTGTGTGCTAGGCTGCATGGCGTCTCGCCTAATCAATAGCATGTGGCTTTATTGGAAATTAGGTTGCATCTGTGGTACATCCACATGACTGAGGATGGGAGCTTTATTTAGCAACACTGACTGGTTCATATTTGGGATTTGGCTTTGGTAGTTGACCATTTCCTGCCTCTTTTTTTTTTAAATTTATATTGCTGCTATCGCACAGAAAGGACGACCATTGCATATTCTTAGCATTAGCTTGTAGCATTTGTTGGTGCTACAGATCTCTCCCCATCTAAATGTGTTTCCATTTACTTTACCAAACACATTTACTTTTAGAATATTTAGTTGTGTTGATTAACATGCATAATTAGAAATTAATTCAAATCCTGGCAGGTGTGCGAGTTCGGATTAATGAATGACGAAAGCGCATTATAAACCGAAGCCTACTGTCATACATTCCAGGACAATGATTTAATGGGAAAGTGGGACTCATTATTGCAGTTCCACCCCCATTGAATACCAGAACAATATGTTATTTGTTCTCTTTATGTGGACAATCTCTTATGAAAGTCGAGGAGAGGGGTGTGGATTCTCTGAGGGTCATGTCACAATGACAACTTTTTTTTTTTTTTATCATGTGGGTCTGTCATTCTGATGCCTGACAAAGGAGGAACACTAAAGGGCAAGGCTGCAAAGCAACTCTTTATGGCTGCCTTTTGGCTAACAGTCATGCACGATGCAGCAAACACTATGTTTAATATGGAAAACTGCAAATTAGCAGTCCCCTCCAAGCATACTTTCACTTTAATTAGGTGATAAGAGTATGTTTCCATCCTTGAGCAAGAAATTATTAGTAAGTGTTCATATCATTTTGATAACTTCCAAACCATTAAGGGCTTAATGTCAAGCTAAGATCAAGATCTTTAAGACTTACATTTCACATTGAGGGAGGGGTAAATATATATCTTGAGGTAATTTTGGAGGAATGCTTCAAAACAGCCTCTCCCCAGTGTCTAATTTGGTCTTATTTCTTGCCTGTAGGGTGGGAGCACTCGAAGTCTCCCAGGTCTCACTAATATCATTAATCAAGTATTTATATGCACAAAGTTCACTAGACATGAATGCAAAAAGGAATGTCTGACATTCACAGATGCTGACAGGGATTTTCCTGGGGCACCAACAAGGGTCTGAAATAGGATCTGACTCTCATGGTTGCCGGGGTTACGTTTACTTGAAGAGGAAAAGCTGTTGTCAGATTGGAGTACACTTTAAAATGTAGCGTGGCACCTACCAGGAGGCTCTAAAAGTGGTTAGATGGGGTTCAAAGTGATTTCTAAGAGGAGTGCTCAGACTGCATTTGCGTGGTGAAGGGTTGTGCGGCATCATTCTGCAATTCCTTTAGCATCTACTCCTGGTTTCATAAATACGCAGAGACGTAGGGGAAAAAAGAAGCTCACATGGAAATCTAATTTAGCAACTAATGTGTCAGTGGAGTCGGAGCTGTGGAGAGCAGAAGCTTGTAATCACACACGCTGAACCGACACTGACCCCTGATTTGCAATGTAGCTGATTGTTAGTAAGAAGCCATGACAGAGCAAGGGGCCAGAGATGGACAGCCAGATGAATACTTTCCAGACCGAGAACGTCGAAGCTCAGACGGGCTAATGGAGCTTAGGGTTCTGCACCATCACACATCGTTTTGAATCGGGGCCCATTCGGTCTCCCTCAACAGCCGCCAGTCACTGAGGTAAAGGGGGTACAGCAAAAAGTTCCTGCAGTTATTTAATGTACTTGTGCCTTTATTTGAAGGTACTCAGTGGGCTGTTTTAACTGCTGGAGGTGGCCTGTCCATGTTTGGCTCTCTTTCTTATAGTATGTGCTGTGTGCATACTAACTCCAAAGATTTATTATATGAGCCAGATTTCAACAAACCACCCATTCAGCTTATTCTAAGCTTATCCCTTTTGGCTAAGTCACAGATGAAATAATAACTTTGGAAAGACACATCACATATAAAACAGACTTTTCTTGACTTGGGAAAGTACTAAACCTCCACGGCTATAATATTTCAAGATATTACAAATCAAATGTGACCAAAAGTAAAAGGACAACTGCTGTGCTGCAGTCTACAGGATTAGTAGCTGAGGAAAGTTTGCATTATGGATTGATTGTCCACGTTTAATCAATAAAATGTATTCTAAACTTTTATGAATAAAGAGCTGGAAAATGTGTCCAGTTTGCTGTGGAAGAACTCGCCTGTCCTGACCTCAATGCCACCCGACGCCTCACCTCATCACCCTTCATCAAACTTTTCAAATGCTTAATGGACTGGACAGAGACCCAGAAAAACAGAGGCCAGCAAGCCCATATGGCAGCTGGCTGTCCACATGCCTTTGTACATACACGGTATGTAGGCTGCTAACCACTGTCAGCAATGATGTTGGCAATGTCTTTGCAAATGTTTGCAATTGTACAAATTCATCCCATGTATTTATTGGGTCTAAAGGAAACAATAAAATGTGTTCTTTTGTAGAATATAAAATTAAATATGCCCTGGGAACTGATACACACTCCCTCTCACTCTAACAATATTAATGTTACATCTGTGGTGCCCCCACTTGCAACAAATGTATTTTCCCCCCCTTCTGTCCAACCAAGCATAAGCCTCTCATTCAATCCTCACCCCCCCACACAATCTCTGATCGCAGCCCAGATCCCTGCCCTCTCCTGTACGCCAATCCGCCAGTTTTTTTGTATGGATGAGACTTTGCCACAGGACATTACGTCACTGCTGAAAAGGGCAGCAGTGTGCAGCAGATGTCTGCTTTGTGAAAACACTCCTATTGCCCGACGTGATCCTGACAATGAGCAAACCATCACACAATTATCCTGTCCCAAAAGGAGGGGGGGTGTACCAGCAGACGAGGGCAAGGGGGTGTAAAATAGGAGTGGGAGGTCCTTTGACAGTCCCAGTGATACACACACACACACACACACACAAACAAAGCAGGTCATATGAATATGAATAGCCATCACATAATCACAATATGAATAGAGGTCAGGGGAATCAAGCCACACCCAAAACTGTACAAGGCAGCTGAAAAAACACATGTATAAAAATGAACAAAAAAGACAACCACCACCAGTGACTTCTCACAAAAAAAAAAAAACTAGTCTGTAACTTACTCTTAACCGTGCACACACAAAAGGCAGAATAAGTATTAATATGCAACCCTGTGGTTACAACATTTTGCTATCATTAGCATCATTAAACCAGCTTGAACAGAAACTGGCTGTCCCACTGCACATGATGAAGCACCAAGGTCACCATCAAAGAGGAAGCAGAGAGTGAGGTACCAAAATCCCAAAGGCACTCCCTGATCAGTGTGTGCATGTGTGTGTGTGTGTGTGGGGAGGGGTGGGGTGGGTTAGGCTGGGATAAGGCCTTGGACACTAAGCACTGCTTGGCACCTCCCCTACACATCTGCCTGCAGGCTGTAATTTGGACTTGCACGTGGCAGTGGTGAACACAAAGCCACACTGGCATGAGGTAAGCGGTAGAAAATAGTCTAGTCAGTTCTTTTGCTACCGTTCTCTGGTAACTGGGGCAGAGGAGAAGATGATGGGGCCTGCAATTTGTGACCTGAATCTTAAAAGGGTGGAGTGCTTTGGGGGGGGGGCATTTGGCACACTTTAAAGTTGTGATTTGGAGATGCTAATGAAGCTGTAATGTGAGGGCTGGAGTGCAGCCCACACAGCTACTGGGAGGTGACAGGCCCTTTGAAAACAATGATAATCTTTCCTATGTTATGTATGCTCCTTCAGAGGCCTCAGGAAATCCGCCCCGGCTCTGATGGAGCAGCCAAGGAAGGCACTATTTCCTGATGTTGTATGGCCAGGTGGAAGAGTAGGTGGCTGTTGCAAGAAACACGTGTGTCCACACACGCAAACAAATACAGTGGCACGCATTCTTTAGAGGCCAACCTGCTGGTGTGAGTGGGCAATAGAGCAGATACACAAAAACAAACACAAAAGATCTTGACAGATGTGGACCATCTGTGCACTTGTTGTGACAGTGCTTTGCTGTAAAACAGGTACGGTAATACGAGGAGAAGATCAGCACAGAGGCAAGCCACAGGATAACGAGCAACATGCAAAAAGTGCTCCTCTAACTCTTTAAATTAAAAGTTCAGAGTCAAAGGCTGCTGTCACTGATCTCTAATTTATTCGACACTCACTGAGACCTCAGCCAAACTTGCTCATTGATACTCCTCCACCCGTACATCAAACTTCGAGGGGGTCCAGGGCTATAATTCACTTTAGTACACAGCAATTTAGTGTTCCGCTGTGGGGGGGGGGAAACACTGCCCAAGCTGCTTGTGTGATCCATGGAAAAGCAGGAAAAAGGCATGCTGAGTAAGGTAGCAAAACATCCTCAAAGCAAAACCTTCAACAAAGGGACCTTTTACAGTAGGTCTGTGTCGGCCTTTATCTCAATGTTTATTATGTACAACTCTCTGTGTTAAAGGGCTTAATGATTTGAACAAATTGTGTACAAAAAAACAATAATGGATGAACCTATTAGACAAGGGGAAAAGTACTGTATATATACATCACACAGCCACATGTGCACAGCCACAGACAGGATGATGGAAACAGAAGACATCTTTTTATAGCCCAGAAAGCACCAGTCCAGTCAGGTCTGAGGACTTCCTCTCTTCATCCTGCTCTCCAGCCCTCCACTATGGCAGGGCTTCTGCTCCAAACAGAGGCTTTGAAATGCAAAATACTTTACTTATCTGGACTGCATGGCTACAGAAATACAGATCAGTTCTCCTGCAATAGCCTCGAATGACTTAAACTTTTGTCGCCTTTATTATTAGGAATTCTTGATACTCCTGAGTGAAGAAGGAAGGAGTTTAAAAATGCGACCTCACGCTACGGATTGACATCATAATTTATGTATCCATTTTTATCCATCTGAATGCCAAGCAACAATTCACCCAATAATTGTGCAATCTTTTTTTTCTGCAAAGGCATCACAGCTCCATACATGTACTCACAAAGGCTGTATAGAGATAAGCTGTTACGGCTAATTTAGAACAGGATCAATTGGCATGCCTACAAAGTAGCCTCAGGCTTCAGGGGGGACCATGTGACCAACACACAGAATCATTGTGGGTCTGAGTAGCAACATGATGGTCACACTAAATGAGTTTCCATCAGCCTGTTTTTTTCTATATGTATTGCTAACCTAGCCACCCTAACCCATTCACGTTGTTAAAATACGCTCTGTGAAACGGGTCTGGAATCCCTTTACAGCCAGTTCCTCTCAGTACAAACTAAGGCTAGATTTGCAAGTTTTTCTATAACCAACAACAGTCAGGATGTCTTTTGTTGATACTTGTCTGTTTGCCCCTTTGCCTAAGTCACATGCTTCGTTCATCTGATTGGTTATGTGTCTATCCAAATGTGTGCAGAGGCAGTTTATTCTGCATGTGTTGGTACTGCCCTCTGGATATCCAACTAGAATTCACAGACATCAGACTAATTCTTTGTAATCAGGATGGCTTGAGAGGCTAATGTATTACATCAATAACATGAGATGTAGATAGCAAAAAAACTAGTAAAGTTTATCCTCTTCAGCCACTTGACAACTTTGCTGCTTTGTCTTAATTTTCCTAAAAACTAGACCTGACACACAAGCTAAATGGCTACAAATTCAACTTCCATTAGCATGTATGGTTTCTCTGTGTTAATACCAGGCTGACCTTCTGGGCTCTTAGTCAGGTCCTTTGGGAGGAGTAGCAGAGATAAACTCATACACGAAATTTCCACGGCCAACTGAATCCTCAATCCACACAAATCGCTCCAAATCTGTTTGACAGCTTGTTTGATTCCATGTGACCAGTCGCAACCTGGCCTTCCATGACTGTACATCGAGTGCTGCAAACATGCGCCCCACTGGGACTGGTCCAACTGCAATGCTGCAACTTAAAACACACTTAAATAATAATAATTTAATTAATGAGGATGTGAGACAGCATTGTGATGTTAACTTTTTAATTATTTCTTGTGCGTGCACAAAGGTTCCACAGAATTGTGTCTTTATGAGCATAAATAAACAATGAAATGAAAATCCATCTTATTATTGTCAAATACATAAAGGTGGCGTGGTGAAATGATATTTTACACAGCTTGATATGAGCCTTATCTTATTGCCACCATTGTGGTATGCCTCACACATGTTGTTATGCAAGCTGTGTACACAGATAAAAGACCTGGTTCCCATTGTTCTGACTCTGAATAGGCAGAGTTTACAATGGATTTTGGACAGTCACACACAAAAGGGGAATCCATAAAATAAAATATTATCTTTACAGAGGCAATAAATGACAGCAAAGGCAATGTTTAATCAGTGGCGTGTTAAACTATTGGCAGGTTGGGGCACTGTCTCTTTTAAACATTTGGGGAATTTCTAACCTCTATTAAGCATTGCCTGCAGTTGTTGGTAATTTTCTGTTACAGACACCAAACAGAATGAAAAATTCAACGCAGACAAATGATATCCCCCTAAAGAAGGAAATAATCTGAGAATGATTAAAAATTTGCCCTATAATCAAAAGGATTGTGAAGAATAAATACAGACGTTCATGAGAATACTGCCTACAAGCACAAATGCAGCTGCTGATTAGTAATCGTCACATTATTACATTTGCATTTTGTTCTTGAACTGAACAAGTGGGTGGAAAAAGAAACACACACACACACACATTACCTATCATCTTTCCCTCCCTCTAGTTTCACCATGCTTGCCATTACGCCAACACACATGCTGGAGAGGAGTCACACAGCCCACCTGAGTCAAAATGCCATTTCAACAAGTGCCCACTTAAATCTACCTACGTGCCACCTCCTCAGAAACAGTCTTATAACACCAAACACAGCGTGCACGTGGCATACGCTTGTTACCAAATACCCGAGTGGAAAATCTAAAGATGTGTTGTGTATGGAGAAATATCATCTTTTATTTGACAGTAAAAACAAAGGACATCTAACAAAACCTTTTTATGACTGCCCTTAAAGGACATCATGCACGCTGCTTTATTACAGCTTCCAAAAACAAACGCTATCGATTGCTGTAAAACAACTCATTTACACACATGCACAATTCCAGCTAACAACTGCAAATAAATGCACTACAGTGCCATTTAAATACCATTTTAATCCAGAATTTTGAATGTCCAACCCGATACATGGCAAGCATCGGGACAAATATAAATGGAGGAAATGTACAGGCCTATGATAAGCGTGTTCCAACGGACAACAATGGGAAAGCAAACACAGGTGTCAGATGCTATGATGCAGTAAATGGTTCCAAAGTCCGTTCTACACACTAATGGAACATTGAGTTACCCTGCCTGTTGCTTCTTCTTTTTTATCTCAATCCAACATCCTGGAAGTGAATCATCCATGTCCAATGATCCAATTCAAAATAAAGCCAACAAACAGATGGGCAGCTGGGAGTTTTTGTGTTGTCTAATAAAGCACCGTCCATTTACACTCACAGGTTTTACAGATGCCAAAATGTGTTTAGAAGCATCACGTAGTGATAACACAGCCATGCAAATTACACAGAATACACAGAGTAAAAGCTTTTGATGCGATGCTTGTCAGTACAATTACCTCACACATGTGACCTCTGATAAATCTTCAGTATTTGGACATGGAAGGCACAGGTCTTTCCTTTGAACTGCAGCGACAGCCGACGATTTTATCACAGCCATTTTATTTTTAGGAGAGCAATTTCACTTTCTCTTCGTGCAAGTGTACAGCAAAAAGAGGCTGCACTGCTCTGCTAGAGGGCGCTCATGAGGCACTCATCCCTCCATGAACAGATGTGAAGGGAGCTAATCAGCTAACATAATAATATAAACCCACTTCAGGGCAGGACTTAGACTAAAAAAGCCAAGTTAGGCTTAGTTTCATGAAACACATTTATTTGTTAATAACAACTGCTTTGTTTTTTTTCTTCCTGTCTTCCCACATCTGTCTCACTGGTTCAGAAATAAATCCAGATAGTGATGGGATTATAGGTAAAATTGGGGAAAGGACGGGTAGTCTTCTTGACTAGCCACCAAGCTAAGAGAGATGGCAACAGAACACCATTAACTTGTTGTTGACTGTTTCCACACGCATTAAAGAGAGTCATGTAGGCCATACATAATGGTTCCTGACTGCATTTTCCCTCAATGGTGAAGCCTTTTAGTGCTGTCCCAATCAATCAAAACCATACTGTCTCTCCCACACAAATGCACTTTGGGTGGGTGAGACTAAAAACAATAATTAAACAATAATAAAAGAAACATGATTTTATTCATCATATCATCATCATATTTTTGTCATAATCATATTTTTGTCCCGATCACCCTGAACTCACCCTATGTATTGAATCAAAATGGTCGATGCCATACAGCTCCTTGTTGTGTGTGACACCACTGATAGTTACATCACAATAATTTTTAAATTAAATTGAAAAAAAAGCACATCTTTGTATAGTTTTTAACCCCTTAAAGACTGAAAAATGGACATGTTTGACTCAATCTTAACTGTTCCCCCTGAATTCACACATAGCCACTTCTTGTTATATAGGTTTTTTTTCCCTCAGTAGGAAAGGAAAGGAAAGGGGAGGAAAAAAAGCAGATTTTACAGCCAAGCTACCATATAACTGTGACAGCTGGAAGCCTTGACGTACACCTTGCACGGGGCCCCCTTTGCTCCATTAGCCAGTGGTGTTGCCCCTCTCCAGACAGCATGCTGGTGGCACTAAGTATTGAGCGCTGAGAGCATCGCGGGTCTCAATACCTCATTAAACACAGGAAAAATACAATCCGACCCTGGAGACATGGGGCTAGCTGACTGTCAACACACACACACATGCACACACACACTACTTTCAATCTGTGTCTGGCTTGGGTAGTAATGGACATGCATAAAGACAGCTCTGGGCCATCTGCAGTGCTACTGTGCATGGACAGAGGCCACTGATTAGTTCAATCTGCATGCTGGGCCTGTGTTTAGAATGGAGGAAAAAACACCTGCCGGTCAATTATGAGGTGCCTCATCTGGGCAGTGTTTTACTCGACTAGATGGCAGAAATAAAAAGATGGATAGATTAGTGGAGATGGTTTCAGACCCCCGATTCTCTAAGCACTCAACACTTAATGCCACTTGCACAGTAGAAGGAATAATAAACTGAAGCCATGACAAAACAACAAATACACATTTCTTTCAAACATTTCCCTTATAACTATGACTAACAACTGCATTAAAACATCTGACTATTCCTGAAGTGAACAATAAGCACATGGCATGAGTCTCTGTTTATCTGCTATAACTTTAATTAAGACAGAACTCTATGGCCAATTAGCCTGCTAGCAACTTTCCAGATAGGGGACCAGCTGCACTTCTCCCTCCAGCTCATGTGCGCACACACAAACACACACACACACACACACACACACACACAGACAGTTGTATTGTCTGGGGAGCACATGAGCAGGTGTGAAATGCATGAGCACCTGCACACACTCAAGGTACACAAAGCATGAGGTAATAGTGACACAACAGCACAGATGAAAAGCAACATGTGCAAATGAACTTCAGCTAATAAAACACACAGTCGTGTCAGACTCTTATTCGTTATGATTATTGATTATTTTAGAGTGTATCTGACACTTTTGTCACTGTGCCCCCATCCTACCAGGAAGTCACAGAAGTAGCAGTGACATCCATAGCAAGGCTGAGCTCACCAAATGGGTGCTGTTGACCGACACTATGGTGTGATGACACCCTCTGTGGGGGGTCTTGAGGGATGTGCCGTTATCAGTTACATGTGACTTATTTTGTCTGGAGTAACATTAAGGTGAGACAATCAGTCCAGTCACATTACAGTTTGCATCCAGCACACACACTACAGTCACTTTATTAGGAACACCTGTTCAAATGCTGCGTCTCAGTGTAATTATGCATGATGAAGACTACATGCAGCATCAGAGCGGGCAGAAAGGTGATCGTAGTGACTTTGAATGCAGCATGCTTGTTGGTCTGAGTGTGTCAGAAACTGCCAATCTACACAACTATCTCTAGGCCTTACAGAGGAAAAAATATTTGTTGATGTCAGAGGAGAAAGGGCAGGAACTCAACTAAACAACCCGTCTAAAAAAAGACCCTAATCAGCCCAATGTTTAACATTTGTGTCATGTGTCAAATATGCTCCGTGTTATCCATCTGCTTTGCTAACAGTCATAAGACAGCATAAAACATGACGCATGTTTTTAAAAACAAATACGTAATATGAACTTTGAATTCCCATCATACAGGTATATGGGGTTTACTTTAACCTAATCTGCTGCAGCCTGTTCTGAGCTGCTGACTTTGGTCTGTTTAAGTGTCTAATGAGTATCAAAGACAGACCCCCTGCTGTTACCTTAATTAAAGCCCAACACTGATCCACCTCAGTACTGCACAGTCACTGTGGTGGTGCATGCCCGCAGGTAGAATCTCAGCCATGCAAAAAGAACAGGGTCATGAAACAGGGACTTTTATTTTTTAGGAATGTTAGAAAGTATCATCTTGAAATATGGTCGGGGCACCAGGTTTTCTAGAGAGGGATGGTTATATACAACAATATAATAATAATGCCCAAACTTCTGCAGGCAAAGACAGAATGTGAGAGACTGATTTGAACTGATTTACAGATCAGGTGTGAATGTCCAACAAGACTTGCTTTGCGTTCATATAACGCTCTGCTTTGAATAGCAGTCAAGTCAAACGTATTCAAATGGCAACAAACAAATGTGCGTCCAAACCACAGCTATCCAGACACCTGCTCAGGTTTTTAATGAATAACAGTAGAATGAGAAACTGACAGATGTATAATTAAAATACAGAATATAAGAAATAGTTCTGGCGAATATTCTTGTTTGGAGTTTCTTTTCTGCACCAACTGATGCTAAACACATCACAACAGGATGTCTCCATGTTACAACAAGCCACAGAATTACCATTAGTATTCTAGTGTTTCGGTAAAATCCCAAAACAACTAGCCTTTAGGAAGTCTTTGATTTAAAATAACTGCATCAAAAAAGTGCAATGTAGAGGATAATAACCACGCTGAGGGTTTAACATTATTTGAGGACGATCAATTCAAAGCTACAAAGCTTGGTCCAGATGGTCAAACCGGAGGATTAAGATCAGTTCATGTAGCATGTTGAAACAATCTGCCTTTGACTGGCATTTTAGGACGTCTACAAGAGCCTGTTTAACAGGGTTTAATCTTCTTTACCTACAGACTAATGGTTTGTTTAGAGTGTGTACACAAATGCTGGAGTCTGTGATTTTGGGGAAAAGCAAGATGCAGGATGTGGAATTTATCCCCCCAAAAAATCCAAAATGTATTTAAATTAAGTATGAACCAAGCTAAATTTTTGTAACTTCAACCTGGCTCTTTGGAGTCACTTGGCTTAGACCTTGCCCCAGTTTTCAGTTGAAAGGGCTCAGAGAGACACCAGAGCAGTAATTGACTCTCATGTGAATAACAAGGAAAAAAAAACCTATATTCCTCAAGCAGCAGCGTGTTATAGGCAGCAAGAATTATATATTATACATCACCTCTTTGCAAAGGGCTCGGTGTTAACAGCATGGCAGGACCATGCATGTTTTTGCATTTTGGCTTGCACAAAAATGTTTCATGCTTTACCTGAATGCCCTTTTAAGGCAGACACTCTTTCAAATCACGTCAGTGTGGTATGAAAATGATCTTTTCCCAAATTGTCGGCTATTTAACCTTTCGCCTACCCTTAAATGAAACCGTACAGTTTGAGCACGCAGCGTTTTTCTGAAATGCTTGTGTGCTGCCAAAGAAGCCGGTTTTTATTTTTAATGTCTCAATAATCATCCTTCTAACCGTGTCCATGTTTGCCTGACGCCTGTAAAAATCAATTCACACAGGGTTCAATATCACTTAATATGATGGAGTACATTAAGTTGTGAACACATTGGACCTTTTGGCACACGTGGCGCACAATAATGGGTGAAGGCAAAATGTAAAAGAGTAGACATTCTTTAGGCAGCCTAAAAGAGGAGAGACAGGCACTGAACAACAAAGGATGATAGGGGAGGGAGAAAAAGAGCAAAACAGCTTGAAACTGTGTCATGTTGTCTCTGTATGGCTTTGCTGTAAAGTAAAGCTGAGGAGCTTGCTTTTGTCTGCTGGGACAAGGGCACTCTCACTCTTCCAGTCTGTGTGTCTCTGAGGGGTTTTGCTGCAGCCTAGAGACACAGCAGGCTAATTGACGAGTGCTGGGCTTTGTTTTGTCTTGGCAGACTCGCAGTGATGCTTAATGTTGCCAGCGGACAGATGGCATGCCACGGTACTGAATGGCTAGCAGAAGCACCAGACTGACTCTCTGTACAAGAGTTAGTGTCCCTCTGATCTCGGTCCCCCAACTCCTCCACCCCACCAGCACACTGCATTAGTCACTGGGTTTAAATTGATAATCCTTACACTGTATCTTAAACAGACAGGTCCCCATTCACCACACTTAGACCAACACAGCATCCAAAAAAAAAACACTCTTATGAAGTGCCATCTATGACTGGTCTTTGTGACAAAAGAAATTCACATGAAAGAAACGGAGAATAAAACCTCAATGCCAAAATCTTCAGGCCAATTCATGGTTTCCACTGCTGCTTCCGATGCAGACAAAATGTGGACAGTTTCTATTCATATACTGCAATTCAGGGAAGAAGACAGTACATTATTGTGTTATTCTGAGTGCCCTCTCACTGAGCCCAGAAAAACACACAGGGCTCCTGTGGATGATTTAGCTGGCTCTGACTTCCAAGATATCTGTAGTAAAGCAGAGCAGCTATATGACTGAGCTGCAGCACCACACACATGATGAGGATCCTTTCTGTTTACTAGTAAGGATTACATCACAGGGAGATTTACAGATATACAGGAAGCATGAATAATGCCAACTTTCTGCACCTATAAGCCCAGAGAAATGATTAAGTTGGCCCTTAACTCCAGTCCATCAATGCAAGTCCTGCAGTTCCATCAAGAGCATTTCAGTTTACCCAGAAGTCTGGGGTGGTTTATATGTGGCCTTCCTCCAGGTAATGGGTTAATATCAGAGTAATGATGTTAAAGCTGCAGTCTGTGCATGGTGTTTTATTTTGAAAATCAACCTCGATGCCACTTTTTTTGCGTCTTGTGCACCCCTGATACATGACATGAGTGTTCCTAATGTGCTACTAAAAATCCACCAAGAGTCTGTGGTCCACACATGCACTAATATTCTGCATGATTGTCTGCACTGACACACATTCTCCCCTTTTCTCTGCACTACTCCATATATTTTGATACTTTAAAGCACACATTGCACAGCTGACGGCTGCACTGACCTCAGTGCTGAGGCTCTCTTTGAAGAATTTTGTTTTGATTTTCTTGCACATGTGCAGCATGTGGCCTCACAGGTGTGCATGTCTGTGCAGTTCACGAACACGTGACAGAACTTGCACCACAAATAAGAACACTTGCAAACTCCCAGAAGCAGAGAATAAAAAAAATTAAGCTTTAATTTTTTTCATTTTTAAGCAAGACCTAGGGACTCACATGTGCGGACTGAGCTCATAGAAGTTCCTGTTGCGATACTCCTCCACTTTGTCTGGCGTGTAGATGGGCAGGGACCTGTATGGGTTGATGGAGATCACCACACTGCCAATGTACGTCTGGAGAGAGAAGAAGCGAAAGAAGATGCAAACAGTTAGTGTTTATGGTCAGTTTTACACAGACACCTTTGCCTTCCCTCTGTCCACTTAATAGAGTGGGGATGGCAGGAATTCTGGCTATTCTTAATGCACTGCTGAGACATGCAACGCCTCAAGTGAAACTAACGACACGTCAAAACAAGGAAAAGTTTATGGAATCTAAAAGCTGGGCAGTAAACACAGACAGAGGGGTCAGGTTGCACATGTGCATGAAGAAAGCAGCTGATTTGTTAATGACTAATTAAAACGCAAGGTGTCACAAAATGCTGGTTTTTAATGAAAAAAGCTTTCAAATTCAAAACGCAGTTTTACATCATTACATAAAGGAGCCTTTATATAACATTCATACAGGTCCCGTCCAACAAGCAACACTTGTCAGATATATCTGAAAGTGAATGTAGCCATCATCTTCATCATCCTCCTACGCACAAAACAGAGCCCAGATAGCACTTTCAAGCATCAACCTGAAACACTTTCTTTGCTCTCCATGGTAATGGCTGTTGCATAAGCCACTCTGACAAAAGTGGAGCGTGGCCTTCCTCATGGCAACCCCGCAACCTCCCACAGCCTCTCGTTCAATAGCACAGTAGAGGCAGAGCGGTGCCTTTTTGAGTGTGCGGGGTGGTTACAAAGGTAAAGAGTGTGTGCAGTGTAAACAAAACAAACAAAACATCACGTGTTAATGACGAGTGCTCTTGTCTGAAAGCTGAGGGGAGCACAGAAAAACTTTTTCTTTTTCTTTTTGTTTAAATGACAGTCGTTGATCACATCAGAGTCCCCAGTGTCTGATGTGGGCAGAAATCTTATTGTTTATGTGTGTGTTTTCACGTTGATGCTTTCAGCATGAAACCACACTTGGTGGAATGTTATCCATCAGCAGGGACCAATAATGTGCACACATGTTCCTGCCTAATTTTTGCTTTTTTACATCCCTATATCCATAATTACAATCTTCCTTGTTATTTATATCCATATGTGTGAACATTTCAGCAGCTTGGATGACACGACATGCACGCCTGTCACACAGGTTGAAATAATACTTTCAATAATAATTGCTTGTTTAATAAAAACCCAGCTGCAACATCCAAAGAATCCTGGTTCATTCTAGTTATAATTTTTCATATAACTTGCTTGTTTTGATTATATTAAGACTTACAATTTTATATAATAATGGGCGTGACCGCTTTGAGTGACAGCCAGGTGCAAACGTCCTGCTCCCATGACTGCCGACCACAGCTCTGCTGGCCCTGCACCTCTTTGCCTTTACTTGCATCTACCAGGACTTCGGGCACAGTCAGACACTGCCAATAGGGTTGGAATCTCTTCTACAAGCTCTTAAGAAACTTACGGGTGATGTCACAAACACTTCATCCATAGCTACACACCATCTACACACATTAGATTTGGGTGTGAGGCATGTAGAAATCTCTTGACTTGACTGGATGACGGTTACTATAAACATCAGCATAGGTCGCCTACAAGCGACCTGGAAGCGTCTAAATCCTGGGCAACGGGAAAAAACCCTGACAGCCTCGGTGACTCCCCTTGCTTTGTCAGACACAAAAGGCAGGGCAACAGCTAAGAGGGTGATCGTCACTCTCTTTGATTTTCCACAGAGTTATTGGATACATGATGTGCCCTCCCTGTGGAAGACAAAGCCATGTTTCTTCTGCTGCAAGCTGTCATATGATAGTTTGGTGTTGGGGGGGGGGGGGGGTACATTTGTCAAGAATGATGCCACAAGAGGGAAAATGCATTCACATGCAAGGATTGTACACCACAGATTTATTGGATAAGTATAGGCTTCAGTGTTTCTCCTGGTCATCACTACCAAAAAGCTCCCATTATGGATTTAAAGCTGTGTTTCACCTTTCCATAAACATTTTAGTTCGACTTTTTATGCAGTGTGTACTAAACAAAGATCAGTGAAAACATTCTCTTGGAAAAGTGCTGCTACATAAATAATTGTAGCGTATGTGCCCTCACCATTTAGGTCAGCACCACACAGGAAATCTGAGCTTATAGTTAAGTAAAGGAGGGAGAAAAATGAGGGCATCTGAAATGTGAAAACATCATTCCCATTCCTCAGCAGGATGTGGGCTGCTTCTCAACAAAATATCTCGCGCACCAGGGCAATCATTGCCGTAGGAGGTGACATCATCTCTTCAGCCCTGAGCGGCAACAGCAACCCGGGTAATTATCTTGGATGGCGTCTAGAGTGGCCAACCTGCAGAGCAGGAGAATCACAGAGGGGACGTGGCACAAAGCCCACCAGAGCCAATTGTCTGATGCAGAGATGATAGTTCAACAGCCGTCTTGGAGATAAGCAGCCAAACAGACTGCCAGTTCCCTTCCTTGGTTCTGAGCTGTGGATTTCATGCCTCATTTAAAGGCATCATCTACATTCCTCTGTGATTTGATTTATTGATTGCTTGGTGACTGTGGTCTATGTTTCTCTGCCACTTCCATACCCGACACAGAAATAAGTGAGGGGAAGGAGGAACAATAGTGCTATGAAAAGGATCTGCACTTTTCCTTAGGGTGAGTGGAACAGTAAGACAAGAACACTGTGTGGCCAAAAGTAAATGGACACCATGTGCAACTTCAGCAAAATCTAGGTGGGAACTAATGCTGCAGTCTTCTAGAGCTCGGCTCACTGTCCATATACTTTTGTCCATTTAGCATACTGTCAGTAATGTTCAACTGCTCAGCTGAAATACAATTATAGTGATACCAGAAAATGGCCGACTTACGTAGATCTCATTGTGGTCAAACCGTTTCCTCAGGTTCTCAAGGAATGAGTCTTCGGACAGGGGCTCCAGGAGGACCATGTCACCCACCCCAATCATGTTGTCTAGAAGTGACGTCTTCACCTCCATCTTGGCTGCAGGTGTCGCCCCCTACGCACACAATAAAGGGACATGTTACATATTTTGTCATGTGAAAAGGACACAGGACAAATATCACAAACAGTTTTACTGATGTCAAAGCACTTTCAAAGTCCATTTTTAAGGTTTCCAGCACCTTAAAGCTGTGATAAATTAGTAATGTGTCTTTAGTATGGTAGGTTCACACATGAAAACAGTTTTCATATCACTTTATTTCCTCATCTTTTTTTTAGTTTAATGAGTGTAAAACCAAACTTTAATGGATTTCACACACCTGTACAAACCCTGTGTCTTTTCATAGCAAGCTCCTGTTTTGTTTATACTGTGCATGTGCACATGAAGCACGTGCTAATGTGCACATGCACCACACTAATAATAAAAGACAACAACAACAAACCAGCGAAGCCGATGTAGCAGCAAACGTGTACGTACGTACTGCATCATTACAACTATTTCAAAAACGCACAATGCATTTTTAAGAGAAACACTGGTAGCTACTTATCCATTATTGTGTTTTAGTCCATTATTTCTGAGGTCTCATGCAAAGTCTGAAGAGGCATTCTCTGATTAGAAAACAAATAGTCCTAAACTTAGCCAATACAAATAAACTCAGGGGCAGACATGTTTGTACAGCAGTGGTTCACCTCCAGAGGAGGAAAGGGGCCTTTTGATTGGCTATTCAATCCTGTTCCCCCCGTGGCAAGCAAGAATGTCCCATAGGAAATTACATAACTGAAGGAACTTTGCCCCTGACATCTGGGTGTCTGCTCAGCTGGAGTTGGCTCCTGTTTCAGGGCTTCTTATAAATCAAAGAAAAGGCCCCAGAAATCCAGTAAACCACTCCATAGTTTCTCTACTCTTGCTTGTTGCAATATTTTGGGGGCCGATACAGGATCTGGGCCAGAGTGCACTGCGACAAAGACAATGCTGGGGGCGGCAGTTTTCAGTCCAGCATTGCTGTCCATGTCATGTCCTTTGGGACAGTAATCCCAATGCTATAGGGCCGGTGATAAAAGAGAGGCCTCGGATACATTCAGGGCCTTGATACAGGGGGCTTTGCTGCACCAAAAACCTAATGTCTGCTGTTGTGACAGGCTGTACACACAGGGCCAATAGATGAGGCCATAGTCATCCATTGTTCAGTGCCTTGTAGTACAAATTCTTCTTTTGCAAAGCCAGAGACAGACTGTATGAGCCAGATGTAAGACATCATTTTCAATGAATAAAGCATCTGACACTCAGATCTCAGAAATGGGAATCAAATAAGAGACTCATAGAGTTAATGTAAAACAGCCTGAAAAATATGACAATGCTTCACAATCCCTAATCTGTGACCCTCTCTTCAACTTTTTGCAGCATCTTAGAAGGAGCATGTTGGTTTTAGAAGAAAAAAAAAGTAGAATCTCTATGTGGACTTCTACTTCACTTTTTCCCTGGCTTCTGTTCCCCCCGCAGGGCACAACATTATTGGCTCATAAAAAAAAGTTGGGCAGCTCCTAGTAGTAGGCAGGAGTCAATTTCCAAAACCGCTCACTCTCAGACTCAGCAGGAAGACAAAACTTTTTAAAAAGGTTGGCTGCAGAAAAAAAAGAGGAAGGATGTCTCCATCAAGACATTTTTAAGTGTGTCTTAATGATGCCAACAGCTTGATCTTGACTGAGCAGTCCACCGAGGTTGCTTACTTACCTTCCCACCAACTGCACTGCAAAGTGTCGGCCTGATGGCATCCTGCCCAGACGTTCCCAGTGACGCCTCATGTCTACCAGCTGCTTTGGTTATGCACTTTTTAAATATCTACTTCTAACATAGTCGCTCCGTCTCTTGGGGGGGTTGCAGTGACAATCACCTGCTCTGTGATCACACTCCATATGTTTACTTCCTGTAGTGCTTTAGAACGCTGCTGCTTTGCTACAGTACAGAACAAATGTAAGCGTTCTTTACCTTTAATCCAATGTCATGGAACATGTACTGTACATGTAAACAAACTCACTAACCACACAATCAGATAATGTCTAGATGAGCCTGCCAGCAATCAATATTGGTCAAAGTAATTACTACAAACTAGTTAACCATCTGCTGTGTGCGCTGCATTTTAATGGCTCCTCCTCAGTGAAAACAGACACTGACTTGGGATATTTGTGCCATTCTGTACAAGAAAAAACAAACAAGAAACATATGACATCTGTGTGCATCCTGGACACCCTCGTCCTCCCTGCTGATAACCCACTACCCCAGATTTGAAAGTGGCTTTCAGGCAGCCAGAGACACGATCTCATTAATAGGGGTTGTTGCCTGCTGCCGCTGCTGCTAAATGTTGCACTGGATCCAAACAGGGGAAATGGGAAGAAACCTGACAGCCTTGATTAAACTCAGGGAGGATTATCCTCACTGCTGAGGAGATGGGGAATATATTCTGTATGGTCTCTGAAAGTTCAAAACGTTTTTTTTTACGTATTAGTGTGACAATGACATGGAATCTCCTGGACTTTTATTTTAACAGGAGATAAAAATCATTTAAAACCTAAACGACCTTGCCGTAACCTACAGCAGACAACTTGACAAGACAAGCTGGATTAGAAGTGCTCTGCTATATCAATCCCTCTGATGCCTTTTACACTTTGCATGTTCAAGAGGTAAGCATCAAATACCGTCATGTGATTTAGCTGCTATTAATCTGAGATCTGGGTCTTATGAGTCAGTGATGTAGCAGTCACATCTCTGGCACAGTGCCCATGTGATGGCAGCTGCCTGTGATTTACAGACCATTTAAATTTGGCACATTAAATGCTTACCTCATGTAGAAAACCATCAGAGACATTAGTCTCTGTTAGAAACCTCCCCATTGTTCACACAGTGGGATCTGATGGAAGACATTTAGGAAGTGATCCAAGTGATCCCCACAATACTTCACTTGGACTTCCCGGTACAATAAAAACATCCACAGTGTCACGCGATATGCAACAGATCAAATGGAGGAGCCTCTTGAATGTCAAGAGAGGGTCACAACTGAGCAAATTTATATTTGATCTATAATTCCCACAGATTAAAGTGTTGTATTTATAGAAAGTGCTGAACAGAAAAGTAACCCATGAGTGAGGGATTTTTATCATCTTGTCTGATATTGCGCAGTGGCCTGGACTAGGGATTTCAATGCATGTCACAGAGATATTATGGGACATGCTGTGCTTCGTGCCTCTGACAGTGACCTAGATTTCCCAGCCAGATCAAGCTATGAAGGGGGGAAACATGAAAAAACACCATTAAGTCTGCATATATTATTTATAGGACCTAGACTTCAGCCACGTCATTTTTTTTCCTGTCCTCTAGCAAGGAGAGAAGTAAAAGGTCAACAACCTTGCAGGCAATTACATGTACGCAAAACACACAAGTAGTGAAAACACAAAAACCCCAGCTGTTGTTTGAACTCATGTACATGATTAAAAGTAAAGCAGCTCAGAGCGGGCAGCGGTTTTTTAGATTGTCAATACTTTAATCATGATCAACAAAGCTTGCTGTTTGTATTTAATATGTTCAGTGGGACAGCAATTGTGTGAGACAAACACACGGATCATTGTTGTCATACTACCTTGGGAGCGCTTGTTTGAGAATACAGTGGAATCATTAATCATCAAATTATAATAAAAACCCATTATGTAGTGTAATGCTCCTTTCCCATAGATCAGTGAGGATAATTTCCCACAGATCAGTCTGGCCTTGTCACAGGGCAGAAGAGTCACAACATTACAGGCTGCAGGCAATGATGGAGATTATAAAATCCCTCCCTAATGGAGCAACAGCAGGGTTGTGCCAAAGAGGAAAGAGGAGGAGGAGGAGCAGGGAGCAAGCAGCTGCCTGGAAAGGGACCTGGAATAGAGAAGGTGCACATAACTGCCACTCCGGGTGTAGGTCTGTCACACTGCATAAGGGTGTGCATGAAAAGACTGAACAAAATGACAGCTATTTTTCCTCTTAATGACAGCTATTAACCTCCTGAATAACTCCCACGCCAGCATCCCGACTGCATAAACATCAGCCACCCAACAAAGTACTTCCTTACAGTACAAATCAAACTGCAGGGAGGCACCGAGACTATAGGCACCAGTCTGGTTTGAGGCTCAACGTGTCCTTTCTCCCTTCATGATAGTTTAGCATAATTAAAGGTTGCTTTGAGTGACACGTAAGTGTTCACTCAGATCCTGAGCTGCCTGCTGAGGTGACTGCCCACCCACCACAGCTGCACACATCCCCCAACTCTCTGCTAATATTTGTATTTAACCATGAGCTAGAGGGCCCCAGGTGGTGCCAAGATGGTGACTGCAACCAAATGTTCTTTTGAGAGGTTATTAGCATACAGTCCTTAGCAAATGTGTCCTCTGTCTATTAGTGATGCACCAACTGGACTTTTTAAGCTTAAATTAATGGCCAACATGATCTGATACCATTTACTTGGCAGATAGATAAAGCTATTAGCAATTGGATTTGCAGGTTTGGCAAGCATAAAACGCCTCCATACAGCTGACTCTTTGGATCAGTCCATGTTGTTGCTCTATCTCTTTGTTGTGAGTCAAGTCTACAAGCATGATGCATGTGCTGCTGATGCATGACACAGCATGTGTTGCAGACACAGAGTGGAACAGATTGGCCCCATGGATCAACTCCATTATCCGATACCTGATCCTGCTATTTAGTCAATATTGGGGCCTATAGGCACATCCTTACTTCATGCTGTTGCTTTAAAAGGTCAGCACTGTAGCTAAACCAGTAATTGGATTAAATCAAATGATGTCTTGGCAAATTTTGCCTGCTACTTAGAAGGTAAAAGAGCCTACGTGTTATGGTATATACTCTAATGACTGCTATCTAAGTGTGCCACACATTTGGAGTAGAGCATTATCTGCACAGTCAGTACTGCTTTAAAAGGATTAGAGAGGTAAAGGATCCAAACACCCTCATTGTGACAACATCGTATCCTGATGGAGAGATTATTTCAGTCGTCAGACTATAGTTTCACATGATTTTTTTTAACATTTAAGGTCATCGAGTCTCTTAATTCATAGGTTCACAAAGTTAAACGTCACCAGTAGCAAACGCCTCGAAAGTGATTAAACCACGTATTGGCTACAGGAGAACAGGAGTGCACTGTATTACATTCACTTTGGCTCTGTTTCATGTAAGTGAATGGAGAAAGCAGCTGGACTGGATGTGAAAAAGCAGTGAGAGAAATCAAAATGTACAGCATTATTACTCTGGCTCCACTGGGAGATGAGGAAAGTGAAGTTCAAGCAGTTAAGTTGAATTGGTGGAAAATGTTCTGAGGCAAGCAAGAATGGGGAAAAGTTCGTTGTTAGGACTGTGCAATTTGGAAACCATGTGCCGTTTTTGCCTTTTTTGACTCAAAAGTAATGAAAAGCAATGATTTATTACAGCATTGATAAGGTTCTCAGCTAGGAGTGGAACTAGTCACTTCTGATGATTCCTGACCCTCCTATAAGAGGCACAAAGACATCCTCCAGCCAGCAGAGCCGCACACACGTGTGCCCCTGTCCCATCTCTGTTGATGCAAAGCTAACACAAGACACACGCCTCACTACACTAAGCTACACAGGCAGGAGTGTGCAAACACCATTCATCACCATGGCACTGGCTGGGGGGACTTTGGTCCTCTATTCACCATGCATTAGACCACAACAGCTCACCCCAACAGTGTTCATAAAGAGATTTTTGGCACATTTTGAAATATTTGGCACCTTAACACAAGCTGTCCAACAAGCTAGAATGGGCAACAGTCACACACACGCCAGCCTCTCTAAACTGAGTTAGACAGTTCTTTTCCAGGAGTCAGCAGCTCTGAAGGCTTACCACACACTACCTTTCACAGTCATCTTACATCACTGTTTGTTTGATCAGCCCGGGTAATAAAGTTCCCATCTGGTTTCCTGACTCTGGCCAAAAGAGGCAGAGCATAACTATGTAAAACCACAAAGGGAAAGATGCATTTTTTTTCTATTAAACAAAAAGATCTAATCTGATCCTTTTGAGACTTTAAGTACCGTATTAGCAAACTGCACGGGTCAAACAAGACTTAGAACAGGAACAACCTCGCGTACAAAGCAAATGAACTGACAGTTGTAGACTGATGGGCTGTGAAGCAATAGGTTTAGAAGGCGATGTATGGAAAAAGCGCATAATACGCAGATATAGATTGTTTTTGTGGGGCTGAATCCCAAAGAGGACCCCAGCTGTAAAGTCGTGGGAGAACTTTCTCACAGAGGTGAATAGTTTTATTCATGCTGCCATGCTGTGCAGTAATTTATTCCAGTCAGAGGCATTAAGATCTCTTAAAGCAGGAGGGTAAAACCCACCTTTAGTCACTTTATCCACCATTTAGGCAGACAGTCATCTTTGATTTCTGTATGCCACAGATCTGGGAATGATCCATAGACAGATAAAGTAAGCATACAGGGGAGACAATAGAAATTGGGTGTTTCATTAAACCCCCCTTCAGAGAGGCTGCAGCTCTGCATTCTGTTTGCTATTAAACTTTGATAACCACAGAAAGTGGAAAGACTGAATGGCTTTGTGAACTGACAGATATGCTGCTGTCCTCTCTTGCATTACAAAAAGATTGCCCGCAGATGTGGGCAATTAGCGACCACCGTTTTTGTGAATACTGCTGAATGAGCCCTGCTTTGTAAAAAAAAAAATCAAAGCAAACTGAACTCGGCCATAATTAGTCCTACAAGTTTCGTTTTCTGATCATTACAATTCGCACACAAAGAAAAAAGTAAGATACACACAGACACAGAAAAATCCCAACCCCCTCCTGTACGCAGTGAAGAGGAATGAATGAGTTGGGAAGCAGACGGTGTAAAGACAATGAAAAGTTAACTTTTTAAGAGTTACCGTGAATGCAACAGGAACAAATATGAATAAAACTGGTGCAAATCATTCGCAGCTGTTTCACTTGCATCCAACTTGCCTCTTTATCTGTGCAGAAGTTGCTCCCTCTGGTCCTAAATCCACTCTGCGGACACACACACAAAAAAGTATGATCCCAGGAATATTCTGCAACTCCTGAAAGCCCGTCCCCAGCTGTCTTTACTTTGACTGGTAGCCGCTGTGCTGGATGAGACTGAAACAGGCTCTCATCCGGATACTCAGCACGCTGAATGGAGCTCTGGATGGACCTGAGAGCGCAGGGTCTGCCGGGCGCAGGGAGTGGCTGGAGCGGTGTCTCTGGGCTAGTCCAGAGTCCCCTAATCACCTCCAGTGCGGAAGGGGGGGAGGTGGGGTTGTGATGCCTTCAGAGGGTTTTGGAAATAATAGCTTTGTTTATCAACTTGAGGCATCACCATAATTTTATCACTTTACAGGAATTCAGTAAACACTGTCTATTTCCAACGATAAACATGAAAGCACCGGACATTCTTTTAAAAATGGGCTTTGCAGTGCGCGAGGATATTTAGTTTATGAGAGACTCTGGAACACCCATCATTTTATTGAAGAATAAATAGAATTATTAGGTTATGATTAAACCATATGTCTAAAAAGATGCAGTAGATTCCAAAGTTTGAAAAAAGGAAAAAAAAGTGACATTTTGAGTTCTTTGGAACAGATCTTAGATTTACGAGGTGAACTTTAACGCAACATTAAAGTTTTCCCTTTATCCCAGAGAGAAACGCACCAACCACCCGACAGCACAACACCCCCCTCCTGTGTCTTAACTCCAGATCGCAACGACATGTTGACGTTTGTGTAATGAAGTTAGTGTGCTGATAGATCAACATGTTCCTGCCAGGAAGCGGATTCTCCTGCAGTTTTTGGAGGTGCATCATTGCTTCCATTTAACCAGGGGTAGTTGATTTACAATGGTTGTAGTATATCAATCTATCTCGCCGATGAACTGTCAGGGTCCTGCATTAAAGGCCACTGCAGTTTCTTTACAATCATTTCATAGTTTAAACTACTTGAAAAACCCTCTTCACAAAAGTAAGCGACCCAAACGCTTGTCAATGCGCATGCGCGGTTACGTCTACAATTCTCTCTTTCCTGGAACTGCGTGTCCTGGAGTGCAGAGTGCAGTTATACTAGTTTTTTCTTTCACGGTCGGTTTTGATCCTAACGCGGATTTCGGTACGTTTCTGTTTTAATTTCCGCTTCACGTGGTCGAACGCTAGTTATATATAATAGATTTAATGTGGCAACTACGTCAGAGAAGTAAAAAGAAACGGAAACGGACTGTAGTGAGCTAGTTAGCTAGCTAACAGTGTCCGGTGTTCCCTGAAGGCAGATAGGCGGAGTTGGCTCTGTTAGCTTTAGCAATGTCAATTCGTTGGTGGCAGAGTTAAATGTATTTTTTTACCTAGTTCACTCAACATATTGGCGTAACGTAATTTGTATAGACTTAGGTCGATAAACGTCCGTTGTTGTGTCGACACATGCACTGTACATTCATAAGTAATATTATTAGCATTTAGGCCACTTTTCGTGGGTAACGTGTAGATTAATGTCAGTAATTTATTCAGTTAAAGCTCCCCTCCCTACAAAAAACGTAATGAGGGTGGCTGATGTGTGACTACTACGTTGCACTCCGTGAGTCATTAGAGTATTATATAACAATGCCTGATAAATGCATCTTTACCGGGGGATTGGATGGAGTTGGGTAGATGGAGCCCCGCTGTTATTTCCATTTGTCTTCCACAGTGTCTTTTATGAGTAATCAAAGGCAGCAGAAGCCTACGCTAACAGGCCAGCGTTTCAAAACACGGAAAAGAGGTGAGCAGCTCCACAGTCACACAGCTCTGTAGTTTATACAGGCATGAAGTTGATTAAGAATTAACATGTGGATAATAAACCAACATGAATGTGTTGACCTGGACTTAAAAGTACATTTACAACAGTTAATGATCTTAATATGAAGTAGGTTGTCTTTTATGTAATAACTGTGACAGAGAATAATCTCAAGTTGTATATATTGATGTTTTTACAGATGAAAAGGAGAGGTTTGACCCTTCCCAGTTTCAGGAAAGTATCGTACAAGGTCTGAACCAAACTGGCACTGATTTGGAAGCTGTTGCAAAGTTTCTTGATGCTTCTGGTGCCAAGCTTGACTACCGGCGCTATGCGGAGACTCTGTTCGACATCCTGGTGGCTGGTGGGATGCTGGGTGGGTGGTTTTCATAGTTGTTATCCATTTTGAAAAACATTTTACAGGTACCTAATTATTGCAAGGTCTGTCTACTTATAGCCTAAAGAAGGGAAGATGTTTACCTATATTTTTTCCTTAATTACTGAATAACTGAAATGCATTTCGTTAAAAAAATGTTTTATTTCTGTTGTTCCATCAATTACAATAAAGGTTATTACTAGTGGATAGTATTGGTGTTATTGGTATACGACTTTTAAAATTGAACGTTTTACAATTGTTTTATTTTCAGCCCCAGGGGGAACTTTGTCGGACGACGTGACCTGCACAGAAGTCTGCCTCTTCAAAGCACAAGAGGATATGGAGACTATGCAGGCATATGCACAGGTGAACACTGCTGTATTATACCTAGATCACCCCAGAAAACTGTCATTGTCATTCTTGAGTTGGTACAAAAATGGAAGTGTGTTGTTTTTTTGTTGTTTTTTTTAGGTCTTTAACAAGCTTATCAGGCGTTACAAATACTTGGAGAAGGGGTTTGAGGAGGAGATCAAAAAGGTTAGTTTTTATTTCATTTTATTTCAGTGCCTTATTTTATGCAGTTTATATGCATTGTGTGACTTGGTTCAGCCTACCAGGTCGTGTTCATGTGTCTATTGTTTGGCAGCTGCTGCTGTTCCTCAAGGGTTTCACGGAGTCTGAGCGCAACAAGCTTGCCATGCTAACAGGAATTCTGCTAGCTAATGGCAGCCTCTCTGCATCCATTCTCAGCAGCCTCTTCAATGAAAACCTGGTCAAAGAAGGTACTCGGTTTTATGACTCTTAGATATGTTTATGTTGTCTTTGTCTTAACGTCTCTCAGAACTATAAGAAAATTATGATAATTAGATCAGCACAAAAACATCCACATTTTGCCTATACACTATATAGCAGAAGGATGAGAAATCATGCAGACAAACACTATGGAAAAGCCATTCATGCACCCAGCCATGCCTGTGATCAGTTATTGAGAAAGATTCTTTAGAGTGTTTTTGATATTGTCTATTGCACAGCACTTAACAGTTACACTGAGCAATGAAATTCTTACTTTGCGAGTTCCCTTCACATGACTTTGTACAATAAACAAAGTAGATGTCGGGAGCTCCTCGCAAACACGTCTGCCGCGTGGGGAGCCATGACACATTCATCACTGAATCGGCATTATTCTTATTTTTCTGTTTCATTTGTGAGTGATGCCCTAATAATGCCACAGCTGGATAATTTCTCAATTTACACATGTGTCTGTACTGCTGTAGTATTCTGTAGATAACTGGTATTCTTTTCAAATCACTGACACAAATTTGTTTGTGTGTTCATGGCTCCTCTGATTTCTAGGATTCACAGTTTGTTTGTTGGTTAAAATAATGTAATTGGTTCATAGATTGTTGTTGAGACTGTAGATGCACTTGGATAATATAGTGTGTGTTCAGCCTTATATGGCTCTAAATTGCTTTTAGATGCTTTGGCCTTCCAGGCCTAATGCAACTGGCGTGTCAGTAAATGCATCGCTGGTGGTGGTGGCTTGAGCCCCTGATGTAGCTGGCAGTGGATCATTGTCTGTGCCAGGAAGTTTCAGAAATGGATATGCCTGGAGGGGCATTTCTGTCAAGAGAAGCATGTGACTGGACAACTGTCAGCACCACCTCTCCAATTATCTCTCAGATTCTTAGATCTACTTGCAAGACCACAATCTCCTTCTGTCCTCCTCCTCCAGTTGTCATAAGGGAGTACGTCTGGCTTGGACACTGAATTTTTTTTTGACTTCCATTTCAGTGTCAGTCACCATACATGCCACTGCTGACACGACATTAACAGCCTCACAAATGGTTTGCCTTTGCTGGGTTTTGGATTTTTCCTTTACTGATACTTCAGAAAATCACAAGTTTACTTGTCTGTGGATGCTCTTATTCATCGAGATCATGTTGTGTCCAAGAGTTTAAATCAAACTGAGGAGTGGCGAAACATCTACATGAAAAAATCCATGAGTCCAGTTGCCTCGATTTACACTCTTGGACATGTGTTTACTTCTAAGTTGATTCTATAGCATACAGCATTTTGGAGCATCTCCATTGTTCTTCATGTCTTTTCACATGCACACCACCCATCTTTTATACTGTAATGCTACCTATGCTAATAACAAACATCATCCACAGTCCTCAAATTTATAATCAAGACCAATCATCCAGCAATCAATAGATATAATACATTCTTTATTTGACTGCAAATGCAAAACTTTGTCCAATATAGCAATATCAGATATGGTTGGTATTTGTTAGGTCTTAGTGCCAATCTTTAGGCATTTGCATCATGCATTTAGAATATGCATCTGATTTTGGGGCTTTTACTGAAATTGGCAATATATGATTTCTTGCTTGTTTATGGCCAGCTCTGTCTTGTAAAAAAAAAACACAGACAACAGACAACAGTTTTTGAGGCTGGCGATGCACAACCTAAATAAAATCACACGTTTCTGCTTGAAAAGAGAAACATACATTTATTTTTGATACAGTATATGCACAAATATTCCAATGCCGAACAGGTAGTGAAGGAATATATGAGAGAGTGTGTTTTTGACATTCACCAGCATACGGACAGCTTCATATGAACAGGAATGTTAGTGAAATATATATTTTTATTCATCATGAAAACAGGTTGGAATATTGTCTTTTTGTGTCTAATAGCATTTTTGGTAGTTTATGCATGCATGTTTGCACTTGTAAAAACCTTGAAGTGCAGCATCTGGAAAGACAAAAATATTTGCTTAAGTAAGTGGTCTTGTTACATGTCTAGATTATGAATTCATAATGCTTGGAAAAAAAAACAGATGGCACTGTGAAGTCTTTCTTTGCTCTAACTGGGCGTTATCAACCAGCTGTCTTTTGCTTGTAACAGAAGAAAAGCTGCAGCTCATGGTATCCTCAGTTAATCCACACCACCCAGTGACTGGCATTTGGCATCACATCGTGTTTTTGTTTGGAGTTTGATGCACATTTAATATTTCTTTTATCCGAACTCCCTACTGTTTTTGTGGCATTGTTCCAGTTAAAAGCTGTAGAGTTGTTTACAATGCTTTACTGAGGCCTTACTTTATCCTCTCAGGTCTGTTGGTAACAGCTGACTCCCATTTTTATGCATTTGTTCAGGTGTTTCGGCATGCTTTGCCGTGAAACTCTTCAAGTCCTGGCTTTCTGAAAAGGACATCAACTCAGTCGCTGCCAGTCTTCGAAAGGTTGGCATGGACAACAGACTTATGGTGATTGACATCTTACATATAAAATCTTCGCACAGCATAGGTGAAACTGTGCCCTCTGAATAAAGGGCAAAGCTAATGATGATTTGCATAATTTTAACAGTTTAACAAACTGTTTAGTAATTAGCTACTCCAGCAATTAATGAACAAAGACATCTTAATTACTGATGAATGCTTGTCTGAATTGGGTCTGCCTCAGGATTTGACTTAATTTAACTCTGATTTCCAGGAACTGTTTCCTCTCAACAAGCGCAGTTGTGAGCATTTCTCAAAGTACTTCACAGATGCTGGGTTAAAGGAGCTTTCAGACTTTGCCAGAAACCAGCAATCCATAGGTGCTCGCAAGGAGCTACAGAAAGAGCTTCAGGATCAGATGTCACGCGGAGATTCCCTCAAAGATGTAAGCCTGTTGGTTTTTCAGTGTCTTTTCCACCTAGTCCCTTTTAATAGGGGCTAGCACTTAAGATTGCTTCCATCTCGACCTCTCCCTCCTTGTGTCTTTAGGAGTGGTGGAGAATCGGTGACAGGTTCCACTCAACCTGAACAAAATATCTCTTTCTGCTAGTCTCTCTCCTGCCGAGCCTTTCAGACTTCTGCAGGAGTTGATAATAAACTTCAGTGCATGTTGGTAGTCAGTAACGTATGTTCTCTCATCTCTGGGCTCGGGTCTTGCAGATCATCTCCTACCTCCGAGAGGAAATCAAGAAGAGCAACATCTCAGAGCAGACAATGATTGGACTAATTTGGTCCAGCGTAATGAGCTCTGTGGAGTGGAACAAGAAGGAGGAGCTCGTCACGGAACAAGCCATCAAACATCTAAAGGTGACACCTCTGTTATTTGGCTCTGCCGCCCTCTTTTTGATGTGGCAGTTATGACGGCACACAGGGACATGAGAGATCTGAAGAAAGGAACAGATGACACTCTTAAATTATGCCTCAGAGATGTTTCAGAACGCAAGCTGCTGTAGGCTTTGAACTTAGCGGAGAAGATAATTGATTTGCCAATCTAAAGCCATTCTAGCAGAAATTATTGACAGAATCGCAATAAGGTCATGGAGCTCCCTCCCTTCCCATATGTTAAACATTGTGATTTCTGAACTTTTGTCTTCTCAGCAATACAGCCCGCTCCTCAAGGCTTTTACCTCCCAGGGCCTCTCTGAACTCACCCTCCTGCTGAAGATCCAGGAATACTGTTATGACAACATCCACTTCATGAAGGCCTTCCAGAAAATTGTTGTTTTACTTTACAAAGGTTAGTAAATAATACCATAAAACCACCATTTCCATCTTTTGTTTTTGAGTGAAGAGGAAGTTGGCCAGATGGCCAGAGATTATCACCAAAAAGTTTTTGGCTTTATTGATGTCATCAACCTGCCTGACGGCATTTGTTTTTCAAGCACCTGCTGATACATCTGTGCTGTTGGCGTCCATTTGAATTGATTTCTCTTTGTGTGTGTGTTTTATTAATTTTCCTGTGTATCTTTTTTTAAGCTGATGTTTTGAGCGAGGAGGCAATTCTGAAGTGGTACAACGAAGCCCACGTCGCCAAAGGAAAGAGCGTTTTCCTTGAGCAAATGAAAAAGTTTGTCGAATGGCTCAAGAATGCAGAGGAAGGTAGGCACCCTCTGTCTTACTCTTCTCCTCTTTGTTTGTCAGTTTGTTTGTGGTGCTGCCTTCCACAGCTGCAGGTTGCCAAAAACATGGCGTGAGTTTGTGCTTGATCTCATCTGTGCTGCATAACAAATGGATGCATCTCATTGATCTCCACTTCTAAGATACAATGACACTGGTAGCAATGATTAGTGTGCATAGGTGTTTATGCACACTGCTGGCTGATTTTTGTTTTGTTTTGTTTTTTCCCCCAGAGTCAGAGTCTGAGGAAGAAGAGGCAGACTGAGGACCTCCTGCTAAAACAACTATCCTGATTCGTATTTTTTAAATTGTAACCATCACATCAGATGCAGTACAAGGATTTGTTACAGATGTCTGTTGTTTTCCTTTCTTTTTCTCTTCTCTACCTCTTCATATCTAGTTCAGTTGTAATATAAGGGCTTTGAATTTATTTTTCATCATGCTTTCTGCCTAAATCAGTGCTTGTATTCCACTTTGTACTCGTTCAGGAGACAGTCACGGTGCCACATTTAGCTAAATAGATAGAAACCTTCATGTAACAAAATTGAGCTTTTGTGTTTTTTTTAGAAAGTTGCCTCCTTTTTAAGTCCTCAGTTTGAAGGCATATTCCACAGCTCTTTCATTTAGTCATGGGACTCTAATTTGCTGTGACATGCCTGAACCAATTTTTTTTGTAACTTCCTTTTGCATCTCTACCAGGTATGTCACCACTTTATTGCCAGTTTTTAGAATATGTTGTCATATTGGTGATGGAGCTGTGCCATTTGAAACAGCAATGGTTATGGTGGTACCACAGCCCCATTTTAATAAGTTTTTCCATACCTCTGATGTAACACAATCACACTAGCTTATGTGTACCATCTTTTTTCATTTTAAAATAAATGGAAAATAATGGTTTTCATTTCTGCTGCATTTATTTATATATACAATAATACTGCAAACTTATTACAGAAAATATTACAAGCAATTAAGTGAAATGATACACCGTTAATGAACTGGAAACTCTAGAAATTCCTCTGTTACATTACAACCGGTGTTCAGTCCAAACATTTTCTACCTATTCCTCACATAATTGTGCAATCAAGAAAGGAGGAAGCCTGGCATGCGTGACCTGAGGTGCAAACAAGGATCGCAGTCACTTCACTTCTACTTTAAATGGTAATTATGGTTCAGTCAAGCATGCAGATGGTGTTCTAATATGTTATGAAACTGTAGGTCCATAGACATTCATTAGGGAGAGTCATTTCTCTGTAGAAAAAAAATGTCTTTTCATCTGTGGGTCAGAGCTTCAACAAGTGTTGAAGTCCACTTATGTGCAACTATACATGTTTGAACATCAGTTCTGTCTTCCAGATTAATATTGTTCACGTTAGGCTTAAGGACTCATTGATCTCTGTGTAACGTGCAATATAATCCAGTAGTCATTTATTTGTCTGTCTATCTCCATGCTACACTACTAATGTTGTAATTATCCTCTTTCATACAAAACACTAGGATAATAATCAAACCCAAAACAAAAGGACAAATACATAAACAATAGAATAGAAATATATAAACAATGAGATTGCCTCCACCACATAAGACAAAAGTGTTTCTAGGAGGACTTCTCCTGATCACATCATATGAACAGAGGCCATGCAAAACATAGACTGTTTAAGTGGGCTGGTGTTATTTGCTCATGAGTATTTTTAAACGTTATATCCAGTGAGAAGATATTTCATAATGTCATTCCTCTGTCCATGACGGTATGTAAGACCATACAGGCGAGGCATTATCAACTGATAATCACTTTTACTCGGTACCAACAGATGGCAGTAAATCCTAAAGAGATGCCTCCTCCTCTTCGTCATATTAAACCTAATCCTGAGCTCAAATAAACAATGCCATCTTGAAGACTAGAAAGTATTAGACACAGGCAGAACTACAAAGTATCCGACACAAGTATTTTCTCTGCCTCCTCTCTCCCAGGAGGATTTGTTTGCCTTTTGGTTTTTATTTAGTTGCTCTAAAGAACATGAAACAATTTGAGAGAGTGACATGCCGGCAGGAGGAAACACGACTGCTTCTGAGATTTTTGTGTGAGTGTGCGTCTGCGTGTGAATGGCAATGATGCCCTCCTGACTCCCCCACCTCTTACTGTGCAAAGCATTGGCAAAAAACCATATTTGGAGGGACTGTTATCTGCTTGTTACCAGTGCCGCCTGCCATCACACCACACACGAGGAGCTCCTCCCTGCATGTCACTGAGCATAGCTGTGGTATAATGAGCTGCTCACACTGTGCACTGACACATCTGTTTGTTTTGCTTATCTGCCATTTTCAGCAATTACATATGCTGCTTGAATATACAGTAGGCTTACCTGTGTTATTTTTTTATTTTCTCCCCCCACAGGTGTGGCTTACAGCATGTTAAGCTGCAAAAAATTGGTGGTACTTAACATACTGGAGAAAAAAAAAACACTTTTCTCCATCACACTGAGGCCTGAGGCATCTTTACCACCTTTGCACTGCTGTCATTGTTCACACACACACACACACACATGTATCCATGTTTTTCAATTACATGAAAACTTGTGCCCGAGAAAAATGAGGAGAACAACCCATTGACTTGATTTGTTTGTGGAAATTTCTGTCTCTGTTGGACTTCTGGCTTGAACTGAGCAAAGCTGCTCAATGTGCCAGGGAATGCCAGGGGAGTTGTGGAGAGCAATTATTCTGGATTTCACACTGCAGCTTTGGTCAGTAAACATGACTCACACTGCAATGCAGAACTCATCTGAATAATGCTGTCAGAAAACACAGGGAGACAGGGCAACTATTCTTTTGAATGAGAGTAGAAAGACTTGAGATAATTGCTCAGTTTTCTCCAACCATTCCGTGAACACAAAAGATGCCTGTTTTTTAGAAGTAATATCGCTTTGCTTTGCATTTTAAGCAGTATTGTGTCACTGCCCACAACCCACCCCGTTGTCTGTGTTTGTATTCATGGAGACCACAACTGATGCCTGGCTGAGCACCGGGGTAAAAAAAAAAAAAATAATGGAAATGAGAATCACCATGTTGACCTGCTAAATGCTGTCAATTTGTCCTCATATCAACTTCTGTGAAGCAGCGCAGCCTCCCGGTTAGACAATGGAGCACCTCTATGACAGGAAACAGCTGCTAAGCTTTTTAAAAACCAGAAGAGGCTGAGGAGTTTTTGGGTTATTTCCTGGCAGATGCTGTCATTGTCCGTCAGCAGTCTCTGGAGGTTCCTGGCTCAAGTCTCCTGGAGGCAAAGCTTTTTAATGTAGAGACCTGGCGCTTTTATTGTGAAGGTCATTCATCATGTCTAATACCCTTGTTTCACAGTTAGTTTAAATAAAGATGACAACTGTGCATGTTTGGACTATTTCTTTTGGCATGATATTAAAAACTTGAAAATTCCCACTGTGGTACCAGCTGGCCATCTGTCCTGCAATATCTTGGGAACACATGGGCAGAATTTCTTAAAATCTCGGTACGACACTTGGACTCGAGCAAAACTGATCAGATATGTTTCTCCTTGTGGCCTTACATGCATTACATGACATTATTTTTCATGCCTGGAACAAATATGCACTTAGACTCAAGCAGTCTACCAAATGTGATAAGTGAAGTTGACCTCATGTAGCTGTGGTGGTTGGCTTTCTGTGGTTGTATTTAAGTGTTTTATTTGTAAAGATTTTTTGCTGTTTTATATCAAACCTACAAAGATGTTATATATTTTGTTCCAACCCGAATAATACCTTGCATTGTCACCTATTTACTCCACTCCGGACAATGCGACCTCGACCTGAATAGCAACTTCTTTCTCAGTGGTCAGCCCTTCTCTCAGGGGTGAAGGTAGAGAAAATGTTCTAGCTGTCATCAAACAGGACAGCTTAGCAAACAGCACAATCATAGAGGTGAGGGGCAAAATGTTATAATTGAGTCAAGCGTCATAATTGTGCAAACAGGTTTCAGCGATCCTGTGGTCACCCTAACCTCAAACGAGAGCATCTTCACTCCCTAAAAGCCCCCTCTGCAAGCTTACGGGGAAACACTGAGTGTGTGTAATGGCCTGGCTCTGAGAGTCCAGGGATTTAACGGCTAGACTTAAGTCAACACTGAGGCTCATCACAAACATCATTACTTTCTCTTGGCTTGTCCTTTTCCCTCTTCAGTGGCCCTGGTCTGATAGCTGTGTACAAGCGACTGGGACGGATGGCCTAGTTTGATAAAGAGTGATCGACTCAAGGGTTCCTATTTACCGAGTAAGTGCTGGTCTCTGTCTCCGTATCTAGAGAATCAAGCTTTTACGGCATCTCATAGAGTAGATGTTATTACCATCTCAGCTGCTGCACCTCACATTGAGTTTCCACTGATTATTCAAACATCCAATCATTGTCATCAGGGCCGGACAGGCCACTGTTAAAGGAAAAGGGATGGGCATTCTGACAGAGACACCCCTGCCCACCCAGCCCCCCCTCCACCCCAAAGACCCATGGGAACGCCAAAGCTACAGCTCAACACTTTGGCTGTGACAAACCGCACTGATAACTTGCAAATGGAATGAAAGTTTGCATCTCTAGAATGTTTTTAACGAGTCTCCCTGGAGTGTAGCGTAATGACTGTGACTCTGGAATTGAGAAGGAAAGAGAGAGAGAGAGAGAGAGAGAGAGAGAGCATGTGTTTGGTTTGCATGCAGCTCTCAGCTTTCTTTTGCTCATTTATGCACCAGCAGCTGGAAAGACATGAAAAAACCTCTACAAAACTGTTTGTTTTTCTAAGGAATGGCTGCATCGGATGGAGGATCCCACTTAATATGAAATAACACAGTTTTTCCTGTGTATATAGAAAATTGACATACAAAAATATATTCAGCAGATTTTCACCAAGGACGTCGTTTGTAAGCAACATTTTACAAGTATTTTAAAAATGTCTTTTGGACTTCAAGTGAAGAATATATATGAAATGTCTTTCTAGATATACATAGTTTGAATACTTTTTCTTGGGCTGTCATAGAATATTTGTTCATTATTATCAACAATGAATGGAATCGTTTGAATGACTTTGTCCTGGTCTGTGATCCTCCATAGTAACGGCCTGTTGTACATAACAATGGGCTATTCTTCAGAAATAACCAGGCCGGTCTCATCCCATAGCGATGGAATTTTAAATGTACTGTTTCATGGATGCCAGTTGCCCTTTTTTTGTGTGTGACAAGCGACAAATAAGAATCTGAGATTCCAAGGTGATGCAGGCTTTAAGGACATGCATATTACTCAGCTACTTAATAAAGACAGCCTGTCGTCACTAGAAACGCATCACATGAGATTCCACTCCTTAAAAAATGTAAGTATCTCTACACTTTCACAGGGGCGGGGACTAATAGTCCCAGTAGTTAGTAAAAATTGTGACAGTTTTTCATGTAAAATGTGTTGTCAATTTATGTGTTTTAGGACTTACTCTGTTTTTAAAATCTCACCTTAACCAGTTTTTTTTTATTTTTTTGGAAAGCCATTTTAGTGATAATAACATATTTAAATAGCATATATATATATTTCTAAAAAGGATACAGGGTCACACACTTGCCACTGGATGTAGTGAGGAAGTTTATATAGTAGTTAACCAGGGAACGACTGTGCACTTTCAAGCTCTGTCTCTTGAGTTGCCAGTGGTTTGTTGGGTAGTGGAGCTGAAACATGAATGCTCCTGCTAGCCGTAATGCTCTAAAAAACAGCTTTCCATAAAATCCTAAATTAACACACAAAACGTCTTCAAAAAATCTCAGACCACTGAGTCACAATTGAAATGTGCCCCCCCATCACCCACACCCTTCCTCCTACTCAGACTTTTGTGGCTGTAATGGCCCAATGGGTGATGTAATCAGCAATAGGTCCATGGGTCCATACCTGAATTTCCCCTTGTGGAACAATAAAGTATCTACCTATCTATTTATCCACATGTCCTATTAGCATAAAGGTAACGATGTGGCATTTTTTCATGAGGATGTATTATTTAGAGAAAACATTAAACTCAAAATGTTGATTTAAACTAAATTTACTGTGCTTCTACCATGGAATAGGTGTGATCAGCATCCCTGGTAATAAGAAGCAGGTCCAAAGCAGCAGTCGGTTTTGCATACCTAGTAGCTTTTTACTGCTACCAGTGAATTACAGTCATATCCCCTGATGGAACATGATGGAGGTATTATCAGAGTTCCTAGATGTTTCATGATGGATCATCAAGATATTTCCAAGATGGAAGGAAGCCAAATTGTTAATTTGCCTTGCTTTCAGTGACAATAAAAACAAAATGAGGCTGCATAACATAATGGGAAAACAAGGCCACACCGAGGAGCATCTTCCTCATAAATAAATAGGGACATTTTTTAGTTCTTCTAAGAAAAAACTAGCAAAACATACACACATAGATTACATACAAGCCTTTGGATTTTAAGATTTTCAAGATTTTTAAGAAGACTTCCTGCACTCAGAATACAGTAAGTGTCATAATGCAATTACTCTCTATTCAGTGGTACTCCTCATTACAAAAGAAAGGTACAGTGAAGAAAAAACATGTCCAAATTACACCCAATTCACTTGGAGGCTTTCTAAAATTGATTGAAAAAACAACTTACAGTCACACGTCATCTTTTCACTCCTCTGCTAATATCAAAGCATTATCAGTCGCTTTTATGTGATGCTCCAGGTTTGTGTTATTGTTAGACATCGCACATAAGGACATTTTGTCTTTGTCACAGATGAGATAAAAGAGGTGATAGCCATCATGCCTTATTGATTTTCTCTCCTTTCAAAGCTCCAGATGAAGAGGAATAAACCAGGCGGTGTGGAGGTTTTTTCAGAAGATAAGCCAGATTTTTGGTTCTGCAGCTTGAACAGCAGCAGAATCATGTTCCATGAACAGGAAACATACAATTCACTGGACATTATTGTACGGTGGCACACAGGCAAAGAATGAAAAATACAGGTTCCTTCTCAAGCATGCATCACTGCACACCACTGGGCAAACAGGTCAGAATTGTCCCAATTAAAACAGCTTCATGCTGATATTTAGTCTGTGTGATTAGACATGCTTTAATGATAATTCATCATAGGGGATACAACACTTTTCTTTTGATATTTTCTTGTTCCCTGTGTTATTAAGGTTGAATTTTATTGTTGTGTAGGAGCTGTATTCCCCAGTAGTTTAGGTTGGTTTAGTACTGTATCGGCCCAAATTCGTAAACATTATCCATGGAGACTCTCTCCATTGTGTACACAGGACACCTTTTAGAAACTGTTTATCCCTGATGATTTTTTTCACCTGTACACAGCAAGATCACAGATTATGACTCCAAAAACTTCAGATGCAAGGTAAGGATTTTAAAGTTCTGTTATAAAAATGTAACAAAGCCTCCTGTTGCCTTATCTTGTGGCGATGTGCACCTTTGAAATTTTCAAGATGGCAAAGATGAATCATGTCTGAGTAGCAAGGGGGCCCCAGGTGTGACTTATTTCTGCCATCTTGAAAGTGTAACACACACTCCACGGAGCCCCTTCTGAGAGCACAAGTGGCTGTTTATTAGCAAAATAGGCCACAAATTTGAATGTGCTGTCATCAATTACCAGCACAACATTATTAACTTACACCAACAAACTATCAGCCTTTTTGTGGGTTACTGTTTACTGAATGGTTGTTCTAAATTCAACTCCACTTAGAGTTTTCCAAATGAATAAAGAAATTGTGTGTGATTTGGTAAAAAGCTTCGACATTGTTGTATGACTGATGAACACGCTGATTGACATTGTTGGTTAATGTTTCATTTCAGCAACTTTCTGCTGCAGTGAAGTACACCTGTGGCATAACTATAAATGCCACTTGGCAATTACCACATCCACTCTCTGCATTGCTTTGCTCACTAGCCAATCAAAGGCACAGATGCCACTTGCAGTCTGAGTGCCACTTTATACCCTTAACACTCTTCTACTGTAGTAAAATTACAATTATGGCAGAGCAATGTATGAGCTCGTGTTATTTTTTAGAATGAGAAAATGTGTGGTAGATACAGTCAAAAATGTGCATGTTTGTTGTTGTTTATTACTTTTTATTAAAGCCACTTAAGGTAATGGCTCGTGCAAACCTTTATTGACACATTACAAATTGTTACTGACTCTTTAATGCACATAGGTTTTATAATTTAACAACAAATATGTGCACAGCTGGGACTTTTAAACCTGCGTTATTCAGTTCTGTCACTTTAAAAACAGCATGATACTTTGGTGTTTTGGTGTCTTGTTTCATTTGCTTGATGATTCAGTAGCTCTTTACAATAAAGCTTTGGATTGGATAGTAAATATATCTGTGTGAATCCTTTAACAATTAAATATAATTTCTTGTTTCACACTGGTTTTGAAATTGATGCAATGAAAGAAAAGACCGCAGGTGGTGATGGAGTAACATCTGGGCTTTTAAGAGAAAATGAGAAATTAATTAGTTTTTCTGTCCTTGTAAATACAGGGTGTGGGTGCGGTGAGGGAACGGGGTTTGTTATTGTGAAATTAAAAAACTGTACATTTATATGAAAAGTTTTTGCTGTCTTAAGTTGGATGATGTGCATAAAGAACAGAGAAAAAATAACATTTAGAGAGATGGAACATGGGTCATTTTAAAGGACTTCTGTTAAATTTCAATGGCTGTTCTCACCTGTATGTGTCATTAAAATGTTCAGACTGCTTTGCTCCCTTTTGTGCATTTCTGCTTTGCTCAAAATAGATTTTTTTCTTCTAGTGTACCCATTTAAAGGGCACCAGTGGAGAGCAAGTGTTTTATTTGCATTTGATTTATAAACCACTTGTAAAATTATAGGCCTGGAACCTTGCAACATCTTTTTCAATCACTCGCACCAGTTTAAGTATCATCCAAACAAAGATGTCTTAAAAATATATGTGCGCCTGCTTATGCTGCTTATGCTTATGTTGAAAGATTTTGTACTCGAGTAATTGTTGCACACTGGGAATGGTGAACGGCTCGGCGAGCGCCCAACAAGTTCTCTGCCTTATCTCTGCTGATAGGAGACAGCGGGGCTTAGTCATGCAGATAGTGTGTATTAAAACACAACACAATGAAATCAGCAGTGGAACGGCAGCACAGCTTACACACTCATTAGCAAAGTTACAGAAACAGCACAGCAGTAGACATTTTATCAGGAAATGGTAAAATATATAAGGAGACAATTACCTGATTTATGCTCTTCCATTCATGCTATACCACAGATGTCCTCTCCATCCAAGGTTTTTTCTTTTTTTTTTTAAATGACCAAGATACCTTTTCAAACATCTGCACTTGTAAAGAATGTGCTTATTTGGAACTTAAATGCAATTTCCCCATTGTGGGACAAATGAAGGTTTCTTAATATTAAAATCTCTATCAAAGGAAATTCTGCTCTCAAAGCTCCATTCTGTATCAAGGGAAAGCAGAGCAGGCAAATTGCACGACTGTCGTGAAGGCTCACAATACACGAGATAATGATGTCATCACCGGCACTGAAGAAAAGGTAGTCTTTTTCCTGTGGAGCCAGGCAGCTGCACCATATGAATAGAACAGGAAAATATTGTGCATAAGATGAAGAATGAGATGAAAATATAAAAGATGTAGTACTTGCCCTCATCAGATGTAGCTTCTATGAGGTGAAAACCCCATCTTTCTGTCTGAATAAAAGATTCACTTTTCAAAGTGTGGACTTGGACCTGCATCAATGAATACGCCAGGCTTGGCCGAAAGTTTGAAAATGTGTACATTTCAAACGGCTTCCCTGAGCTGCGGGGTGGGATTCATATTAGTTCCTCTCTGTTAGAGTGAAGAGAGGAATAATTTGTTTCCAAATATTGATAAAACAATTAAAACATGGGAATTGAGAGCCAGTACTCAGAGTTATGCTGTGGCAGAAAAGAGAGCAAATCTGCAAGCTGATTCTAAATTTGGACACTTGACCCGTGAGAGAGAAATACATTGCTTCTTTCCAAAGTAAAATTGACGACTACAAGCAAATGTAAAATAAAAACTTGAACTTTGAACTTTAGTAAGATAATAAGATAATAATATCTCAGGATAGGCTACAATAAGCTAGGTGCTTCAGCCTATTCCTTTTTTTTATTTTGATGTGAATAGGCTCAAGCACCACAATATGTATTGTGTATTGTGAGGTATATGACCAAAAATTCAATTATTCATATACTCATAATCATTTTTCAGGAGCTGTGGTGCAGACACAAGCGCTAGACAGGAGGCAGGGGTTCAAAACAAAGTCCTTTTATCCCAGGCAGGGGTCAGTACACGAGTAGGCAAACGATCGGCAACAGTACTAAAGGGCTAGACAGGAGAACGGCCAGGAGCAGCAGGAGTCAGGAACCAGGGAGTCAGAGGGCTAAGGTGCAAAAAGGGCTAAACTAAGGCTGGACATACACACTGAGGTCATACACAAAAAGACACTAGGCTGAGGTACAAAAGGGCTAGAGCTAAGGCAAAGTCAAAAACACAAGCAACTACAGCCGCTGAAGAACAGGATACAAAGAGAAGGCTGGTAAGCTTGTCAATGGCACAAGACGAACGGGCAGGGAGTGAAGGGAAGAACACATTAATATTACACATGCAAGTAAGGGAGAGACAATGAGACACAGGTGAGACACATTAGGGTGGGTCAGCTTATCACCAGGAAGAGGGAGCACTTCAGGAAGGGGAACACAAGACACCGGAAACGAGAGGGAGGTCAGTGATTGCAAAGTGAAATACAGGAAATAAAACATGACCAAACACAAAATAAAAGCCCTGGTTCAGAGCTGAAACCCTGACATTTTTGAGTGAAAAAAAAAAAACAGCACATGCAGTCCGGACAACAGAGCCTTTTCAGTAAGTTATCGCAGGCTGAAGGACAAGGAGGACAATGCTTTTTCATGAGGTATAAAAAAAAAACATTTTGATGAAATTGTGTATTGCATGGTTAAAATAGCCTTTCACAAACTGCATTCACACTTAAATCAAACTACTTGGCTAGGTCCTAGAAAAACCCAATATAAAGCGGACCAACAACAAGACAAGGGTGGAACCAATAAGGGCAGGTAAGTAATCACAGAGGAGTAAAACCAAGTGAGACACACAAACTCAAACACTACAATAAAACACAACGAATCCTTACATTGACACTAAACAGGACGTGAAATAAACAAAGAGGACAAACAACTCTAAACAGAAAATAAGATCCAAAACTCATGTCATGTTGATGTATGATTCGTTTTTACCATCCATTGCACAATACTCTAATCAATGATATTTGTTCACCAGATACATTTTAAAATATGATTTAATGGACCAGCCCTGCGGTGGGGTGGGACCTGTCTTTCACCCATAGATAATAAGGATAAGCTCCAGCTCCCCTGTCTCCCCAGGACAAGCAGGTTCAGAAGATGGATGAATGCATGGATCTATTTCAACATTATGCAACCCTAAATAAAAATTGTCTCATACAGTATCTATTTCCAACATACAGTATGTCTGTAGAAGGTAAAACCTTCCTTTAAAGAGAACACTGTACATCATTATAAACATACCACTGGGGTGTCTGGTACAATTAAGGTACCTTTAGGTGCAGTGGATTCGCTGTAAACGTGAGGAAAGAAGAAGAAAATTAGGTCAATAATTTACCTGCCAGAACATGTGGGCATATCGCCCAATATGACAATGTTAAACTTATGATTGTATGCCCCAACCTGATTTAAACATATAAAACTGCTAGAGTCTGAGTAAAGAGGTGGGTGGGGGGTGGGCTTCCACGTTCAATCCCCCTGACACCGTGAACTGATATGTTTTCACCCGATGGTAAGTTTTGTTTTCGCCCGTGGTTTTAAGGGCACGGCTGCTTTAAGTGACAGGTGGGGTCTTTAGTCACAGTTACAGAAATCATAATGAGATTTTGCTCTGCGGTAAGCCCAACAACAAATTCCAGCACAAACACACACTGAAGCAGAGAAAGACCATTCTGTTTTGATTTTCCTTTTTAAACCTCTAATGCAGAGTGTGAGTGGAAGGGCTTCTCCTGGCACCGTGCTCCTTAATTCTCCTGTTTATACTCTCTGACTATCACTCTGTCGCTGCTTTTTGAACACATTCTGGCACACCTGCCAAGAAACCACAGCGCACTGTGCAGCCAAACGTTTGATTGTTTGTAACGGCAGCCAGCGACAACACGCCCAGAAAGCTGACCACCATCAAAGTTTGCAAACATTATTCTTGGCTGCAAATATTGATATGATGAAAAAAGGTACTCCAGTGTAAATGAGACTAATGAAAATTCATCTTAAATGTTCATGGTTGGCTACAGTTTTCTAATTTACAAGATTAAATCTGCACAAGGCACCTTTACATACTGATAGCTGATTTTTATAAAAAAGAGGATTGGAGGAAATTGTGCTACAATTTCTGATAAAATCACATTTTAATGAGAACTTCAGCTATTTCTTTTTTCTTCCAATCATGTTTACTGCATAGTTATTGTTCAAAGCCAGCTAACTCAAAGCACTTCCTTTTACCTAAGTCCTAATGTCCTTCGGGATACCATCTGTCTTTAGCATGCGCTAAAGAAAAAGAGGTTTACACAAACACAGACTACGTTCAACTCTCATGTATGGAAATCAAAGCTTAACCTAAGTCCACTGTAATCCCTCTGTTTTGATTGATGGCAAGCTTCGAAGGCTTATTATGCCACAGCTCGCTGTTTAAACAACAGCAGATGAGAGAACGTCCACCTTGTCAAATAATTACCAGTAACAATCTTGTGTGTGTTTACGCCATATAGCCATGTCAACAACAACCATCAGTGACAGTTTATAGGCTCGTTAAAGATTTTGAGGTAGTCCAAACAACCGTCAGGTTTAGTTTTCATGGTTTTAATAGCACCTAAAATTTGATCTTGTCAGCCTCCATTAAAATCAAAAGAATGTGTAACATACAAGGGAATGTTTACTGCAGTACAGTTGTGATATAAGAATATGGAAAAAGAAACTATAAAGAAGAGATGATATACTGTGCCCTGGTGTGTATGCACACACAGCTTGAAGGCACTCTGCAATGAGGTTCTTACCTGCAAATTCCCCCATGGAATATGATAGGAAAAATAGACCACGCATCAACCTTATGGAGCGTGACAGCACAGTCATGATCCCACACTTATTTATAGTTTTGATTTAGATGGACATAGGAACCCTGTGGCAAAAATGTCCCAAACATATTTTAGAAAGAATGTCATGGTGGCTCTGCGACACTCAGGAATGCATTGTTTTTATGTTAAAACATGGAAACATCGTTTATATGCTCTTCCGTGCATTGTTAAATTCATGAGTTCTTGCAGTAATATCCTAACTTCTACAGTCTTTTCATTGATTTTTCATACTGAACAGGGGAAAAGAGCAGAGAGTAGGATGTTTCAGAGATAGTAAAGCCATAAATGTTGAGCAGCGGGAGATTCTTTGGTCTCTGACGGCACCTGAAGATTTTTCCTACCAAGCCCACCTTTTAAAATCAATAACCCCGGACCATCTGTTCAGCATGATTGACGACTTCACACACACACAATGTGTGCCCGGCGTTGAAAGCAAGCTGAATGGTATATATTCCACGTGTGATTCGCTGCTCCAAGGTATTAGGCGCACTGTGCAGTGGCACAAATAATGAATGTCTTTTTTAGCCTTGCTGGTAACGACTGGCTATCTGAAAGTAATCAGCCCTGGAAAGTGCTAGAAAATGCTCCATTCTTCCTTCCATCCTGTTGCTGCAGACCTCTGGGGGCACACCAGCTCGAAGGAATCACAGAGCCTTCTGTGGGTTGAAAGGTTTTTTTTCTTTACATCATCTTGAACGTGACTTTTAAACACGCTGCTGTCAACTGGAAAAAAACAAAAAAAACTGCAATAGTTTTATTAATTATATTTCTTGGCTGTATATTGCCTTATAAGCAATTTGGAAATCTTCTGTGTAGAATGTATTTTTATGAGCTCACATTGAAAAGAAATCTCTTTCTGCACCTTATGCCCATTTAATGCATATAATTCATAGGAGAATGTGCATCAGCAATACAGTGACCAAAACAAAATTCATACAGCAGGAGCAACACAGAACACAACACAGAAATGATTCTCAGTAAGTCCTGCACCCACAAACATACCCTAACTTGCACTGACTGGGCCAGCCATTTGCGCTTTTATCTTGACCCTTGAGTCAGAAGATCAGTCTTATTTCGGGTTCCTTGTTACTTTCCCTGCAACACCCCTGTGGGGCTGTGGAACAATAAAAGAGAGAAGAGTATAAAGATGATAAACAATGACTTCATGGTGGAAAAAAACTATGGCTCTGCCTGGTGGCAGCTTTTAAAAAATAATTGTGGCCCTCCTACTCCTAAATTAGGATTACATAATAGCTACGTGCATGGCACTTAACAAATGTACTGTGTACCTTGAAATATATGTTGCTTCGACTGTTAGTTGTGTCTAATTGAAAGAAACAGGATGTGAAGTATTAAAAATTTCCTCCATTTTGAGTAGTCATTGAACTGCTCATTCTTGGGTTCCTTGTTTGTTATTGGTTAATGTGTCAATTTTTTTCCCTTCATTAACCAATCAGTGTCAGTCACAGTGTAACCTACCGGGTCGTCGAGGGGCGGGATAAACAAATGATACGCAAATGCTAAATATGAGCACAGGTGCAGTACAAGTTCTACAAGAACAGTAGATTCATTTTTGCAATAACTAACGTTAGCTTTGTCATAGTTTATTAGCAAAACAAAAAGTCTACCACAGACTCTATAGCTTAATTTAGCTAAGGCTAGTTTTGGAGAAAAAGACACAACACGTTTCTGGACGGCGTGCTTGGAGGCTGAGCCTGGAGTGTGAGCACTCTGCCACCATGTCCTAAACTAAAGGACTATTCATGCATCACCAAAACACAAGATTTTAAAGTTTTCCATGGAGTGGTAAGTACAAACATTATTAACTTGAGGTTGTCGAATAAGCTTTAACTGTGGTATGAATAAATATTAAACAAAGTTGGAGAAATGAGGTATATTTCTGAATATCGGCACCAGCTGTGTGGTTTGTAGCTAATGAACTGTGATCACTTTTCTTTGCTTGTGTGTTCATCATGTGACTTACGTGGTAATACGAGGGCTATAGCTTCTTGGACTCAGACCAGTCAGTCATAGCATTATGCTCACAAACAGGTGACGTCAACAACACTGATTAAATGGTTACCATGGCACCCGTCAGCAGGTGGAGATATATTAGGCAGCCAATTAACATTTTGTCCTCAAAGCCAGTGTGTTAGAAGTAGGACAAATAGAAAATAGTAGGACAGCAGATGAATTACAGACACTTTGGAAAGGGAAAAACAGTGATGCTAACTTCTGCAAGTTGCAGCTTTTGGAGGGTGCTCTTTGTCTGGAGTGGTCAAAAGTAAAGCAACAGAGGTTAACCAGTGACAGGGTCAGGGATGGCCAAGGCTGCAGGCACATGACAAGTAAAGGCTGGCCCATGTGGTAAAAAAACAGATGAACTGTAGCTCCTTAAAAACCTAAAGCTCGTTCTGATAGAAAGGTTTTAATCAATAAAAAAATATGATTTGTCTGTATCAAGCTGTGTGTAGGCTCTGACCAGTGAGGATGTCCATGCTGTCATGTTCTAGCTGGTTAGTGTACAGTATGTATGGTTGGCACTTGGAACGTGCCTCAGTGACAGGATTATGATGTAGTGACTGATGTAGTCTTCATAACCAAAAATGTGACTCCATAATCTTATGTTTTATGGATCCATTCCAGTTTAGCCACTTTAAAAACTGTGGATAGCCAAACCCTATCTGCCTCGTACCACTCTGCAGTTCGCAGAGTTTTTCCTCCTCGCCTGCCATCTTCTTCTACTGTAAATATGACATGTTGAATTAAACTTATTGCCCCCGGCAGCGATAAACACAACACATTTTGAAACGCAAGCACGCACCGTCTCCATGTGCGTCTCGATGCATTGCAATGCTTCCACATGTACATGCCCAATGCTCTTTATTCATAGTCCATCCACAATCTTAACAAAAACACAGCTGTTACAAAGATAACACAAGTAAACACACAGGTGTTTATTATTAAAAGGAAAAAAAAACATCCAAACCTAAATGGCCCTGTGCGAAAAACTGCATGTTTGTGTTTACTTTGGTTATTTTGGTCTAATATTTAAATTTGTTTGATAATCTAAAACATTGAAGTGTGACAAACATACAAAAAATAAGAAATAATGAAGGGGGGCAAACACTTTCACACCACTGTAGCTATTGAGCAAAGGAACATGTAGCACTGATGACTCAGGCCCCCACTTCACAATAGTCAAAAATGATAGATGTTGACTTTAACATGCATGTCACTAGCAAGGATAACACCACAGCAATGGCAGTTCTGTTGCTTTTAATAGGAGAGGAAGCACTGAATAACGTTATGAGGGTGGAGGTCATCTGATCAAGTTAGCGTTGGTGTTTTGGTGTTGGCGTAGATGTTCAGTGTCAGATATGTAATGATGGAGCCAGCTGTCGACCCCAGGTGGTGCCTGAAAAGAAAAGCATTTGAATGAAAGAGAGTCTGTGTATGGGCAGTATTCGGTTGACTTATAGTTGAAGACAAAATTATTAACCCCCTGTGAAAATGTGATTTTCTTTTTCAAATATTTCCCTTGTGCTGTTTAATAGAGCAAAAGATGTAATATTTTTATTTAGTATTTTTACCACAGCATTTCTGTTGAGAAACACATAATTACTTAGGTTACATTACTTAATTTGCACAGAGTAACAGTCTTTTTTCAATATAAGTACAGTCCTCTTTGTTTAGCCATTGTATTAAATTGTGGTTATGCAATGACCCTGGTCTCTGCATTAACTGTAGGCACTTGATTGCCACTTAAAGTGTATCCTGCAGTACACACGCAGTACAACAAGTAATGTTTTGCCTTGCTTTGCTACAGCATGTATGAGTCATGCAAATAAAGTGAGATATCTGCCATAGCTTCTGCCTGAGGTGCACAGTGACCTGTAAAGCTGCCATGGAGACAAAGCAGCTGGTCTTGCACCAAAATAAATCTTCCAATTCATTTCAGTGCTGGAGTCCACCTCTTACTGTAGAGATAAGGCACTGTGATGTCCTGTGCTCACAATCTCACATATCTCTGTCACAGCCTCATGGACCGCTGATCTTCTGTTTTGATATCCCATAATATTTCAGTGAAAATCAGTACCATGTCAGGTTGCTTTTGCAAAAGAATAAAAGCATAGTAGATCATTTTTTTGATCACATTTCACTGCAGTTAGTAAGTTTCTTCTGTTTCTTGTGAGGTCTTCCCGCTGTCAGTTTTGGTTAACAAATTTGAGATTTTTTGCTTTCAGCACAGTTAGCCTCCTGTGTTCAATCAACTAATCAGTTGGTGGTTATTGATCTTCAAATGTCATAGCTGAATATAAAATGTAGCAGCACACACACCACCTCTCCTATCACCATTTTGATCTTTATTTCATATTTCTAGATTTTACACTCTCTCACCTTCACAAGCATGCCTGCATTTTAAGGTAGAGATCACTGCTACATAATGACACCAATACAGTTTAGTAGTATGCTGGAGCTGTTTTTAAGACTGATTTGCTTGGTGAATAAAGAACTATGTAGACAGCCCTTGCAGCAAATTAAAATTTTATCATTTTAAATTCACTCAATTATGGATCATATATCATTACTATTGCAAAATGTGTAGTTATTAAGTGTTTATTCAATACCATGTCATGGTTTCAGTAAGCTTCTGCAGCTACAGCATTTCCATCTATAGTTGAATTACTAATTTCAAGATTTAAACATTCTTAATGGGGCTGTCTGGACACTGTGGTGAACAATCCATCTATGAAAATAATCTCTAGTCTCATGCTTCTGAATGTCTCTTTCTTGACCTACAGGAATCCTGATATCGTCAGTGAAGGAAAAAAAACCTGTTGATTAAATACCTGCTTATTTAGTGTATTCTGGAAATTAGCTCACCTCATAACACCTCATAACGATGCTGAACACAGACCTGACCAACAACAGCATCTCCTTAGTAGTTTTCTTCGCTAATAATTTGACCCTCCTGAATCATAGGAACGTCTTTTCCATGACCACAGGATATAACTTCAAACATGGTTGTGTAAGAAATAAAGATAGTCACTGGATCCCTTGTTGGCAGCTGAAGCATATTCACTGCAGTGATTCCCCAATAGAAAGCTTACTTATTTTCTTGTAGACCTACAGTACATTAGGCAACATGTTGATTAAACATAAAAAACATGCTAGGTTGTCCACAGGCTGCTGCTAAATATAATCCTAGGCACCTTGTGTATTTCCCTCCACTACTCCAGTAAATCCAGTAATGATTTTATTTTTTGATTTCAACCCATCATCTGCAATTTTCTAAAGGTCACAGGAAGAGTAGAGGTATTTGTGTGTAGATGTGTGATAAAGCTGGCATTACTTTAAAGGTTAAAAATATAGATGTCTTGCATTAACTCCTGGACCCCGTGAAATAAAATCTTCCCCTCGGAGTACCTTCTGTGCTACTGCAGGGAGAAATATTTATCACAATCATTGAGGTATAAGATGAAACGCATCCTGTCTTATTAATGTGTCTGGTAAAACATGCATGGCCCTTTGGAGCTGCTCAAGAACAAAAAGCTTTTACTGCTTGTCCACATGTTCTTGCAGATATATTGGAGTGATGGTAATGTGCAATAAATTGATAATTGATATGAGAGATGAAATGCAGTTGGTGGCTAGTTAAGATATTGATTTATACTTAATGGTAACTGCTTAGTGACAAATTGTAATGATAGCTCTGACAAATTGTCACACTTGACTGTACCCGGGCTTCATCTGTGTACAGTGCAGTAGTCCTGTTAAGAGCCACTTTTTGAAACAACTCGCTATTAAAGGAATGCTGAATCTGCAAAAAGTGGTGCGAGTACCATTTTCAAGGAGGGCTGCGAACAGTGAGGCTCTGTGATTAGTCAAGAATACGAGCCTGAAGTTTAATTAAAGTCATCAGGCAATTAGAAGCCAGCACGATAGTGCTTTACAATGCGTTTCTGTCTTGTCCATTACCCAGGCTTAATCAAAGAAATCCCTCCACTGATGTTATGAGCTATAAATGTTACAACAGTATATGGGTCAGCCACATGGAGACTGCTGTTGAAACAGAGCATTTGTCAGTTAATTGCAGACGTGCCATTTATTATTTCTAATGCATTGTATTAGGGTGTTCTTCTACCAGAAAGGTTATGCATGCTTTATAAGTAAGCTGCAACCAATTAGTTTATAGGAATGTATAGATTTACCCCAATGAAACAGGTGACATAAGTGCCTTCGTACAGCACATTCTATTGGTCAATCGCTAGTTTAATGGTTTTTGTAGCAAAATGAGATAATCTATAATGTATATCTAAATTAAAACCACTCCAATATAAAGTAGTCTTCACATTGTTTCCTTGTAAGTGGTTTCTAAACTTTTAAATGATGGTATATTTATTGATGGCAACCCTGTACCCGTGACTGATTGATTGCAGGGTGTGAAGGATGAGGAACAATGCTGAGAGAGGTGCAGGCACAATGTGCCAGACACAGACATGCTGTAATGGAGTGTGAAAGTGTCGAAGATGAAAAGTAACAGATGAGGAAAAATGAACTTGACCAAGTGCACAGCCGCTGTGAGACCCAGGATTCATCGTAATGATTCAATAGTGTCAATATTTATTACTGTAGCTCCATTAGTGATGACTGTGGCTCATTAATATGTGCCCAGCTGCTCCCAATGACCTTCGCATACACTGCTGTTTCTGTTGCAGTTGCATCAAATTGAAATGGGTATGTTGAATCTGAGGAGGATAAACTTCCTTTACCTTCACCTATATGCAATTAGTCCGTCTCCATCTCACAAGATTACTTAGGAAGAATAATCAATATATGAGGTTACATATTGAGCTAAATGATATTACTGGATGTCTCAGCTTCATGCCTTTTTTCGTGCCCCTTGCTGATTTTAGTCAATCAAGATAGTTACAGATTGACAGAACAGATCCCAGAGATGCAAAAACAAGGCACACTATCTAAAACATGTAAAATATCCTTGACTTGTTGACTGTAATCAAATGAATGTAAGATGTGTAGCGTAAATTGATTAAATTATGCACATTACCAGTCTCTCAAAAGTGTTTTTTAACACTCTGGACTCCTTGACAGGGTTATTCTTGGATAATTATGCCAAGAACTAGGTGATGTACTTTTAGTTTGTACACAGGTTGCACTTACATTCCAATCCTGGGCTGTGTGCTATTTAACACAAGTCGAAGATGTCTACATGCAGTGTAATCATTTTGAATTTGGACAAATCAAATCAAATTTCCATCTATTTGGACAAATCTAAATAGTTATTTGTTTAACTTGTATATGGTGTTTATCTTGACTGGAGGACATATGATATATTATTTGTGGATTGTTATGTCGTCATTTCAGCTCATTGAATGTGTGCAACTGGTCCATAATGGACATGGGCTTGTATTTGTATCTCACAAAAGCGAATACACCCTTTACATTTCAGTAACCATTTTGTTGTTTAAATGCTTGAACTAAAGTAGACCACACAAATACTAATAAAATACATAAAAAACACAAATAAAATTAAATATATATACTGGTATATAGAGAGAGGGCCATTATTTACTATACTAAGACCTTGAGGATGTATTGTGTGCCCATGAGATACACTTCATTCCACAACTTACCAGCCTTCTTCAGTGAAGTTGGAAATATTCACTCACCCCTTTCAAAATCAACTGCTCATAAGAAACCTGTTAAAATACAAACATCTCCTTCCAACAATTATAAAACAACATATTACAAAAAACTGTTTTGTCTGTGTAGCTGACTGTGAGATTATTTCACATAACTATGTACAAAGTAAAATGAGGTAATGTGTGTAGCTGATGTACTGTATTAATAAGGCTCATTTTGAGTGCCTGTTTTATGTTATGTGGAAGAAAGGAAATAATGTATGGAGATTATTCACTCCTGTCTTGTGTCTTATCAAGTTCAACACCAAGAATTCTGACCATTTTAAATGGAAATGATCTGGAGACGAGTAGCGCAAGCAAATCTGGAGGTGAATGATTATAGATGCACATGAACCACATTTCCAATGGGATCGCCTTGCAACTCAGGCACCCCCTTTTTTGTCTGATCCCTATTCAGCTATTGTGGCACACACCACACAGATATAGCTTAAGAAGTATAATTAGCGCATAAGCCTTTGTGACATTGTTGTCTCTGCCTGAAGATATGTTGGAGTGCATTTTGAATAGTTAATGCCAGAGGCATGAAGAGTCAATCAGCATCTAGGAGCTCATATGGCAGCAGCCAGCTCTCACATGTTAATTAGCGATGACTTTCCCTTCTGGCTGAAGTGCACAACAGTTACAGCAAAGGTGTGATACTTCAGGGAAATATGCAGGAAACTTCCGAGAGGTCGGCTCAGCTTTTGATCTACCGGGATTGCTCTTGTCTATTGTTCAGTTTCATTTGGTGGCAGTAGATGGAGATGAAAGTGAAGCTACTCTGACATAGGCGGTGCTGGCAGCGTCTCGAGAAGGCACAGATCTTTGCTGGGAGTTTGACTTTATACTCACATGTCAGGTTGGATATTTGTCCCTCTTTTTAATGTTATTTGTATGTGCTCTCCTAATCCAAAGCAATAATGGACTATTTATATAGTATCTCTACAAAATATTGTTGTGGTTATACTGTAAATGTATTTAGTCAGTAGTTAACAGCTTTCATCTGTAATAACAAGCCTCCATGGTCATGCATCGTACCCAGTCTGATATCCGAGCTCTTCACTGTGAGAAATAGATGATTTCTCAGTGAGAGACCGTGACCAAAACCGCCCTGAATTTCAGCTCACTGATCGCAGTGAGCCCCGCAGAGACCTGCCTGCCGCTCATTTTAATAAAGGCCCGGAGCTGCACACGAACAAAATTTAGAAGCTCCAGACATGCTGACCTTTTATCGTGCAGCCATTTTTTTTGTATTGTGCTCTTAAAAGGAAGAATGTAAAAGCCCTTGAGACTGTCAGGAATTAGCTCTTAATTAAAGCAAGCTGCACATTACATTGTCCAGCCCCTGTGGCCACAAATTGTGTTGGTTGCAGGTAGCAGAATGGTACCTTTGCAGTTTTTCCTGATTTCTCAGAGTAGTGACTCGAAACAGGGATTCTCAAATGTTACTTAAGCAATATTTCAAACATGACACTGTTGTAAGTTCTAATTTTGATAAGGACCATTGATTACCTGATTGATTATGTGAATTGTGTCCACTTTTATATTACCATTATACTGTAAGCCTTGGCATTAAAATTTGATCAACTGTGTTCATTTTCATGCACATTAGTTTTTTTAAGTTACTGGTAGTACCAATGCTGTGCATTTGTAAGGAATTTGGTACTAAGTCAGTTTTTTTCAAGTCCATCCATTTTGTGCCTGTGATACAGTTTTATGTGTTCATGTACAGACATTACATTTGCATAATTTGCCTTCGAATTGTGACAGTTCATTCTTCTCCCCCCTGATGCTGCAAAGACTAGACCATGGGCATAACTGAATAATACAGCAACATGTAGACAGCTAGATTACAGAGTTATAAGAAGGATCCTAAATGCATGATAGCATGCAATGAAAAAAGCCATGTATATATTCAAAAGAAGTTGCTTCCCGCTGTGCAGCTATGTAGAAACCAAGCAGTGTTTGGAATAAATTTACAACAACCAGAAGTTGAAAGATGCGGTTTCAATTTAAGTCAAATTATTGAGATGTGGGACAGTCATTGCATATAGTGGATGTTACTCTCTGTGTTTTAAAGGTCTTGCATTTGATTTGAATTTTATACAGTATAATGAGATATTCATCGATAGCAATGTCTGTGCATTGCATATCAAGAGGTAATACTTGTATCTGTTCAAAGGTGAGCCATCTATAAGGTGGTGCTGTAATATTCTGAATATCTGGCAAAAATACCATAATGTTGAACTTTGAATTTTATTGATATGCTTCTGCCTCGACAAATCACCACAGGCACAATCAGTCTTTGTAATGAAGTGTGTAAAGAGCTGAATAACTTTAAATATGGATAGATGTCTCAGGACATCTCTGGAACTGCAAAGCTTGTGACTTCCTCCAAGTACAAGTACTGAGAAGCTATGAACAGTGATCTAAGGAGACACAAACCTTTAACTGACCACAGGCTGCTTCTTCACCTTGTAACATACAGGTCTTAAATGATGTGCTACTAAGGTTAACTGTCTAATTTTCCCTTGTCCGGAGGTGTTCCAACTCTATCCCTTTTTATTTTTTTCAATTGGGCTCAAGTCCAGTTTTGCAGTGATTCAGCCTTCTATCAGATTCATGAAAATACAAAGGGGCCCACCTTCATCAGATTCTCCTTTATAGACACCATCAATAGTAGCATGCATCATCCACCACAAAAGCTAACTGACTTTTACCTTGCATTACAATTCAGATGAGTGCTGTTCCAAAAGGCTAATTTGTGGAAAATCAATAAAAGCTTGCGGAGTGAGCATTTAGACCATTGGCTCAATCTGACTCGTTGACGGCCACAGAATGACAGAATGACTTTGATGGAATATCCAGATTATCAGTCCACACCTGTTCAGAACTGACATTTTCTTTTATCAGAGCTGTGGAGTCTTGTCCAAACAGTAAAAATGTATACCCAGGCCAAATAACACAAACACACACTTTTGTAAACACATTATACTTAAATCCAATCAAAGAAAGCAGTCTACACAGTTAGCACAATAATAGCAATAGAATGAATTGGTAGCACACTGGTTAAGTGCTAGGCATGGGGCAGTTCATGTCACCGCTTGTGTCACTGTTTGTGTCACGGTTCGGACACACATCAAGTAATGCAGGCAGTCCTTTTTTCCCCACTGGCACGGAGACAAGTGTTGGCAATGTGCCGACTCTCTTGCTAAATTTGGCGAATTTCCAAATCTTTTTTTTGTCAAAAGTGACTAGTGACAAATCGAGTGAATTTCTTCAGTGACTTTTGAAGACTTACATGAAAGCACGTATCGTTTTGCAGTTGCTCTATTTAATAAGCAGCAGGTGCGATCGTGAGCTCCTCCCCCACCCCAAAGCATTCATAGGTGTTCAGACTCACAGCAGCTTCACGCAGCAGTCTCAGCTGCAGTCAGAGCAGAGAGGAGATCCACTCCACTCTGCGTCCAATCATGTGCAAAGCTGTGGCTTTGGGATGTAAACAGCATATTTTAGTGGCAAAAAAAAAATCAGACATCATTTTAATTACGGAATAATGTCATTTAGAGGGAGAGCCACTATCTCCCTCCCTTCTTACTGAGGAGTTGGCAACACTGGAGCATCTCTTTGAAGCACTAACACAAGCAGTGATAGAATGGAAACAAGAGGGGCAAGAGCAGCAACAAAATGTAATAGCTGATTCTGAAATATGGTGAATGTTATCCCTATCCAAATATATTAGAACAAATATTTACAAGTTTTAGTTCCATACTACCAATTATCCTGCCAACAGACTGAATCATTATCACTAGATTGAGGTCAGAGAAAACACAAAATGCTAATTATGCTAGCAGATATGACCATGCTAGCAGCACCACCAAGGAAGGGGCCCTTCATTACAAACCCCTGTTTTTAATGTCTAACCCTAACCAGTCATTTTATGCTAAAGCCAGCTGTGGTTAAAACTAACTGCAGGAAAACTATCCTTTACAATTAACCGCAGGAGGGGGCGGTGGAGCCTTGAACCTCGAACTCCTGAGTAAAATTCTGCTGCTAGTTTTTACTAAATCCATTACAGCGGTTTTTATTTTGAAGCAATAGTAGCAGTACATCCACTCAAATGGGAGATCAGTGGCCTCCAAATGTGTTGAAATACTTTCAATAGATCATTGATTCCTTTTCAGATGCAAAGTTACCTTCAGTACTGTTACCCATGCTTTAAAAGTCCGTGATTCTCTAGCTTTGGAGAATAAGATTCTTTGTACAGGGCATAGGACAGGAGATGTAGTTAAGTCTTTTAAAGTCAGATGTACCAATAAAATGAGCAAGTGATCAGGATAGACTCATGCTTTAAAAACATCTGATATTGCAACTTAGAACACATAACTAAAAACTATGACATAAACCTGCATTCCCAGTTTCACACACATCACATAATGTTGAATTGAAAGTAAGGTGTACATATTTATTGTTCTGTGAGCTTTGTTAACTAGAGGACAATGCAGATGAATTAACATAAGCACTCAGGTATGTGCATCCATTATGTAAATCTTACAGATTTACTCAGGCAGGCTAATTTAGGGAAAAAATTGAACAAAGCACGTAAGCATATAATTCTAAGAAACGCTCATACAATCAGTTGTAAAAAAGTCTTAGCAAAAGTAGTGGTACTAGTAGTATACAATGTTTTGTGCTGTGTTGTCATCTGGCTACACAAAGTGCAAAAATCAGAACAAACATCACATTTTTATTTTCACATACTACTTGGAAAATACGAGTCTTGCAGCTTCATCCCAAACAATACCAGATGGCATAACAAGCGAGTAAGAGGCGTACTCCATTCAGCATTCTATGCATCTCAGCCTTTGACAATTCCTGTATTCTGCTTTGTATTTCATGTGGATCACTTCTCATTTCATTTAAAATAGGTGGCATATGCAAGTGCAAAAGCTACTCTAAAATATGCCAGATACCTCCACAACGTATTCATACAGAACCGCATTCATGAATTCTACATCACAAGCCTCGAGACTTTACACACCGGTCATTTTTCAAGGTCTGAAAAATGGAAAGTAAAACAATCACAATTTTATGAGGAAGAGGGGAAAAAGATATCTGAAAGTATTAACTGAAAGCTGTATCGATTTTCGACTGAAAAATGGGGATAAAATCGTTGAGTTGTCAGATTGCCACCTAGTATAACATACGAGGGAGGAGATGGGCATGAAATCCTCATAAACCAAAATGCAGCAGTCTATCATCAAAAGGAGATGAGGAGGAAATGTTTCATGCAAGGTCACAGCGAAGCAAATGTGACATTAAAAACAGCTCAGGACGTTAATTCACTCTAAATGTGCCATTTATATGCCTTGGAAAGCTTACCTGACAATATATGCCTTGTGAAGCTTTGTGCAAAGGTCAACCAGAAGTTTCTGACACTGTAGGAAACTTCTAGGGGTGCTGTACTATGTTACAGTGTGTTGTGGAGCCGTCAGGAATAATATTTGATCAGCCTCTTGCAAAGATCTGATGAAGTTGAATTGCAATATACTGCTAAACGACGGCTTTGTTTAACGCAGTACAATATGCTGCCAGAGCAATAAAGACTTTTCTTCTATGGTTATTCATGTGGCTGAGTACTTTTCCACTTTCCAGACATCTGCTTCTATAATTTGATGGTATTGCGAAGTCCTCTAAGCAGGCAGTGGAAAATTAGACACAAATTTACATTTTTCCTTCTCCTGTGCACACAAACTTCACTTTCTTTTCTGTTGCACTGATAAGGTCTCGGAGTCCCACCCGAGACTTGTTGATCGGCCATGGCCAATGCACCAGCTGTGTTCAAAGACATTTAGCTGTGGTGGCAGTCAGGCGTGAGGGGTTGGACTTGGGAAGTCGGCTGTGTATGAGCAAGACAATACCTGACCTTGGCCTCACCATGTGAGCTGCTTGGCAAAGAAAGTGCACCACTGTGAATGCAAATGAGGCAGGATGAGCAGAGAACAGAACAAGCTACCTGGAACAGTGAGTCACTATGCTCCGCAGACTCTTCTTTAGCATGCAGCTCACTCTTGAGCTGTGCTCTAATATCACCATTGTTTTCTGATAAAAGGGATTTCTGTCCATAAAAGGATGTGAACAAGTACATAATTTAGACAGAAAAAGTGCAGCAGTGGGGGAAGTGCATGAATGATGTAAACTGGGTGTTTTAAAAGACTTTCATGTGGTTTTCTGTGGAGACTAGTGCAGCAGACTCTCAGGGGTCCCTAGCAAATTTTGCCAGAGGGCCCCACCACCCATTTCACTTGTGAACAGCTACATAACATCCACAATGCATTAAATTTACAGCATATACATTTCTTCAACCAAAGGTGAACATGAGCCCCTGTGCACCCATGAATTTGTTGTACAGGGATATTAACTATGCATGCATTGAAAATCAAAACAAAAATGGAAGAAGCGTACCCTTTCAAATGAATTCCTCAGTGCTTCCATAAAGTACAGTGTGTTTTTATTTTGTTTGGTTTGTTCAAATCTGTCCATGTTTCTCTTTCTCTTTTTTTCAGTCCATACACATATGATGTAACTAGCTATCAAAATGCACGCTCTTCATTTGGGTGTGAGAAGTGCATTTTTATACACAATGTGTGTGTGTAATATGACAACATAAAATGGTTCATGCTTCTGTTGAATCTATTTGCCTCTTTCATACCATTTTTTTCCTCCAGGGTCTGCAGTGATGGAAGTGTAAAGTGTAAAAGGGCTACAAGGTCTATTTTTTGTATGTTTATGTGTACTTGAGTGTGAGAGGTGAACACAGCAGTGCAGTAACTAAATGCATCTTGACGTATGTAGACAGTGTGAGATTGAAGAGTTCAGTCACCGTACCCATTAATTTCTTCCTATGAAAGGCTGTCAGGAGTTAACCAAGTAAGTAATTCCAGTAAAGGATGCCTCCAAATACAGCAGTACAATACAATACTGGTCTAAATTGTTGCTGGCGAGGATTGTATCGGTTGTGGTGGGCAAGACACCCCAAGGCAACTCACATTTGTTGAACCTTTATTGTAAAACTAACAGGCTGCACATTTCCGTTACAGCTATATTCTATTATTGGGGACAACAGTGGCGCAGTGGTATAGCAGGGTTGTATAGTAACCTGAAGGTTGGTGGTTCAATCCCAACTCCTCCCTAGGAGTCAGTGTTGTGTGTTCTTGGGCAAGACACTTCACTTCACCCTAGCCTGTGGCGCGCCTTGCTAGTCATTGTATGACACTGCTTGGCAGCAGCCGTAAAGAATTTCCCTCTGGTATTAATACAGTATCTAAAATAAAAAATAAAAAAAATATTAAAAAAAAACCACCGAACTGACCTGCTTGCTGCAAATTCTTATCACATTTTTTATACTTGTTTTCCTTTGCAGGGCTTTGGGAATTTGCTGTGTGGATTCCATACTGCCACGCTGTGTCACTTCACAGGGGGGAGAAAGGAGCACCAGGCAACTTGCGAGCGGTATGTAGGGCCAACCAGCCCTCAGGGAAACAGTAGGGTCCTTCGAGAATCACCTGACTAACAGATTTAGCCTATTCATCACAATAGTAGTTCACTATATGCGCTACTGTTTTTCTGTGTTCCTTCTTAATACCTGAGGTTTTAAATTCGATCACTACAGGCACACTAAAGCATCCTGTTATCCCTTTAGAGGTGTGATACAAATAAACATTAGACTAATACTTGAAATGCTTATCTGAAATGGCCATATGCTGCAAAAATAAAAGTTTATGATTTGCTTCATCAACAAGGGAGAGAAAAAAAAGAACTACAAGAGTAAAAAGAGCATTAAAAACATTATCATAAAATGGAACAGAATTTGCATGAAAGCAACCGATTGGGGAAAAAAGATTGTAAAGTGAGATTAAGTTGGATTAACAGCAGAATTTGGAGTCATACTTCCACATTGAATATAAAGGCAGTCTTTAGAGACAGAATGTGATGTATTTTTTTCACTTAAAATACATGTGCTCAATCTGAAGTGTAACATCGACCGCAGGATGACATTTGTGCACACAGAGGGGGGAAAAAGAGCTCCTTGGAGCTTTACTTTTAAAGCTAAACTTGAAGATCCCACTGTGCCTGTGATCACTAGGGGATAACAGGTCTTGCTGGCACAGATTTACCAGCACACAACACGGCACAATAGAGATGTACAAACAGTTTGCAGGCACTGATGCAATAGTGCAGCTGTTCTAGCTTATTATTTGACAGTCTGCAGAGAAATTGAAATGACATAGTAAAGGACAAAGACCTGAATTTGTCTTGGGTTTTATTTTACCCTTATATCAATTTTACTTGACTGTAAAGTTATTCTAGAGCAGCCTTAAAAAGAGTTACCGCGGGGATTATTAAATGCTTAAATTTTAAGAGGTCAGAACAAAATTCTGTGATGATTAATGCATTTATCACTTATATGATGATATTTGTAACATAGAATATGTCATTTTCAACCATAAAATCTGTCACATTGCAGCTAATTTAGAAGTCGAACTTAAACTAGCAGTGGGGCCATAAATCTGTTGGATAACATGAAGATGGCTGACTAAACCCCTTTCTGTTTTTGAATTGGGAGAAGGTGAAAGCATGTGCTTCTTAGTTGGGCTAGTGGTAGTATTGTTACTGTTGAAAGAATGAGGTAATAACACACCTAAACAGGTACTGAATTAAATGATTACAATTTTGTAGATGCTTTAATTTTGCATAAGACAAATGGAAAGGGGCTGACCTTTGTTTTAGTTTTTCTTGCAATCAGCAAGACTACAGACAATATCTAACCTGAATAGTTTTCAGAGTGAGGCAAGAACATATGTGAAGTGAATATACATTTCCATACCGAGTATACAAATTTGTAAAACATGACCAAATATTTCCAATTAGTTTGGTGTAGGAGGCTGAGAGACATATGTTTCATTTGACTTGACTTAACGTTTTTAGTAAAGCAGCAGTGGCAGATTGATGGCTAGAAATACTTTTTGTTGTATGGAAAGTATAGCGGAGCCTATTTCATAGTTTATGGCTATAGCAGAAGAACTATCATTACTGTGATGGCATATTGTTACTTTTTAAGCACTCTGTCTGCTTTTGCATTTGAGTTACATATATGATATATATGATTATAGTTGTACTATAGAAATCACAAAGAGGCTGGCATGGTGTGACCATTTTTGGTGTGAGGTCCAGACATGCTGAAATAACTTGAGGACTGATACAGTCATTACAGTATTATTTATATATAATATATAACTGTTTTTCTTGAAGGCATTACAAGTTCCTGAAAAACTGAATTTTATTTGTAGGGGTTTTATTTTTATGCATCACTGTTTGACTAGACTTTTACTCTTGGTTAAAATGAGGCTTCGTGTCACACCAAATATTTATAAAAATAGAATAATGATACTAATTTATTTGCTTGAATAATCTATAAAGACACGGGACCATCTCCTCTGAGCTTAGAGCACATAAAGCATTCTACAACTGGGCTGTTAAAAGCTCTTTGCCATCTCACTCTGCCATGGTACTTGCTGTTCCTGATCAGTTTTGTTATTATTATACACATGAATATTACCAGTGCCTGCAGTAATGTGAAATGTATGCTGTCCATTTGTCTTCTATTCACATGTCTACATTTCCAAGTGAAAAAGCTTGCATAGACTGTTGATTTTCTGTGAAAGTAGAAGCATTGTGTGTGTTACCTAATGTGGTACAAATGCAGTACTCTTAACACAACTCACTGTATATTTCGGGATGTCCGTAAATTCCCTTTCACTCAAGCTGTAGTCAGTGCAATCAGAAACTGTCAAGGTGCCCAACAGGGATCAGATCCATGTCTTCTAACTGGAGCAGCAGGTGCTGTATGACAGACATCTTGTGCACCATGTGCACGATCACCTTGGAGTGAGGTTTGGATGTACCCTGGAGCAGTCCTGCAGCTTTGATTTGCATTGGATTGGATTGTAGATGTTGTCAAATGACCTTTAGAGTATCAGATAGTAAAATATGGCTGTTTTTAAATGGTCCAGCAAATGTTTTTATCTTTGTCTTTGTAATGGCCAAATGTGGGTTTTTAGGTTGCACACAAACAACAGTCAAACAGAAGGAAGTACTATATATGGAGGAAGGTGTTGTAATCTGCAAAGTATAGACAGAAAGAATGTGTGTACAAAGGGGATGAAAGAGAATTCTTTGTAATCTGAAAGCTAAATGCTAATTGCTGCAAAGCTGCCTTTGGTGATTTTGCTACACCATGTGTTATGTGTATACAATAATTTATATAGCATTAGCCTTAGGGGCTGCTTCTCTCCTTCCTCAAAGTAAATGTGTTCTCTATGTCTTCTTAATGTGTCCTCTAACAAGATACACATAAAGAGTGACGGTTGAGTGTTATGTAGTAGTGGTCATACAGATAGATATACACACATATATATATATATATATATATATATATATATAGATAGATAGAAATACATTTTAGATATAGTTAGGGGAAAAAACTTATTTGAACCCCTGCTGATTTTGTAAGTTTGCCCATTAATAAAGAAATGATCAGTCTATAGTTTCAGTGGTAGGTTTATTTGAACAGGGAGAGACAGAACAATAACAAAAAAATCCAGAACAATGAATGAATGAATGAATTTCAAAACAGTTCTAAAGTAATTTGCATTTTCATGAATGAAATCAGTATTAGCAGGGGTTCAAATAATTTTTAAAAACCATTTTTTAGAAGGCAGAAATTTTACAGTTGATGACAATTATATGCACACAATATTCAGGTTTTTGACCTTATTTTGAAAATTGGCCAAGATAATGAATATTAGGCTGTATTGTATTTACATGCATTTACATGTGAGTGATGGCAACAGCCACTTATCTACTGAAAACAATTAGCATGGCAATATTAGTGCATATATAAATACTTTATTACATTATTCATAATGTGTTTGTGCTGTACAGTTTACTTCTTGGTTTAGTTTAGTATAGTGACTTCTTTCGGCTGTACTGCCTGACATTGTTCTTACAGATTAGCATCAGATCAGCAAATTGTGAATGACTGCTTATTTTAACTCACCCAGCTGGCACAAAGCAATATTAGTATTTAGTACTGTGTTTCTGTCCACCTGGCAAATGCTAATCCAGTTTCTGCTTTGGTCCTTTAAACCCCTGTAAGCACACGCTGAGAGCACTGTTTAATGCACAGAAACACGTTTTAAACAGTCGCGGTGTCATAGTTTATTATGTAGACAAATGTCATTCATTACACACAACACCTAATATTGACAGAAAGATTGTTGACATTTTTTGCAGATTTATTAAAAAAGAAAAGCTAAAATGGTCCTAAGTATTCAGAGCCTTTGCTCAGTATTTAGTAGAAGCACCCTTTTGATCTAATACAGCCATGAGTCTTTTTAGGAAATATGCAACAAGTTTTTTGGGGATCCTCTTTCATTCCTCCTTGCAGATTCTCTCCAGTTCTGTCAGGTTGGATGCTAAACATCGGTGGACAGCCATTTTTAGCTCTCTCCAGAGATGCTTAATTAGGTTTAGGTCGGGGCTCTGGCTGGGCCATTCAAGAACAGTCACAGAGTTGTTGTGAAGCCACTACTTCGTTATTTTAGTTGTGTACTTAGGGTCATTGTTTGTTGGAAGGTAAACCAGTCTGAGGTCCTGAGCACTCTGAGAAGGTTTTTGTCCAGGATATCCCTGTACTTCATCTTTCCCTAGATTGCAACCAGTCGTCCTGTCCCTGCAGATGAAAAACACCCCAACAGCATGATGCTGCCACCACCATGCTTCACTGCTGGGACTGTGTTGGACAGGTGGACAGCAGTGCCTGGAGTCTTAACACATACTGCTTCGAATTAAGGCTGAAAAGTTCTATCTTGGTCTCATCAGACCAGAGAATCTTATTTCTCACCATCTTGGAGCCCTTCAGGTGTTTTTAGCAAACTCCATGCGGGCACCACCTGCCCTTTTATGGTGCATATGCTAATGACAATCAGCCATTTACGATTAGGTGAGATTCAACATTCAGCACATTTGAGTAAGAGCAAATGTGAACAGTAAGAACGTTTGATACATCCAGGGTCCACAAAAAATAAGAAAAAATATTTAAGACAATTTTGCTGCATGAGGCCCAATGATTCTGATGGTGCAACTACTGCTACAGGTAGATGTATGCAATTAAAACAGAAATGATAGCTGGGTTGAAAGTGCACAATATGAAAATACAGTGTGTGTCTGACGTATGAGCCACAACAAAAGTTTTTAAAAGTGTTTGGAAGTTAAGTTGTTGACAGACTTTGATTAGACTTTGTGTGAGAAGAGACGGAGCGCTTAATGAATCCAGAACAGAGCAGATACATCCAGCATCAACACTTAAATAGCTTCCAAAGTAATTAGCCTGCCCTAATTAGGTGTAAACCTGGTTCCACACGTAGAAACAATTCTAGGTGAGATTGAATAATTTTATAATACACATTAGTGTACACTTCAAAAACAATGCAGTGTTGCCAGATAAACTTCCAGTAATATACCAACAAAGGGAATAGTCTATAAACACCTTACTGTGAAATGATGTTGGCAGCTGATGAAAAGCACAGGGCTCAATAGAAAAGAATATGTGGAAGGTTGAATTTCTTACTTCTCATGTGCCATTGAATTTTCAACTTTTTGCACAGCTAATATTCATTTAGATGTAATGAATGGTCCCTGTCTATAGGTAGGAGCACTAGCTAAAGAAAGTGGATATATTAAATGTTCTGTTATGAATATTCTGTGATTTCAGGTTAAAGCTAGGTTGACCTCATGCATATCTCAGGTCTTGGTATTGTTAGAAAAAAGTGACCTGAGAAAGGAAATTTGAAGATCAACTGAAAAAACACTTAATTCCATAAGTGTAGCCTTGGCTTACACAGCATCCGACATCTTGTATGCACACAAAGAAAGCCTAAACGTATTCAAGGTATTCAAGGAAAGCAGACAAGTTAAGGTAAGGTCTAGTAAGATTACTGTGTGAAAAGAGCACCATGTAAAAAAAATGTGTTCAAGACTTGCCTTTTTACATAAACTAAATCAAACTGATACAATCTTTGGTGACTGGAGCCTGTACATCTTAGATTGTAGGCTTTCTCAGGTGGGAGATGGTTTGTACATGTACAAAATTGCATAATTTATGATTAAGGAAATTAAGTCCCTTATCAAAGGAACATCATATCATTCATCCATCATCTAGTAACCTGCTTCAACCTGCAGTGCAGGGTCACGGGGGCTGGAGCCTATCCCAGCTATCTACGGGTGAGAGGTGGGGTACACCCTGGACAGGTCACGAGGTTCTGAGTTCATGATTTTCAGATCGGTTCTGTTTACACTGTTGATGTTTTTTCCACTCTGGAAAACTGTAGATCAGCATAATATATATCCTAATTATTCAACATTTACCATATTTAGGAATCAGTTCAGTGTTTCCCCTACCATTATATTAAAAGGTTAAGTCGGTTATTTCTTTTCTTTTCTATAGAACAGGTCTATACCGTGTTGTCCTAATAAACAAACTAAATAGCCTCATGCTATTTATCTTATTTGAACAGCGGCATGTCATTTCTATCTCCGCATGGTTGCGTGTTTACAATTCACTGCAGCAGTCCGATATGCGTACACACACACAGACGTGTGCGCACATACAGGTGAGCACACTCTCACTATCAAATAGAGAGTGTGTGTTGTTTTGCTCACCAATGCTCATGACAGTTGGACAGACTGAACTCCATTGACTAAGCTAAGCTAAGCTAAGCTGAGCTAACTGGTGCCAGCAGTTTTGTGTTTAATTTTGTCATTGAAATGTGGTGTTTACATCTGCTCAGCAGCTTTGCGCACAATTGGACACAGAGTGGTGTGGGTCTCCTCTCTGCTCTTACTGCAGTTAAAACTGCTGCGTAAATCTACTGTGAGCGGGGGAGGAGCTCATGGTCGCACCGGCTCTTCATTGAGTACAGTAAATGCAGAACGAAAGGTCACCAGAGAAAGTCACTAGCTTTGTCTGTAGTTGCTTTTGCCAAAGATTTGGAAAGTTGCCAAGTTGGCAACACTCGTCTCTATGCTGTGGTAAAAATGCCTCCCTGCGTTACTTGATGTGCATGTCCTGAACCGAGTAAAACACACGCTCCGAACTGAGACACGTGTACCAAATGGTTCAGATTCTTTTTTTCTGAACTGTCCAATGTCTAATGCTAAATGACAGTGAGTTAGTAAAATGTTAGAGCTCAGCTCATACATGGGTAATATTAGCGCAGCTAGACTTGCAGCGTAGCCACGTAACACTGTCCCCATGGACATTTAGATTGCAGCTATGACATCTTCACCATTCATTAAGATAAGGGACCTGTTTTTTGTTAGACTAAAAAGGTAAATGCTAGGGTGGTTACCTAGTGGCGAAACTTGCCCACAGGGCCTTTGACACAGTACTGCGGTGTTCAGTGTATATGCTACAGTATGATCCTCCAGCTCCATTTCATAAGGTTCAATCATCTGGTGTGTATTCTCTAAGTTATGTACAGTTCGGGAGAGTAATGCAAAAGCACAGGACTTTTTTATTTGTCCTAATTGTCTGGTTCTCTTGAATTTAGCTTTAAACTGCAGGATTTACAACTTCCTGAAATATTTAGAACTTTCTGGGGTACGGTAAGAAACAGTAATCAGCAAATTAAAATGGGCCACTAATGGACAATGTTGCTGATGTAGCAAAAATGTCAACCATCCCACATCAGCAGGTTGAATAAACTCCTCAAGTAGACAGCCTGGCACAATCAGGATGTCACCCTTGTACTGTGTACCCACAAAGTCTCTGTGTGAGTTTATATCTCTGTATTCAGTATTAAACTCGGTCATCATTTGGAGAAGTTAAAGAACAATCTTCCCCAAACTAAGTTGGTGTGAAGTTTACTTCATGGAAAGATTCCTGTTTAGCAAAATAATGATAGCAATTTAAAAATATCAGAGAACACAGCAGGAAGAGCTTCATCTTTTCATCTTGGAAATATTTTATGCTACAATATGTAGTCACCTGCTGTGTAACACACTGTAGTCTGTTAATCAAAGTGACAACCAGCAGCATCAATTGAATCAAGTCATATTCCTGTGTATGTGTACTCTTTATGCAAGGTTAGAATGCAAAGTCTTCTATATAGATTTTTTCTAAACCAGCTGGAGATTGGATGTTTTTATCTGTGCTGATATGTTTGGACAGTGCCGCTCTGTCTCTTGTGTAAGGTTTGGTGTTATATGACATCCCATTCTCATCGCCAAGATAGTCATGCCAATCTGAATGTATTGGTTCATGACACGTCATCCTTTTTTTATGACAGCATGATTTTCTAACATTTGCAATTTCATTTGAAATAAATTGCCTTCTGTGCCTTTTTCTGAAATAGTTATGTATGTTAAATGGATTGGAATTTGGATTGCAAACCAGAATCTTTACCCACAGCTTTACCCTATTATTTTTTAATACTTAACCCCAACCGCAAGAGGAAAATGACATAAAAAGTAGTGTTTTTGGTGGTCATATAGAGCACAAAAATAAGCAAAGATGCCACCGGAGGGGCACAGACCCAGAGCTCCTGGGTAAAGGCCTGGTGTGGGATGGATATATCCACTAGCCCTCCTAGCTCCTGAATTGGATTTTTGTGGCTGTATAGTATGGCAGGCAGAATGGACCGGATATGAGTGCATGTGCTTAAAAAAAGAGTGGGAAATAGTTAATTCAAACAGTTTGTGATGAAGAATGATTTTAACAAGACATTGAAGCAAGTATGATATTTGCACAACTGTTTGTCTGAACTCAGAAAAGAATGAGATGATGCTATAAATGATAAAAGAGTTGAATTTACAGTTTTTTTCCTGCCTTGCCAACCTTTTGTACTATGAATGTGGCAGCATCTGCCTAATGAAGATGGATAGGCACAGTTTCTTCACAATGATTGTCACAATTGTTTGCAGTGCATCTGTCATGCAGTGTTTGTTCTTGTCTAGTCTGTATCTCTACTAACGGGAGAGGATTAGTATGATCATTTTTACAATTGTAAAAACAATTGCTTTGGAGTTCTATAGATGTGTAGGTTTTTTCTGCATTACCTTTTGTGTTTTTTTATGCTTAAATATGCCCCTAGAGTCTACATGTGAAGCGGCAGCAAGCTCTGAAGTGATAAGTCTGCCCCCAGATACTGTACATAAGTTCATTGGTACAAAAGGGGACCTACATACAGTATAAGAATCCAAGAAATTAGTTTCAATGGGACAGAAACAAAGCAGCATCTTTACACAGATGTCAAGAACAAAAAAAGAAGTGACTATAGAGCCTAAAATACAACCATGGGGATGAGAGGTTTGTATTTTCTTATTTGGAACATTATCCATAATTTGGGCTGACTTCTCCCCTCCCTTCCAGCAAAACAATGGTGTGCCAGGTGAATGGAAAACAAGCGTTTTAGGAAACACAGTAAATATTAATGCAAAATGCCATTCTGAAAAATGTGTACTTTGCCCGAGTTGAATATTGGTTTTATGCAGGTGAATGTTTGTGTAATTCATTTAATCAGTTTACACTCCTTTTCTTCCTGCAGACCATTACACAGGATTACAGATTACCTTTACCAGCTGTAAGCTGTTGTGTCATTCAGCATTCAATGCATTTAAATCAAGTCATTCTACCGTGGCTAGCCTGTTCAAAATAGTAATAGTTTATTATAGAGAATATTTCCCATTCATGAAGTTGCTTATTATTGACTGTTGCTGCCTGCAGTGTTCCAGCAGAGGAGCTGCTGCAGGAGACAAATATGAAGCTAGGAGAGGACCTGAACAGGCTCTATTATGTTCCCAAAGTCATGCTCACTGTTGGGAAGGGGAGAGTTCAGTTTAATTAGTGATGCTTAATGCTGCCTTTTATGAGGCCTGGAGGGGCTGCTCTGCACCTCCTATTTCTGCATATTCATGATGTCTGTTTTGTGTGAAGGACCAACTGAGAAATATTCAGATCACTGTTCTGAGACCAGTCCCCTGCACAGAGGTACGACATGGATTCATGTCAAAAACAATGAGTGCCATCTTAGGAGAAAAAAACATTGTACATTTTTATTGTACTCATGGAAATCAAATTATTCACTTATTCCTGGCCTAATGTGTGGGCTCATTCAGCATAAAAATAATGAAGCAATATATAGGCATTGCTGGTGTCAAATAGTAACAGGATCTCAAGTATCCCTAGTAAGTCTTTCAGGTTTAAACACAACTCTGAAATATGTCAAATCCTAAAACAAATGAGCACATCCACACTGGCAGCAATCACCAACAATACTTTAAAAAAAGACAACCAAACAGATGTTGTTTTCCAAACAGATTAATGCCAAGCAAGCAGACTGATGGCAGAGTCGCATGTAGAGCTACTTTTACAACCTTATCCCAAAAATAGACAGTTTTATTACCATAATAGAGACCAGTCGATCTGGAGCTGAAGCCAGAGGGGGTTGCCGCGTGTCAGGCAGATGACAGCCTGGACGTGATTCTAATTGATTTCAATGAATGTGTTGGATTTTAATCATCAACAGCAGCACAGTAAGAAGAGGGAACAAGTGTGTGTGTGTGTTTTTCTTGCTAGAGTTGCTACTTTTAGAAAGTCAGGGCACTGCTGTGGGACAAAGACTCAGACTTGGGGAAAATATTTGCACATCCAAGGCGGTTATCTGAGCACACCAGAGTCGAGGTTACATATCATAAATTGAGGAAACTTTAATGCACCGCTCTTGCATAAACTCTACTTCAGCAGACATGCAGTGTTTTAATGTTCTCTACTGTGAGAAGGGCCAGCAGCACTGAAACATTAGTTTTCAACTAACATTGAGTAATGGACTTCTTAGACAGTCATTTACACAGCAATTTATAATTTTGGTATATCTTGTTGCATATTGTCTGTGACCACAAAACATTAATAAATTGATTAAACATGGCCAATTTAGCCTGAACATAACTGAACCATCACTTTTAATGAGTCAATCAATAATTCCGAATCATCCGTTTCTTGGCATCCTTGTATATTTGTGAGTATATATCACATAGAGTTGCTACCAAAGAAGCATTTTGTTCTCTGTCCAACCCCATCATTGCACCAGGATATTGGGCTTCAAAAAGAGAGAGAGAGAATAAGGAACTGTCCTCTCATCTCTGTGTGAAGGTTTGCATGCACTCTGCTATCACAGCTTTTAACAAGAGGACGCTTGGCACAACACTCTGTCATTGCTCTTTACTGTTCCACATGAAGTGGTTGAAGTCCTTCAGCAAGCATTGCAGACAGTGCCTCCAGGTCCCTGAGGAGGTCATTACGACGGGGGTGAGCAGCTCAAAAGCACTGTATGATGGACAGTGTAGTGACAGCAGGGGGAGGACAGGATATGGTGTTGGTGTTGGTGTTGGGGCGGCGTTGGGGGAAGATATAAATCGGAGTGTAGATCAGCTTTCTGTTAAGGAGAAACTTTTGACAGAGTTGCTTGCATCAGCAATCCACCAAATGTGAATCTCTTTCTTTGAGTTTAACCTATAAACACTTACACTATAAACTTTATTTACTTTCTCACACAATCCATAATGCAGGCTAAAAATGATAGAAAGCGCTATTAGTTGGACAGTTCACATGTTACCCCCACCTGCACATTTTTTGAAGTTTATATATTTAATATATTATATCTAATTGATATTTATAAGCCTTTGTTTAGTCAACATCAGGGGTGCAACAAAGGATCTAGGACAAGAATTACTTGCATGCAAGTTCAATAGTAGAATGTAATTTGGTTTTGTCATTGTGTGTACTTTTTACCCTGTGGAGCTGACTGAATGTGTTTTTTCTGGAAGCACTGATAGAAGTAGCTGTAAGGAGTAAACCATCCCCCTTCCTTCCTACAGTCTCTGACAGTAATCGGAAAGCGCCAACAAAACATTTAAATATAGTGGTGGCTGATGCAACACAATCACATATGAGATCACCAAAAGTCTTGGAGCATTTCACCAGGACAAGGGAGGTAAAAGTGGAGCTTGGTTGACATGCAAGCACTTTCTTTTGTTGTGCTTGAAGAGGAAGTACGTAGTACTAATAACAGTCAACAGCACGGAATCAGTCCTATCTTTTATATACAGTCTATGGGCTCACCTCAGTCAGATAGTCAGCTTGTTATCTAGCTCTCCTGCCATCCTGCAAATCCTACCCCATCATAGCAGCCACTGCAATGGGAATATGTGCTCTGAGAGGAGAACCAGCCTTGCATCAGAACATGTGAAGATGCAGACTTACTAACGTTTGAATAAACTGGGACTGATATGTTGCAAAATGTCAAAAATCAAGTAGATAACAGAATAGTTGTAGTATTTTATTGCAAAACAGAAGTTTAATGGTTTCTATTGACCTAATGGGGGGCTGCTGGTGTTTAAAATCATTTAAAATGGTCAGTTTCTCTCTGGAAATAGAGAGTGAGAAACAGTTCTTGAGGCACTGCTATATGTACAATCTTAAGAAATTTGTGTTACTGTAGACTGGTAAAATGGAACATTGAGACTGGATGATCTGTTTTTATCACAGCTAAGATGGCTCCCACATAAGAAGAGACCGTTGTTTCACGCTTAAACTCCTCTTCACCGCTGGTGGTGCGGTGGAGCGGTTGTGCACTAATCACAAGGTTGGCAGTTCGATCTTCCATCCTGGGTGCATATGTGTCTCTGGGCAAGACACTTAACCCTATTTTGTCATCTACATATGGGAACTTGTTACATTTGCAGTCTTGAAATTAGTTCACTAGTAGACAAGGTGACTTTTTTGAATGTGGGCAAGGGACTTGTTTTTGACATAAGTTAAATTGGGACTTTCGGATATAATTACCAGTGCAAGAAGGTTCCAAAAAAAAAAAAAAAAAGGTAAGGTAAGAGAACAGAAATAATTTAACACTTTACATGCATTAGCTGTCTGTCACAGGCACCATGACAGCATTTAAATTTTGAGGTCAGACAAGAATTTCAAGTTTTGAGGCACTTTAGATGTTAAATATTCATCCTTTAATCTAAAACTTGCTCACTTTTACTATCTTATTAGGCTTTGGACAGCTTTCTCAGGGGGCAAGCCTCTGGTAGGCTAGAATACCAGACACATAAATGCTTGAAATATTTCTGATTTTCTGAAAAGAGGCTCCTGAAGAGCTGTGAAAATACCCAAGCTATGTGACCCACTGCAGTGGGAAGATACAAGTGTGTCTTGCAGACTGTAAAGAAGTGGCTTCCTTTAAGGGCATCACATTTTCAGTGCACTTACGTTTATTACCTAGCTTGTAATTATTTTCGTAAAATCTCCCAGTGGACCCACCTAATTTTTTTTTTTTTTTTTGGGGGGTACGTTAGTTTAATTATCAATAGTTAATGACTAATTAGTCTGTATATGTGTTTTTTTTGCATTGTAAATACAATAAACAGTTGCTTTTTCTGTGAAACCAGGGATTTTGTATAAAGTGTAAATGTCATTCAACACAATTTACCCTCTTTGGTGACATGCCAAACTTCCTCAGCCTCCTCAGGAAGTACAGCTGCTGCTGGGCTTTCTTCAGCAGCAGTGTAAAGGGTGCAGGTGAGGTCTTGGCTGATGTGGACCCCCAGATATTTAAAGCTGCTCACCCTCTCCACTTCCAGTCCCTGGGTAAACAGTGGCTGATAAGGTCTCCTCTCTTTTCTCATCTCCACCATCATCTCCTTGGTTTTGTCCGTGTTGAGGGTGAGGTTGTCCTCACACCATGTCACCAGAGTGGCCACCTTCCTCCCGTACGCCAGCTCGTCCCCACCGGTGATGAGTCCTATCATGGCGGTGTCGTCCGCAATGTGTAGCTTATGGAGTTTCACAATCCCGCATTCTTTAAAAACAGCAGCACAGGGGCAACTTAACTGCTTTCAATGTGAAAATAAACCTACTTTTCACTTGATTTATTGTGTTACATTATCCCAATGAGATCATGGTCTCAATTGCTCGTCTTCAATGATAGTGCCAGACTAAAATGGGTGATAAAGTAGGGTGTACCTTAGGGTGGGGCTGCCTTGTGAACACGTCACTTAGCTCAGTGCTGGTAAGATGGATGGTCTGACAGTTGCTTTACCATACGTGGACCCCATGATGAGGCATATTCTTTAGACTCTGTGCTCAGTCGCTCATTCCAAATGGCAAATAAATGAGTGGCTGTTCAGTCAGTGTTTGATACCCACATTAACCCTCATGCATTGTTCGCAAACACTACCCTAATGTGTTGTTCGGGGACAAAAACGTCCCCTAACTTTAACGGTTTTAAAAATATATTAGATAAATATTTTTTTGAAATTTTTTTGCATAGACCTTTTAATTAACTTCAGTTCTAATCAACAGAAGTGAAAAAATCATTTTCCCCCAGGATTTTAACCCTTTAATCACCAATTTTATAAGGGGTGGTGCTGAAAATTGAAAAAAAAAAAACACAAAATGGCTCATTTTTAATAGAAAAGGTGAATGTGGACTGGATTCTTTTTAACCTTTATTATAGTCTTGGTCATGTCAAACATCAGTAAAAAAATTGACTTGATTGCATTATTAGTTTTTGCACAGCACTGGATTTTCTTTTTTTCTCCCTAATGTGTTGTTCGGGGACAAAAACGTCCCCTAACTTTAACGGTTTTAAAAATATATTAGATAAATATATTTTTGAATTTTTTTTGCATAGACCTTTTCATTAACTTCAGTTCTAATCAACAGTAGTGAAAAAATCATTTTCCCCCAGGATTTTAACCCTTTAATCACCAATTTTATAAGGGGTGGTGCTGAAAATTGAAAAAAAAACACACAAATTGGCTCATTTTTAATAGAAAAGGTGAATGTGGACTGGATTCTTTTGAACCTTTATTACAGTCTTGGTCATGTCAAACATCAGTAAAAAAATTGACTTGATTGCATTATTAGTTTTTGCACAGCACTGGATTTTCTTTTTTTCTCCCATTTTGTCCCATAGACTTACATTATAAACACACTTTTTTTGACTGCACAGCCATGGTACTACATAATCATGCATTCTTGATTGTTGGTGGTTTACCCTGTTGGTAGGAGGTAACATTTGTGATTTTTACAGTTAACAACTTAATTACCATATTAACCCTTTACCTGCAGGCCTGTGCTCATGTACTGTAGTTTCTGGCTTGTATATGGAGTTATAGGGAGTATTTTAGCACATAATTGTGTGTCTACACACTGTGTGTGTATGTTAGAGAGGAAGAGAGCCATTTGCACACTGATCTTGTTGTCTGTGAGTACACACAACCACAGAGTCTTCATAGTAAACAAAAACAAAGAAAGTGTTGCTATGCACGTGTGGCCCTTTGATGTCTACAGGTGCAGACTAAACAAAACAAAAAGGCAAGTGGTCTTACATGTGACCTTGTGGTCATTTGATGGTGAGAAGAGCAGAAAGCAACATGAAGAGAGGATTCACTTGTGCACAATCTCTGGAAATGATTGTGCAGCCTGGCTCTATGAAGGGCCAGGCTGTGAAGCTGTGAAGGCTGCACAAGTAGATCCGTCACTTGTTCACAAGCGAATCCTTCATTCGTTCACAAGTGAATCCTTCACTCATGCACAGGTGAATCCTCTCTTCATGCTGCTTGCTGCTCTTGTCACCATTAAATGACCAGGAGGATGCATGCAAGTCCACTAGTGTTTTTGTTTTGTTTAGTCTGAACCTCTCAGCATCAAAGGGCCCGGCACTTACTTTTAGGGCTGCAACAAATTTACTTTACTTTACTTTACTAAACTACTTTTAATACTAATTTTAGTAGGGGACTAAACTGTAGATTAGATTTGGTTAGTCAATGATTATTTATTATGTTATCAAGTTATCTATCTATGGTGTCTATTTAGTAACATGCACATGTATGTATGGTCGTGTGGAGCGCAACACACCATGGAAAAGGGGCACTTAGACTTCACTTAGAATAATTCAGTGATCTCAACTGAGACACTAACCTAAAAGTAAAGTCACTCTACTGGAGGACGTGTTGTCCGAAAGCTAAAAACAAAAAAAACAGCTATTTTACCCATCCACAACTTCAGACGCCAGAACTCCTGGATGTTTTCATTTTACATGCTTATGCATCGCCGTTGTACGTCTGAATTAGGTACACTTCACTTACTTAGTAACTTTATTTTCCTGACTTTCCTTCCCTGACAGTGTGCAAATGGCTCTCTTCCTCTCTAACATACACACACAGTGTGTAGACTCACAATTATGTGCTAAAATACTCCCTATAACTCCATATACAAGCCAGAAACTACACTACATGAGCACAGGCCTGCAGGTAAAGGGTTAATATGGTAATTAAGTTGTTAACTGTAAAAATCACAAATGTTACCTCCTACCAACAGGGTAAACCACCAACAATCAAGAATGCATGATTATTTAGTGCCATGGCTGTGCAGTCAAAAAAAGTGTGTTTATAATGTAAGTCTATGGGACAAAATGGGAGAAAAAAAGAAAATCCAGTGCTGTGCAAAAACTAATAATGCAATAAAGTCAATTTTTTTACTGATGTTTGACATGACCAAGACTATAATAAAGGTTAAAAAGAATCCAGTCCACATTCACCTTTTCTATTAAAAATGAGCCATTTTGTGTTTTTTTTTTTCAGCACCACCCCTTATAAAATTGGTGATTAAAGGGTTAAAATCCTGGGGGAAAATGATTTTTTCACTACTGTTGATTAGAACTGAAGTTAATTAAAACGTCTATGCAAAAAAATTTCAAAAAAATATTTATCTAATATATTTTTAAAACCGTTAAAGTTAGGGGACGTTTTTGTCCCCGAACAACACATTAGGGGGTAAAATTTGCCCACAGTGTACCGTTGACCTATGAAAAATTTTAAAATCATATTAACAAAATTTATGTAAAATTAAGCTTATTGAGGAAAAATGATTCAATTTGTCCACATATTGACAAAGCTATGGCCAAAATAAACAGAAAAATTTCTCTCAGAGGACAAAAATGTCCCGAACAACACATGAGGGTTAAGCTGATTTTGTTTTGTGCCAAGGATACATGTTTTGTCAACTACATTGCATGTACATCAGTTTTCTTTGCTGTTATTTGTTGCTGTGCTGTCGCTCTGTTGCAGTGGAAACTTCCTTTCTTACTGAAATTCGTACACAAAATTGTCTACTAACACCTACAAGATTAGGTTTTATTCTGAAACTTCAGACACTGGATAGCAGTGAAATTTTCTAATTGAATATATGGTGGGTTGATGTTTTTAAGGAAGTGTATGCATTGTGCCTACTATTACTCACACTAGGGGTGATTGAGATCTGACAGGGACCACTTTGGAAAAAGCCCTGCCTCAGATCAGTTGGCAACAGTGGTGTAATCTCACAACCAAAACCATCTTACATCTTGGGCTAAGTATTTGATTATTAGTGATTTATTTATTCTACCAATTTTGTTATCTAAATCGCATTGTTGCATCAGTCTCCATGCAGAGGTTTGCCTTTACTTCATGGACTTGGAAGAATATTACCATGCTTACTGGCCTGCCAACCTTTCATGCCTGTCAGATTACATCCTGGGTGCCCTGGCCTGCGGTGATATGGAATTGAATTGTGCTGCAGGGATTTGGTGAAGGGAGATTGCTCTGTAAGGGCTAGAGCCACATTCAGACTGCGTGATACTGTTATGCCTCCATTTTACCATTTGAAAACTGCTCAGGGATGTCGACTGTTTTGTGTGTATGCACAGCAGATGCTAAAGTTAGGGTTTAAATTAGAAAGGAAGGCAGACACAGAAATGTAGACAGTAAATTACAAAGCTGACTGGTGTGTGACAATGACTTTTTAATTTGGTAAATAACCGGAGCAATACCTAGATCTACAGTAAAGCTTGTATAAAGGGGTTACATGCATAAAGTATATTTTGTGCATAAAAGGCAGAGTAATGGATAGGCCGTTTACTGCAAGGGTGACTTCATACAGTATTTTAGTTCTTAGTGATAAGAACAAACTTAAACTTAAAATATGTCTTCTACTCTAATATTAAAGTGTTGCTTCACTTATGGGAACCCAATATGACTGCTTTGTTCTATAATAAAATATCATATGTTTAAAGGCTATAGTGTGGTGTATAAAATACATTCACATTTTACTTATGGTTCAAATAATCCCAAAGTATATATTTTTTAATTGATTAATTTAATTTATTTATATTATCTCCTCTAAAGGTCACATGGAATTACAAAAATACTTAAATAAGTAACAACATATTTATTTACAGTAGAAAGGTTGGCCCATGGGCAACTACAGGCTGAAGCCTAACCCTATGTTCAGTAAACAAACAAACAAACTAAACAGGCCAAAATAGATCATGATAAACCATTAATAAAACACTAGGTAAAATTGAGGATGAGTATGTCATTTTAC